>NC_086322.1:225921147-226258647 GCF_036172605.1 Pelobates fuscus
CACAAGCCTTCACCTTCACTGCCTTTTTATAATTATTCTGTTTTTGCATTCTCTGTCACACAGTGCATACCAATATCCTGCAAAGGGCCTGAGCATCTAAATACTGTTTCTTACTCTGTTTTGATTTTCTGTTATCGTAGACCTGACTAGTCCTGAAATAATTTGTTTTATTGTTTTTAGTTTTTAGTTTTTGACCAGGCTTGTCCTGACCTTTGTTTTGCTCATATGTAATTTGTATTTGTCTGGATAATCTGTCCTTGTTACTGTTAGCATAGTCCTGCTACTTCTTATTTCTATTCTAAGCATTAAACCTGGCCACTCTAAGGTCCAGTAATATGCCTCTTCTATCTCTCAAACCGTGCTTTTGTTAGGGGTTGGCTTATATCTTGTTGCGGATTTAACCTGTTCCCGATAATATGAACTGGTCATATAGATCCTGTGGGTCTAAGCCAACAATTTGTCTCTTTTAGGGCCAGACTTGAGGAGCAGGACCACCAAATTGATCAGTTCACTCAAGCTCTACAACCATTGCTGGTTTGTAGTGACTCCAGCGGAACTCCTTCTGAGGTTCCTTAAACTGTTGTACCAGACCCTCCTAATCATCATAAAATAGACCAGGTTCAGGAATGCAGGGGATTTTTAAAGCTGGTTGCCAGGAATATTCCCTCATTCATTCTCTACAAACATAGGGATGGTCAATTATTATATTAATCCGCTTACTTGCAAGGCCATGACATGCACAAATCCTTTGTAGATTACTGACTTCAAGGGGTTTATTGAACCATTCTGTAAGATTTTCAATCTTTTTGTTATTGTTATTCTGCTTCTGATGCCAAGGCTCTTTTCCATCTTTAACCCCTTAAGGATGGAGGCAATTGTCCACGTTCTGACCAAAGCTAAACCTAGATTTTGAGTTATGTATGTTCAACCATAATTTACCTCTTTTGTAATAAATGCACCCACGCTGATTGTATATCACTGTTGAGGGGAAATAGGGCTTTCATATCATGTCGAATATAGATGGAGAACAATTTAAAGGGATGCTATAGTCACCAGAACTACAGCTTAATGTAGTTGTTCTGGTGTGTATAGTAGTTGCCTATAGTTTTTTGTTGTTGTAAACACTGCCTTTTTTTGGCCACTCCATGTATGGCAACTAGAGATGTTTTCTGAGGCTGTCCTCCACCCTCTGCATGGAGACACTGAAATTTCCTAATAGAGATGCATTGATTCAAAGCATTTCTGAGAAGATGCTGATTGGCCAGTGTGATGTTTGGCCCACCGTTCTGGCCTGCGTCCTTGGCTGAGATCATCAGAATTGCCAATCACTTTCTTTCCTGATGATCAGGGGCAGAGAGTGGAGGCCAGATAGAATTTTTTTTTTTTTTTTTTTTTAACACTATAGGGTCAGAAATACATGTTTGTGTTCCTTTACTATATATACACATATAGAAAAGTGAGAACTTTTGGGGGGGAGGAGGAGGAGGAGGAGGAGGAGGAGATGTATATAGTAATCATATGGACTAAATAAAGTGAAAATCGGCAAATCGAAAGCCGACTGAAATCTGTGCGCAGAGAATCAATTCTAATAAGTAAATGGATCAATCCAAGAATGGATTAGCTACGTAAATAATAATTCAATTAAATAAGTTAGAGAGTATGGATACTAGCAGTACGGAAAATAAATTTGTAAATACTTAGTCGTTGTGATTCTATGCTTTACGATTAATGTCCAAGTCCAACTCTTTATAGAAACTGCTGATGACACTAACATTTGCAACGGGGTTGATGTTCCAGAAAGGATAAGCCAAATGACAGATGATTCAGGTAAACTAGAAAAGTGGTCAGAGCTGTGGCAACTGACATTTTAATATGGATAAATAGAAGGTAATGCATCTTGTGCATAAAAACCCACACGCAGAGTATAGAATATTTGATGCCCTACTAACCTCAACACCTAAAACAATGGATTTTGGAGTAATTTCAGATTACTCAAAGGTAGGCAGGAACGGTTAAAGGATCTTAACACGTATAGCTTGGAGGCGAGACGGGGGATATGATAGAAACATTTAAATACATAAAGGGAATCAACAGTAAAAGAGGAGACTATATTTAAAATAAGAAACTACCACAAGAGGACAGTCTTAAATTAAAGGGGCAAAGGTTTAAAAATATCAGGATGCATTACTTTGCTGAGAGGGTAGTAATAGCCTTACAGCTAAAGTGGTAGAGGTTAACCCAGTGAAGGAGTTTAAGCATGTGTGGGATAGGCATAAGGCTATCCTAGATAAGGCCGGAGACTAATGAACATATTTAGAAAACTGGGCAGACTAGATGGGATGAATGGTTCTTATCTGCGGGCACATTCTATGTTTCTATGCACCTATAGCATCCTTTGTTAACATATGTAGACTGTTTAATTTTGGCAAATTAGGCAATGTGAACAAGGTAGTCTTAAATAAGTTATCCACTGGTAGCACGGCAATAGTGGTGTCCAGAATGTCACGTAAGAAAGAGTACTATTGTAGAATGCCACATTTTTGTATGACTTTCTTGAATTATCCTGATTTGTTGTGAAAGGATTGAGGGAATGACAATCAAGTTTGATTATCTGAGTATGTCCGGTCAGTAGTTTCCATTTCCCCCCCATAGCTTTTGTTTTAGCCTACATTAATATATTCTTGAAATAAACACTCTATGCATATTTAAATTATTTATTTGCATTTGGACATCACAACGTGCCACGCCTGAATTATTCCTCACTACCCTCAAATTTTGAGAGAGTGGTAGGGATTGTTATTTTTGTCCGTTGATTTATTGTAAAGCAAGTACCCTGATTTTCCTTCTTTGATGCAAATAAAAAGATCCAGAAATTCAATTTCCACTGTACTGTGCCTTTTGAGATAGACAAATTGGGCATGTCAAATTGTTAAAGGCTAAAGTTACAACGATGGAACCAAATTTGCTGAAGAGACTTGAAGTGGGGGTAACCCACTATAATTTGAATATGCTCCAAGTAAACAAATGGATCCAAACGGGGCATATGAGTCCAACAGTCTAAGTCTCTCCAATAACTGTAACATAAAAAAAATAAATTGCACATTAAAAAGCCATAAGGCTGCGATGCATGACTGGGTCAGGCAATGTGAGCCTGAGGGAGTACACTATCCCTGTGAATGGAACTAGCCCATAAAATTAAAACCCCCTCCCCATCAACATTCTTGGGACTCAATCAAAATAGTGCTCAAATCATAGGTGAAAAAAGTGAGTGTGAGCTAGTGGCCCGAGGCACGTTTTGGCGCCAAAAAAAGCAACTTCGTCTGGGGCATGGAACCAAATGACTATGCTTCCCCACTTAAATAGGCTGCTACACCAATGAATCTCCTGAATTGTCCCCCAATTGCAGCATAGAGAGGAGGGACTAGTTCTCCATATAACTAACGAATGCTATTGGTTTGTGTAAACTAGGCGGAGGGAACTGCACAAACGTTCAGCCCTTCCCATATAGAAAGTGGCGTGTACATTGCTCATACTTAAAATCAAATTCCTCCTGGGAAATATAGTTGGCTTCTAAATATATCTTCAAGGTACTAATCAGACTGATCATAGTATTAGTACAGTGATTAGCACTGAACAGGTTAAGAGTATTTTTCAAGTTTTTTACAGTAAGGGATACTATAACTTCTCTCTTCCTCACTCGCCTCAGATCAAAGTGAGGAAAGAGAGGAGCAGAGATCAATGTCTCAGCTAATGAAGTGTAACAGTGATTGCGCTGACAGGGCTGCAGGGCGACTGCCTGGGTTGGAGCGCTGGGTAAAAGAGAGGGCCAGATCATTAGGGTGCGCTATGCTGCCCTTCTTTTGTAGAACGCATAGCACAGCCTAATGTCGGAAATGGGTTAAACCAGAAAACACTTTTAAACAGACAAACCAAAAACAAAAGAAAAACTAAAAAGTATATCATAAATGTTTCTAAATTTACTGGAAACTTGGTCACATTGTATTGTTGGGCACACCTCTCAGGAGAACTTTTTTTTTTTTTTTTTTTTAAACCCCTTTCTTACCCATCCATCTCACTTTCAGACCAGTCCACTAATGACAGAAACAGAGCCATGATTGTGCAGCAGCAGGAGAGCAAAACCCAACCGCCTGCTCTGCATTAAACACTCTGATCATGGTCCCTCTCTTCTGCATGTGTAAGTCTGTCACGCAAGCCCAATGCAGTTTTCCAGCATTCCTAGAGATAGGAAACTAATTGGTAAGCTCAGTGCCCAACATACTCCGAATGGTTGTGGAAGAAAGAATAAGCAGGCAATGTTGGAAGGGGGTTGAGAATCATATTTGTCTGGTTTACAACTCTAACTAAAGACATAATTTGGGCCTGCACTATACTTATTTTGATTCATAGATACATTTCTCAATACAGCAATATTAATTTGAGAGTTGCAAAGGAACTCAACTGATACATTCTAAGACATAGACCTTAGAGTTGTGACAGTATACTAGGGGCACAGACCCCCTTCCCACATCAATATCTATTCCTAAGCAGCAAAGTAGCAGACGTCTCAAACAGTAAACTTTTGGTCTGTATTTATGGCCATAGCAACACTTTCCGGCAAAAAACACACACACACAGGTGTCTGGCAGAGAAACGACAGCTTGCACGTGTTCCCACCATTTTCCTTATCCTTAAAGGTCACCTCCCCCCTTACTCTTTACCAAATCTCAATGACATCTGTCAGAAATACAAAAACAGTTCTTGAGGAAAATTTAAATATAGATCTTAAGTTGACACAAGCACAGAAAATGGTGTTGACACTGTTCATAACATGATATAGACACAAAAAAAGTGGGAAAACGGCATAAAATCTATAAAAAGAAATACATAACACAATAGTGTAACACCATTTAGTAAATAAGCCTCCTTCAAGATAAATTGCACTCACAAGCAGCAAGATAAAAATCAGCATATCAAGGTGCCTCCCCTGATATAGTTGGGGGGCCAGTTCCTAAAAGTCACTCTTACCCTTCAGGATCTGGACCACCTTATCAATGGAAGGTTTTAAGCTATAGTCTGTCAATAAGTTTCAATAAAAAAATAGAATATTTGCACTAATGGTCTTATGCGTTTTGTCCTCCAAGTGTACTTCCTCAGGGACCACATTTACAAATAAAATCCAATGAAATCATACAATCAGCTGTTTCAGAAGGATGATCCCCCACTAAGACAAAAGTCCCAAGACCATTTTTTTTATTTTTATTTTATTTTAAATTTGCGTCAGATATTGGGACAACTTTTACGCCATTGCCGAATAGCATTATCAAAGTCCCATATCATCACATGCTTTAAACAATCCAAGAAAGAAAGGGGAGAAAAAAGGAAAGAAGAATTTTTTTTTTTTTTTAAAGATGGGGTGAAGCCTAAAATAGTACAGGATTGCCAACTTGCTACCCCAAGTTTGGTTGCACTTTCTAAGCTCTACAGTAAAAGTACACAAGAGGGGACTGTGACTGTAAAACAGCTCTGACATCTTATGTTATAGTGTTTGTGTGGCTCTTATCTTGGCAATGCCGTATGGAGCAAGGTTTATTTTACACATTACAGTTTTCCGAAAAACTGCAATTTACTTGGGCTCAATATTTTTACACAGTGCATCCCAATTCCCAATACCATCAGTTGAAAACAGTTCTGGAATCGTAATGGCCTGTTAATTAGAAATACAAAATTGTAAGAGTAATATGAGGAGATTATATAGCAAGCTTAATGAGTATTTCATGTAAATATGAAACAACTGTCAAATTAAAGTATTATAGTAATTATAGAGGGGACAAAAACAAAATTAGCAAAATATCAAGATTTCTAACAACACTCTCCTCATGTAAAACATTAGCTCCCAACCCTTGGTCTGTATTAGGGATCGACCGATAATCGGTTTTACTGATATGATCGGCTGATATTCTGTATTTTCGACAATATCGGTATCGGCCAATGTAGATACTGATATTGCCGATAATACCTCCTATGACCGCCGGGCTCATTACAAGCCCGGCAGTCCTGGGGGGCCCGCAGGAAGCTGTTTCTTACCTGCAAGAAATACACACACTACACAAACACAGACTGCATTATATACAAACACACTGCATTTTATATACACACACTACACAAACACACACTGCGTTATATACACACACTACACAAACACACTGCATTATACACACACAATGCATTCACTTTACACACACTGCATTCACTATACACACTACACAAACACTCTGCATTCACTATACACATTACACAAACACTCTGCATTTACTATACACACTACACAAACATTCTGCATTCACTATACACACTACACAAACACACACTGCATTCACTATATATATATATATATACATACACACACTACACAAACACACTCTGCATTCATTATATACACACACTACACAAATACACACTGCATCCACTACACAAACACACATAGCTCTCCTGTCTAAACACACTTCATCCACTACACGTGGCATGTATATTTTGTGTATTTACCTTTAGAATTAGTTAATTTTTTCAAAATGGTAAATGTACAGAATATCGGCTATCGGCCTGAAAGTTCACAGATTATCGGTATCGGCTCTAAAAAATCAATATCGGTCGATCCCTAGTCTGTATCATGGCAGGATTTTTAGGTTTTGTAAATAACAGGAACTCGTACCAGCAGGCAGTGTATAACATGGATCAATGAAGACCGTTCTTAATGTTTCTCATGTTGAAAATCAGTTAGCTTTTTCAGTTGGATTGGAACATGCTCTTTTCATCTGACTTTTATCAGAACCTAATCACTGGGCTTCATGGAATGCACGCTAAAACTGCTGAACGCCACTTGACCCTGTGCTTGGAAATACTAAGGAATTGTCACATATTTGTTGACCATCTAACAAATATCTGTTGTAAATATTTATTCATGCCCGCTAAGTTTCTTGGAATTAATGTAGTTCATTTAGAATTCATACAAGCAATATTCCTTAGTTGCTTTGCTCTTTCATTTAAAAAAAACACTATTAAAGGGTCAAGAATACAAACATTTATTCCCAACACTATAGTGCTGGACTCTACATGTTTAGGTGACCGCCCCCTCCCTCAGTGTGGAGTTAACAAATGGTATTTAAACTTATCTTTTCTCCATAACCGTGCTGGTCTCACCGTGGCTGGTGATTGTACCTAGAGGTGTTCCTAAGCAGCAATGTAAACACTGCCTTTTCTCTGTTTACATGGTTCTGGTGACAACAGTATCCCCATGTAAGTGTATCATGAATCTTTTAATTCATTCATGTTTTGCACTCTGAGCAATTATATCATTCCAGCATTTTTATCCGATTTAGTGGCAATCTCTAATTAGTATTATAATGGTTTAGAGTGCAACCAGAATTACATTGAATGGCCTTCCAGCAGAGGTGGTACAAAAACTGTAAACAAATGAAGAAAGTGTAGTTAATCCTTGACAATAAACACCGACTGCAAAATATCCACAGAGGGATTTGTGTCAAAAGAAACAAAGCACACCTCATTGCTGTGTAATTTAGATTCTACTTTAGGTATTCTTTGATTAACCTGATTTAACTGCAGCAGTCATTTTGTATTTCTAAGCATCAAAATAATTAATTATAGGAATCTCATTCTGTAACCACTTTTGAAGTAGTTGAGCTAACAGGAAATTAGATAAAGTGAAAAACATTTCATATTGATTTGAAGAAGTATCAAACCTATATTTGTGCTAAATCTTAGTAGGTTTGTGTTGGACATAACTTTATTAAATAAAACTCAAACAGAGTACTGTGTAAGGTTCAACCCAAACACCTATATTGATGATTTTTAGAAAAATCCAATTATTGTATACCCATCCTGGCAATGGACAGACTTCTCAGAAATGTTATGGCAAAACCTAATTTTTCGAAAAGGCTGCTACTTGTTTATCCAAAGCAGAGACATTTATTACTTTAAGTCATTTGTTAAAGTTAAACTAGAAAATCAATAATTGGAACATAATTTACAATTCTGAAAAGATCAAAAATCTTAACATAATTTTTCTTTAAACGCTAACATTGCATAAACAACTGAGTCTAACAGAAGTATTTCAGAAATCCTTCCTCTTGCTTCTATTTCCACAGCTTTAATTTTAACCCCTTTAACACTTTGCTAAAAAAAAAAAAAAATCTTCCTGCTGTTTGAATCATTTCAATCCACACTGTGCATTAACTTTGTCGATACATATAATAACACACAGTAACACAGGAAATATCTCTCACTTCATTCTATAGCTAACTTCAGTATTTATCACACCATACCTATATTTATGTTTGCCAATCTATATATAAAAAAAATATATATATAATTTCTTTTTTTTAAGTAACAGATTCTATTTGTTAAAGTATTGGGACCAGATTTATTAGAATAAATTGGAGTAGTTTTATTAATCTGAATTTGTTGTTTAATTTTAAAGTGCATTCTATCATAATAGCAATTATTAAGCACATACTTACAAGCAATGTTACAGAAGGATATTCTCAAGCTTCAGTCAAAGCTACTGAATTTATTTTCTGATCCGTGGAAAAAACTCGCAATTAGTGAGCCACATGGGCTATAACGACCTAATTGCCTTACTAGCAAAATATATATTGGAAAACACCATAAAAGGTAAACGTTTCATCAGGATAGAAGCTTCAGTATTCGACTATTCATTCAGTATTTCAGCACTGTTACTCTCACGTACCACACAGCATGGAATCCATCACAAATCACAGATTTAAAGGTCTTTGCAGAAGCACCGTCTCAGAAATTTGAAGCTATCAAAATCTTATTTCAAAATTAAACAAAATAAACTATTCAATAGAAACACTAATCCAAAGTACAAACCCTATGCAACTAGCAGGTGAACACAATCTTTATCCTCTGATATCTATTTTGACCTATGATTGTAGCATGAGTTTGCCCACAAAGCAAAGAGAGCAAGAACCATACTGCAGACTATGGATGGATCTCTTTCCTCGAACCAGGATTACAGTCTCACACAAGGTAATCCGCAGTGTCTGTACCGGGACAAACAATCTTTCAGAAAAATACCTTTTCTATTTCAAATCACTATCATAGTTAAAATATCCTAAGTAATCCAACAAGAAAAAGTAAGGTGTCAAATCTAGTTATAGAAACCTTAGCCAATCAAAATTACTTATTCTTCACCATCTATTCGATTCTGTCACTCAGGTACCCATCACTTACTGCACTCAGGAAACTTTTAATACATTAGCCATTTTAAAAGGTTGCTTACCTTCAATATAGAGTGCTCTCAAATTGAATTGTTTCATGCGGACCAGCAAACTTTGCTCCAGTTGTGTTCCGGAGAAGCTGGAATCCCACCACATTGCCACCAAGAAGTGTTGCTGTCAAGCCAGAACAATAATCTGAAGGATTTTTTGATTATTGATACATTTATTGAATTTATAGCAATACTGACAACATTTTTGCAAATTAACTTTGAATTCTAAGACAGACTATGCAGTTGGGGCAGTGAATTAGAGGTGAGGATCTTCCCCACTCTCCACCAAATCTCAATGACATCTCAGGAACACAGAATACACAAACAGTTCTTGAGGACAGTTTATATATAGATAGTAAGTTCACGCAGGCACATAAAATGGCATTAGCACAGGACATAACAGAATGTCAGCTAAAGAGCAATTTTACATTCACACATGTGCCCCCAGCCTGTTCCATCTAAACCCAGAACAAGATACCACATTCTCTTCCCTGTAACTTACTCACACATCTACCTGTACCTGAAAGACCCTGGTCTCACCTATCTATGCACACATGCATGTAGAATCCTCACTCAATGAGCAATGTTAGCAAAGATGAAAATGCCAGAGGAGAATGAGAGACTAGTAGTGGCAATGGGTGAAAAAGTGCAGCTTGAGTCAGATAGAAAGATACCGTATATACTCTAGTATCAGATGAGTTTTTCAGCACATTACCCCCACTCGTCTTATACTCGAGTTAATGTCTGTATTATGGCAACTTACATTGCCATAATACAGACAAGGACCGGCGGTCCTGTTGGGGGGCTGGCAGAGAGCTGTAACTTACCTTTCCTGTTAGCTCCCTTCTCTCACCTCCGGTCTGGTCAGCTTCACTGCAAGTCTCGCGAGAGCCGCGGGGTCAGAGCGCTGCCACGGGTTACCGTGGCAACGCTCTGCGCGGCACTCAGACCACGAGACTTGCTGACAGGGGAGTTGACCGGACCGGAGGTGAGAGAAGGTTGCTGACAGGAGCTGCAGGAAAGGTAAGTAAGAGCTCTCTGCCAGCCCCTCCTAAACAGCCCATCCTCTGGACCACATGGGAATGAGAGCGAAAAAAATATAAATAAAAAGTTAAATAATAATAAAATTAAAATAATGTATTAATAATATTAAAAAATAATAATCTAAAAATAAAATATAAGATATAAAAAAATGTAATATTAAAATAATAATAATTTTTTAAAAAAATTATAAAAATGCCCACCCCCCACCAAGGCGCTGCATCACACACACAAACACAATCTGCATTCATACACACTACACACACTGCATTCATACACACTACACACACTGCACTAATTCACACACACACTGCACTAATTCACACACACACTGCATTCATACACATACTGCATTCATTATATACACACACTTTAAATAAATATTCAATGAATCTAATTTTTGGGGGATATAATTTTATTTAGAAATTTACTAGTAGCTGCTGCATTTCCCACCCTAGTCTTATACTCGACTCAATAAGTTTTCCCAGTTTTTGGGGGTAAAATTAGGGGTCTCGACTTATATTCGGGTCGACTTATACTCGAGTATATACAGTACTTAAAAAACAAGACAGAGTAGAATTAAGAAGATGAGAGAGCGGTGAAAAAGATGGGATTCAAGAATAATGCGTTGTAGGATACATTGGAGGCCACAATCTGGATTTTTCTTTTGGAGGTAGAAAAAGAATCTGGATATCATCCCTCAGCGGTACCCTGAGGGGTGACAGAGGAACACTATTCTAGGAGATGCCATAGTAATCTATTATGCTTCTCACAAAAAGATGCCTTTACCAGTCAGCCATCAAGTGTGGCAACACAGCAGGAAATTACCGTATTTCACCGCATAATGGTTGCAGATTTTATACCAAATACCTTTAATTAAAAATGGGGGTGTGACCATTATGTGAAGCTTTATTTTTTGCGATATTATATATGCAAAGCTTTCTTTTTTTAACAGTTGCTGATATTATAATTGCTAATAACATAACAGCATATTTTCTGATGCATTACGTAAACTCTGATCATGATCTCGGTCTTCCTGTCATTTTTTAATGCATTACATATATAATATGCCCTGAAATACAATAAACTGATAGGTAATGAACCCTTTCTTCAGTATAAGATCAGTGAGATGTTCGCCATCAGTTTTCAAAAATAAGAATGTCTCACAACAAAAACAGCAATGGTCAATTATGCGACTATTACATGATGAATTGAATTTTAACCAATTTTTGGACTGAAAAACCAGGGTGTGACTATTACGTGGTGAAATACGGTAATCAATATTTCAGTTTAGAGGTTTCAAAGGCATATATTAAAACAGTTCCTAGTTCGTCTTATGTGTCTACTTTGATTGTGCTGGGATGTCAAGGATGTTCTACTACAGGCATTCATGAAAAATAAGGTAAAGTTAGAGGAAGTTACATTGTTTTAATATCCAGCAAACGGTTTTGAGTTAAATAATCAGTGTACACATGTAAAGCAAAATGTTTAAAGTAAGACTATATATCAATATAAATGTTGCTACGGCTATAAACCAGATATATTCCACTATGGTTGTGACAGTAATAAATTAGATGTTCAGTTCTGTAGCCACTAGATGTCTCTGTTCTCTCATTGCATAACTTGTTACAGTCATTCTTAGCCTGGTGTAAAAATTCATGTATATAGTTAGGGCGATATTCACTAGTGTTCTAATGGCCCTGTACCAAATTAGGCAAAACCATCCAGCTGCATACAGTGCCATTCATATTGAAAAATCCAAACATTGTTAACATTATTTAATGTCACGGCTGTATCTTTTTTTGTTTTTAAACCCTCTTCCCACTCATCTACTTACAATATTGACCCCACCCTGCTGTGGATCCGGATCTATTTACCACAGGTCTCTGTCTTCCTCTCCCAGGATGTGACATTTCCGCCATCCTTCCTCATCCCACTCTGCCCCATGCAGTCAATTCCCGCGCAAGCCCCCTGCCAGCTCATCTGCCCTCCTCCTGACCTTCCTCAGGCCTCCGCACGCTCCAAATTGCTGTATTTTTATTTCTATATCTTGCCTCCATTTTGACTTAAACTCCCTCTACAGATAGCCAGCAACCCTTGTATGTCCTTCAGCTATAAAAGGAGGTAGTATTAATTTTTATATCTCTTTATACTTGTTTTTACTAGTTTTAAAATTATTTATTCTATAATTTCACTTAACTATTTAGTTAACCTGACCCCATTTTGACTGACACTAATACTACACTCAGTCACCCTTTATGCCTAGCACCTAGGTTATAAGTCCTATGCTACTCTTGGGCGGCAGCAATCACCATAGTACACATCAGCCCTCGTACATACAAAATAAAAAAAACGAAAACAGTTACTTGCGCACTATCCTTAATCCCTACGTATATTTAAATAACTGGTGATTTTTAGTATCACTCAAATGGCTATTGGGTGTGTGTACCAGGTGATTGCTGCCGCCCAGGAGTAGTGGGAGTCTGAGCACAGGACTTATTTTTGTGTATTTGCTTTTGTATCACATACCCACCCCATGTGTTTCCTATTTAGGGTTAATATGTATGAAGGGGTTTAGAAAAACACTCTGTTGGACCCACCTAAGAGGTTTGCGTTGACGTGGCACGTGGGCTTACACCTAATGGCCATTGGAGTAATACAAAAAAAACTCAATTTATTTAAATAATTACAGGGATTTGGTATAATGCGCAAGCAACTCTATTCTATAATTTTTAACTTTAATAATTATTTTCACTTTCTTTCCTATTTATTCTCTAATTTTATTTAACTATATATTTACCTGTTTGTGGTAGCTGTATATGATATCTGTACATTGTTGTGTGTCTGGTTGCCTAATGTTTTTGCGGTTTGTGGTAGTTGTATGTTTTAGCATTAAGTTTTAGCAGCATGTCTTAGCTGTACGTGGCAGCAGGTTGTTTTATCTGTATGTGGTTGTGGAATGTTTTAGTGGTATGCTGTATCTAAGTGTTAGCTATATATGGTAGCTGAATGTTTTAGCTGTATGAGTTTGATGATTGGATTGTTTATTGCTGTATGTGGAATCAGTATTTGGTTGCTAAATGTTTTAGCTGTATGTTGTATGCTTTTGATGAATGTTTTTGATGAAAGTGTTTGCTGTACGTAGTATCTGATATTGATGAAGGTTTTAGCTGTATGTTATAGCTGTGGAAAGTGGTATGTGTTTGCGCTTACCAAATACACCATTAAATACCTCAGATTCATGCTACCAGATCCAATCTGTAAGCCTAAAAGCAATCACCTGGAACCAGTGAAAGAGAATCAACACTAACCAAGAATTGAACGATAAACCCTAAAACACTTATCCACCACTGTTGAAAAAATTGTTAACTTAAGAATTACAGTGTCTTAATAGTTTAGATACATAATATGTCATTTGTCATAGGATCAGCACCTTAATTAAAATTCAATAAAGAGGTATTACCAACCGATAATCAGTGCAACCCATCACAACCAGGAAAAATGTAAACCATTAATGTGAACTTTATCATAATATAGTTTGTAACATTTTGTACATTACCAAAGTGTAAACAAACAACGAGCAGTAGGTAGTGAGCCGTGAACTGAAGCGAACCACATATGTATTCAATCACCAACAGAGATATGGTACAGCATGAAATAGATAGATTGATAGACATCTTATACTCTACAGACAACCTCCAACATGATTATTTTTTAAAGATAAATTATTTTAAAAAAACAGTTTAATTCATTATATATAAAATTCCATACACCGTTTATAGCAACACTGGAAGAAAGTATGGACTTGTTTCTGGGAGTATTTTTTAATTTAAATGATAATGCAATGACATCAGAAAGGAAACACATTTAAAGGGCACTCTACACTAGAACAAATACATAAAATACATACTAAAGAACAAATAGTGTTGTATAATTGTTCGTAAATTTTAAAGGACTATTTTGTCTATTTCAGGAGTTAGACATTTTGTATACTTGAATCATCGTTTGATTATGGTTTTCTTAGCGTAAAATAACTTTTAAGATACTGAACAGTATCAATTATTATAAATTATTTTTTCATCTTTGTAAAAGTATAGATACTTATTTTAAATGTCATCACTTTATCTTTTTACGCCAGTTCAGACCTAAAAGCCCAAAGCAGTCACCCGGAACCAGTGATTTCAAACCAACTCAATGATGTGCATACAATAACTAACAAGCAAAAGGAAAACCCTTAAAGACTTCACCACTACTGTGCAAAATATTGTGAACATAAGAAATAAAATGTATTAATAGGTTAAATACAAAATATGTCATTGGCTGCAGGATCAACGCAGCTATTAACGCCAACTTGTACAATACCACTTCTCAACATTCATAACACACCGTGAACCAGACAATAAAGAGGTATTACCCCCCCGGCAAGTAGTGCACAATATTACACCGAGTAAGTATTACACCCATTATCATGTGAACTTCAACATACTATAGTGTACAACATTGCCAAAGTGTAAATACTTAAAATGAGCAGTATGTAGTAAGCAGTGAATCGTAGCAATCCACACATGCATTCAAGCACCAGCATGATATGGAGATATAGATATAGCAAATGCTACATGCGCCAACTTGATTATTTTTTACAGATGTAATCTTTAAAAAGTAACTGGTTACTGTAAATCATTTTATTTAAAATTCTATACACAGTTTATAGCAACATTAAAAGAAAGTATAGACTCCTATCTGTCAGTATTTTACATCAACTGAGATTGAAGTGACATCAGAAAGTAAAATAAGACATTGCAATGACACTTTACTCTTAAATAAATATGTAGATTATATATCAAAAAACAGAGTGCTGTGAAATAATTAATACATGTTAAAGCATTATTTTGTCTGTTTCAGGAGTTTAATGCTTGAATCATTGTTTGATTTTTTTTTGTTTTCTTTGCGTCAAATACATTTTAAGGTACAGTAGATTATTAATGGTTACATATAATGTTTTTACTAATCAGGATTGAAACATTCTAATTTTAATGTTTTTTTTTTTTACTTTTTCAGGTGAATATGCCGAGCTGCGTAGTCAACGGGGGCCGTGGCAGACCAGTAAGAAATGGGAACCCTTCATGTCTTTTCCAGTAATAGATATTTAGCCAGGAAGTGGCTTGAGCAGGCCTGGCAAAATCTTGATAAGATTGAAAAAAGATTTTAGATATTATACCTGACCAAAAACATCACACTAAATACCGGATCTGCTCCAGACATTTTGATGACAGTTCATTTGAGCTGAGGAGGTCAAAGTATTTTTATTTTTATTTTAAACAGGATGCATTGCCTTCACAATTAAAGTTTGAAGCAGGTCTTCCTTGCATAGATGAGAAAGTATTTTATTGGCTTGAAAAAAAAAGCCATGAATATATACCCATCATTGGCCCTTACCTCGGGATCGCACTTGGTGGTTACCAAGATCATGTACGATGCTTCAACTTCAACAGAGAATTTAAATACTACTAGTGAAATATCATTACAGGCTGACTATACCAGTGAAAGAGGCAATATAATTTGCCAAATCCACTAATCATGATGCTCTATTTTTAGATACTATAAAAAGTGAGCTTTCATATTGTAAATACATGCCCGTTGTCTTAGAGACTGAAATGTTTGGTACAACTAAGATAACCTCTATCCCTAGTAAAATTAAAGACAAATACCTGTAATTAAAAACAATTTCAGAGGAATCAAATGAAGATCTATTGGATCTTTGTGAGAGGAATCAAATGAAGATCCATTGGATCTATTTGATTTTTTTAACCAAGACATTGCAGAACTACCCAATGTATCTGTAGATATTGACAATAGTGATGCAATTAAGGAGTCACAAAATACAGACTTGGAGAGCACTCTAAATGTCTCCAAAGCGCAAGTGTGATCGAAACTATGTCATGGATAGTTTTTGCACTATGGATACATCCTTTGATTTAGATTTAACCATTGAAGTATTAAATCTTGAATTCCGGTGTGTTAACGGCCACAAATTTGTAGTATTTGAATATTGTATAAATTCATTATGCTATAAAATCCCATGCCAGAAAAAACAAACTGTACATCTAAGATTGTTTTCCTTAGAGAGTATACAGTGTTTTTAAGAATCTATGCCATGAAATGTTCAACATTATTGGATTAGAACGTATTTCAGAAAGTGGTTATTGCTGTTACCAATGGAAATACCTTTTCCCAGTTTCAGCACGTCATAGGCAATTGGAGAAAGACTTGTAGACTCCTGTGGAATGACCTTCCACTCTGCTTGAGTGAATATGGTCAATATGACAGTCCAGAATTTGGTGCTAAATACTGCATTTAAACTTTCATGGATGTCGTCACTAAAACAAATAATTGTCTTAGATAACATCCTCCATTGTCGTGGGAAAAACTAGGTTTTCAGACTTGTTTGAATAGAATGAGATCTGAAAAACGTGATGTCACAATGATCGCTACTAATTGTCATGTAGGCATCCGCAAACTACTGATTGAAAAGTGTAGTGACATTACACATCAATTTGATGTATGGCACTAAGCTAAAAATCTCAGAAAGAAACTTGTGACAATTTCTAAAAAAAAAAAAACTGTCATGACATTTCTCGTCACATTTCCATTTGCCACAAATGGGAAGGTGCAGAGAAGTGCCATGCTTGTTCGCAGAGACCACTCTCACAAGAAGTGATTGAAAAAGATTTATGGTTGAAACCACAATCACAAGCATATCAAAATCTAGTTTAATTTAGAAATGGTCAACAAGTGAAGTATTTTGATCACTTAGTCCACATCTGTCACACAGGATGTATGGAGACATTCCATATCCTAGTTTTGAAATACAGGCCCAAAAGGATACAGTTTGGACTGGATTGCATGGAGCCTAGAACAATTTTGGCAGGAGCAGCACAATCAAGAGGATGACGCCCATGCGGGACAGGTTCAGTTAAGTAATTCTCACCTTATCTGCCCCCTGCGACCACAGTACCAGCATCAGGAATGTCACTGTCTGGGAACTTTGCAAATTTTGTAAAGTCCACAGACGCTGACAGTCCCGCTTAACCATTGAAAATATACAGAGAACGTGTTGTATTCTTATAAATAAAATTTTTTTTAAAACTATTTGTGTTTCCTATTCTTCTTTCTTCATCAGTGCTGGGAACTTCAGTAGCCACCAACTGTCTTAGAGGAGTTTCAGTAAAACATGGTTCCATCTGTGCAGAGGCATTTTCCAAATGAAACCATTGTAGTAACTGTTTCTGTTAAAATAAAAAATATCACATTAATAAAAAATGAACATAACAGAGCTCCCTGTACCCCGACTGGGTACCTCCGCCAAAGGACCACTTCCTAGCTGGAACAGGGGACAAACCGCAGCACTTCTGCCCACAGTCGCCCTGGCTTAACTGGGGCCCTGGAACTGCTCCTTCCTGGAGCCGAATGGGGAATTATCTCTAGTCCTTACAAGGACTTTCCCCATTGAATCCCCTGCAAGCTGAAAGAGCAGACACAGGAGAAACTCTTCCTTCCCTCCAATAACAGGACGACACACAGTTTTGGAGTGCAAGCTGGAATAGATTTTAATGGAGGCACATTGACCTTAATACAAGTAGAATGATATTGATTAAATATATTATTACTGGCCAAAATTGGCGTTCAAATTAGCTTTTTGCGTTTTTCACACACAAACAAATATTAACACTAACTTTGGCCAGTGTTTGTGACCAAGTGGCTACTAAAAAAGACTGGACACACTCCATTTGCAATACCTTGGGTTGTCTACTTTTGCAAATGGTATGCCATCATGGGGGTAATTCTTATTCCTGGGCTACCATATGGTCTCAAAGGCAACATAACTAATCTGGCGAATTTCAATGTGAAAACTTCCCAAAACACCATCAAACTTGTACATAGGGGGTACTGTTTTACACATGAGAAATAACTGAATACAAATATGTGTATTTTATTGCAGTAAGCAAACAGTATTTTGACATTCACAGTTAATTGCGGTTATTTGTATTTTATATATAGATAGATATAGAATGTCACATATTTTGTTACATATATATATATTAATAACAAAATACAGTTAGAATGAAATTACATATGTATATATAATGTATTTAATTTTTTTAAAAATATTTTATTTATTTTATTTATTTATTATAGTAATTATACGTGTATATATAAATATAAAATATATAGATGTATTATAATATATATATATATACTTATATTACTATTAAAATACACTATGTATGACGTTACATATATATAAGATATATATAAATAATACATCTCTCTCGCTCTCTCTCTCTCTCTCTCTATATATATATATATATATATATATATATATATATATATATATATATATATATATATATATATATATATATATATATACACACACACACACACACACACATCATTTATTTTAAAACATGTTTAATATATTTTTTTTTACTTCCCACCAGCAGGGGGACTGACATTTCAGACAGTCCCCCTGCTGGCAGATCCACAGCCAGCTATAGGGGGCCATGTGATCGCTCTTTGAGAGCGATCACATGGCCCCCGAGGCCTCATTTGCCGGGGAGGCCTGCCTGGGCTGTCAGGCAGCCCTCCAGAAGAGGAACGCGGCGGAGGTAAGTACCTCCGATCTTCTGGTGGCTTCAGCCGTTACGGCGTTCTATGCCGCCGTAACGGCTTTAAAGCCCATTGAATGCGGGACGGCATAGAACGCCGTAATGGCGTTAAGGGGTTAATAAACACAAATGGAACACAAAAGGAACAACATACACCTGGAAAAAGGCATATCTAGTAAACACAGATCAGCGTTACCTTTACACAGCACAAAAAGTGAAATGTTATACATTGCTGCAACATCAGCTTATACAAAATGCAAGTGTAACAAAACACAATTGATTACTTATCGCAGATGAGATAACTAAATCAGAAAACTAATGAATTTGGTTTAAGAGAAAAAAACAGTAGAAAAAAAAGACAAAAGTCCAAAGTTGAAGCCTATCCATTAAACAAAATTACGTTTCATATCTCACAGTGTGCATTTGATTTTTCCTTATAGATCTATTTAACCTGTAAATACATCTATAAGAAAAAAAAATTATGAAATGCACACTGCGGGATATGAAAACTTTTACTAAAGCATATAAAATGCAACTAAAGATCAACAGTGGAAATGGTAAATACAGCAAATCTCTGAAAAAACAAATCAAGCAAATCTACTCAACCCATTTCCTTCTATAATGAGGCATTATTATTACCTTATTAACACACTGCTAGGCGGTCTAAGCATGCTGGGAGTAGCCATTATGTTTCCCCTGCTCTGCAAAGCCTGATGAGAGATGCAGAAAGTTCCACATCTTCTTCAAAAGAGATTTGTAACTTTATTGCTTTGCACCTTAAGTAGACGAAGGATAATTGGAGTTGCAATTTTATTCCAGAGGGAGGCATGACTATCACATTGCGATTTAAAGCTTGCCAAAATAGTTGGCGTTGCAGTGGATATTTGGTTCAATCACATTCATTAATTCATTGATTTGCAAAATTAAAAAAAAGTGATGGGATTTGCAATGACAATTCATTCTAAAGGGGGTTGCAGTGTATATTTCATTCTAGAGACATGCAATAGTTTTATTTGTACCAGACCCATGATACAAAGGCTGAATTTATATTTAAAAGTTACAACAGAAATCATAAAACAGCACAATAAATTCGTAGTAAATGTGCTCATTAAAGATGGTGTCCGATGCACAGTAAATCACTATAACTGCATGGATGAGTACATGAAGCCCAACTTTTAATGTTAAGCAGTGTAATAGTAAATTAGTTTTGCTTAATAGTTAGGAAAGAGCAGCTATCTATGAATAAGGATTAGAATTAGCTACAGGTGCGATAAACAACACCCCTGCATAATAAACTGTATATCATTTATTGACATGCAATTTATATTGATGGTATCTAAAAAATAAATAAATAAAATAATAATAAATATTGATGGTATCTATCCCGTCATATTATCATTCTGTAGAGGATTTAAACTAAAAGAATCATCCAATTTGGATCTAGTCTCCTGCCTATCAATTTATGCTCTTGTATTCAGTTTCTCAACGGTCTTGTAGTTTGACCAACGTACTGAATAGAGCAAGTTTGACAAGTCATTAAACAAAAGAAGTCGTACAATTAAGGAATTGTTGAATTTGACATTTCCCTTTGGTTACTGAACCGCTAAATCCATTGAAACATACCAAACGCACTAAAACATACCCAGCTCTTGTCAGGTCCCCTGCCCTGCTTACCTTATCACAGCGAGTGGCGTCAACTGGTCCCTGTCTCCAGACTGGCAATGTGTCTGACGCTGCACGCTCCAGAGCAGCTTCCTTATATGTGTGCTGCCCCCGGTCATGTGACCCGGCACACAGTGATGACCTCAGAGACCACAAGGGAGGGGAGAAACTCCTCCCACGTGTTGTGGTTAACACCATAGATATAGAATACCTAGATGCTGCATTCTGTGCTGAGCGGCAAGAAATGCGGCAGCCATCTTGGAGCCATCTTGGACCGCTGCTCTAATTAAGCTATTGAAGAACACTTGGAAAGCCCATCTCACTAAAGGAAAGTGAAGGACTTGGGGCACTTATAGCCCTTAATGCCCATACCCCTTAGTACCCCTACCCCATGTCATTAATGCCCCTACCCCTAATCCTTAATACCCATACACACAGTGTTAATACCCCTATCCCAGCACACATAGTCCTTAATACCACTACCCCAGCACAGGGGTATTAACACTGTAGGGGTAGGGGTATTAACACCATAAGGGTAGGGGTATTAAGGACTAGGGATAGGGGTATTAACACTGTGTGTGTAGGGGTATTAAGGATTAGGGGTGGGGGCATTAATGACATGGGGTAGGGTCGGGGTACTAAGGGGTCCAAAACCGATTCACAGTAGCCCCGCTCAATGAATCTTTCCCTTAAAAGAGTTGAAGGAAATCTTCTATATTGGAACAATTATGGAGAAGTCACAGAAACTGTCCAATTGGAATGATCCTTGTCAGATGAGGCCAACCATAAATTATTGCCAGAGTACTCCTTATGAACAGTGTAGTGTGAATCGATTGAAACCTCAACATGACTGAAATCAAATGTAAACTTAAAGGGACACTATAGTCACAAAACAACTTTTGTGATCTAAACACAAAAACTACTTCATTAGGCTAAAGTTGTTTTGGTGATTGTAGTGCCCTTTAATATTCATGTCCAGATCATAGCAATATTCAATGAAGCTATGCAAATAGGTGACAGGTCCACCCCTGATGAATAAGTCATCAATAGTGTTTGTATTTAAAACATTCAAAACATGGGCAAATGTACTTCCAAAGATGCGAGACTCCTTCCACCACCACATACAGAGGTTGGAATATGAGGGGGCAAATGTAGTCCCCCATTGTTGTCCCGCATCTTTGGAGGTAAAATACACCAAACAGGAAAAAAATTATGATGCAGAATATATCAAATAGAATACAGATACATAATTTTGAAGATTTGTTATATTTGGAATAACGATCAAGATGATAATGTATCACCAATATACCTTTGTCATGTGGAATACAAGAATACAAATTACGAATAGTGATATTGCGAACAAAATTTTTTCCGTTCGCGAACGGCGAACGCGAACTTCCGCAAATGTTCGCGAACGGGCGAACCGCCATAGACTTCAATAGGCAGGCAAATTTTAAAACCCACAGGGACTCTTTCTGGCCACAATAGTGATGGAAAAGTTGTTTCAAGGGGACTAACACCTGGACTGTGGAATGCCGGAGGGGGATCCATGGCAAAACTCCCATGGAAAATTACATAGTTGATGCAGAGTCTGGTTTTAATCCATAAAGGGCATAAATCACCTAACATTCCTAAATTGTTTGGAATAACGTGCTTTAAAACATCAGGTATGATGTTGTATCGATCAGGTAGTGTAAGGGTTACGCCCGCTTCACAGTGACAGACCAAACTCCCCGTTTAACGCACCGCAAACAGACCATTTGCACAACCGGAAACTCCCCATTTGCACAAGGTTGGATACCAAGCTAGCCATGTCCCGTTCCTTGTCCTCACTGATGTCATTGAAGGTCTCTTCCTCCACCCAGCCACGTACAACACCAAGGGTCCCCGAAAGGTGACAAGCCCCCTGTATTTTTTTTTTTAAATGTACACTACTGTTACACCAGATATGAGTTGCACTGGTGTGACACTGTGCCCTGGCAGGCCCTGAAACGCACACGTGTGAAGGAAACTGACTGCTATTATATTACAGTCAAAAAAGTTTTTTTTTGTTAAATGCAAGCTATTGTGACACCAGATATGAGTGGTGGCACTGGGCAAGTGGGCACAGTATACGCTGTGAGCCTGACACACACGCTGGCAGGCAGGCAACTGCAATTAGATTACACACAAAAAAAAAAGCAGACTGATGTTCTAGCCCTAAAAAGGGCTTTTTGGGGTGCTGTCCTTACAGCAGAGATCAGATGAGTCCTTCAGGACTGTAGTGGACACTGAATACACTAGCCTAGCTATCGATTTCCCTATTAAATCAGCAGCAGCTACACTGTCCCTCCTCTCACTAAGAATGCAGCTTCCGGGGGGCGGGGCCTAGCTGTCATGGAGGAAAGACGCACATCGTGTGAGCTCCCTCAATATCTCACTTTAAGCAGCTATCAACAAGCGAATTTCACCCCAGAAGGGGATGACCCAGCAATGTTGCTCCTACCTGACCGACCCAACATGCTTAATAGCGGTCAGCAACTCGACAGTCTTACTTACCTCCGCGTGGCAAGTGTTGCCTGGTGCTCACTGGGCGGGAGAGGCGGCCGATCTCCCGATCCTGGGATGCCCAGGAGCAGCTACTTCCTGGCAGGAGCTCCGTTAGCCCCCCTCGGACCGGTGGGGGTTATCCCGGTCCACCCCTGAGAGGCTGTCTGGAGCTAATGGACGCACAGAGCACAGCCGCCCAGGCTGACATACTCATCTGCGACTCTCCCAATATGGCGGCAGCCGCGTGTCCTCCTGGTACCAGCAAAGCATGGCAGGATTTTGAGTCTAAGCTGGACAGACTCTTTAATCAATTTTGGAAGCAAATAACAAGCAGGAAGCCCCAACAAGCTCCACCACAGCCCCAACAAGCTCCACGACAGCTAAGTGAAGCAGTCCCCATTAAAATCCACCAACACAAAAGGCGTTGAAGACGGGTCCGGAGGCACAAACAGAAATGCAGAGCCTGACCCACGTCAAGCACTCACCTCCACCTTAAGCCACCACAATCCCGCACCGGACGTGAAGCACCACCGGGACAGATCCGACCACCCGACAAAACAAGCTTCCACCACCTCAAGCCGCGAACCCGGCACTCAGCCAGAGACTTGCCTTTGTTGTTCCAGGTATAAGGGACTCCCAGGGTCTGCACCTGGCGCCCAGAAGGGATCGGATGAGCACAAGCAGTAAACAGCAGCCTGCCAAGCATGTCCCACTATAGCCGATCCTCCACACCATGCCTTTGATCACATGAACTGCTCTCTGCACATTAAGTAATCGTAAAGTAGCAAGCGTTTAAACATGTCATTATTTCACCTCCTAAAGAGTTTATTGTCGTAGTTCCTTACATGCCTTTACCTTAACCGTTCATGTATTATGTTATTCACTAGTCTCATCTCATGGGGCGACTCACACTTGATTTATAACTAGTGGTGGAGCTGCTGATATAAATACACAGTTGATAACATGCAAGCTACACCCTAAACATGACAGCCATCTTTCACAACAATGTACTGCTATATACTCATACCCTCAGTGCAACTAGCCATGATATACGCATGTTCAGCCTAGCATGCTCAAATATAACACACTTCTGTCTAAAAAAAAAAAAAAAGAATGCAGCTTCCGAATGAATCTAAAATGGATGCTGTCCAGGACGTAGGAGGGTCTGGGAGGGAGGGTCTGCTGCTGATTTGCTGGAATGTGTCTGCTGACTGTGAGGTACAGGGTCAAAGTTTACTCAATGATGACGAATAGGGGGCGGACCGAACATCGCATATGTTCGCCGTCCGTGGCGAACAAGCTATGTTCGCCAGGAACTATTCGCCAGCGAACCGTTCGGGACATCACTAATGACTAAACATCCAATGTCAACTAACAATAAGGAGGTATATTGGTATAACTGAATTGTGGAAAGCTTCATCAATTAAACAAAAAAATAGTTTGCAAAATGACTGTAGGATCAGATTACAAAATAAAAACATATACATTCAATTGGCATTCAACTGCTGCAGTTATACCATTAACTCTCTATGCCATCTCATACAAATCCCTCTGCTACCTTTTTTCTCACCTCCACCGTTTACCTTTAGACCGTTTACCTTTAGACCGTTTACCTTGTATCTGTCTGTTCTTATTGTTTTGTCTTTTTCCCCCAATTGTACAGCGCTGCGGAAATGTTTGGCGCTTTATAAATAACAGTAATAAATAAATAAAAATAAATTGGCGTAACTGTTTTTAGGTAATCTGTTTTATTAAGGACAACCACAGAGTCTCCTTTGTCTTATTGGCATATGGCAATGTCAGGATACATTTTTAACTTTTTAATGGCCTGATAATTAAAACTTAACAAATTAAATGTATTTCTTTTTTTAAATTAAATGTATGACTGGCTAAATTTGCATAGCTCCTTTTTAACCAATGAGTGAAACAATTGAATTGTTTTGCCCCTTGATTGTTTGTGGTAAAAGTCACTCTTATTTTTTTAAGTTGTTTGCAAAGTGAGAATGCAGTGCTAATGTGTAGCAAAGCTAATTACCCCTAGGCACACACCAGGGCAGCAAATATATACGATCAAGATTCGTCTTGAGGAAGACCCAAAGGGGTCGAAACGTTGATAAGGACATGTATTGTTGTATGGAGTAAAATTAATTTGCCACATTTTTGGGAAAATCCTTTAAATGCACCCAATTATTTCAGTGTATGTATGTGTACATAGGTATGGGGGAGTATATATTGCTTACCAAGGCACATTTTTGTCTGAACAAAAAAAAAAAGCAAATCACCAATATTACAATATGGGAAGAACATTAAGGGGCATCTATTGATCATTTACATCATACGTGAAAGTAATCATTGTACTTTGCCAGTATTTGGTTGACTTCTCCAATACAAACATGCAGTTGGAAATATTCTTGCAAATGCCACTGTAGTTTTGTAGTTCCCATTTTTCTACTCATTTTCTACTACTTTCAGTTTTTAATCAACACATTATGACTATCAAAAAATATTTTTTTCTTCCTATTGTTATTCACAAACAACATTTACAAGATCGCAAAACTATTCTGGATGGCTTAAAGTGTCGAGCAGTCTGTCAGGAGAAGTCCATTTTCACCTGAATTTTTCTCTTTAAAACTTTAAAAAGTTATTGAAACTAACACAATACATGTTCTGACGTAAGTTCTTCGATGGCAATGGAAGTTAATGTTTTTAAACGATCACTCAATAAGGTTTTAAAGTGATGACTTAAAAGTAGCCTACTTAGAAACAGAGGCGTAACTACAAACCACGGGGCCCCGGTGTGAAAATTGCCCTCACTGATGATTACATTTTGGAGAAATGACTACCGTATATACTCGAGTATAAGCCGAGTTTTTTAGCACATTTTCTGTGCTAAAAAACCCCAACTCGGCTTATACTCGAGTCAATAGTCTGTATTATGGCAATTTGCATTGCCATAATACAGACAGGGGGCTGTGGGGGCTGCAGAGATCTTACTTACCTCTCCTGCAGCTCCTGTCAGCTCTCTCCTCCTCCGCGCCGTCCGTTCAGCACCTCGGTCAGCTCCCAGTGTAAATCTCGCGAGAGCCGCGGCTCTCGCGAGTCTTACAGTGTGAGCTGACAGAGGGAGCTGAATGGACGGCGCGGAGGAGGAGAGAGCTGACAGGAGCTGCAGGACAGGTAAGTTACAGCTCTCCAAGCCCCCCCTTCCCCCCACTGAACTGCCAATGCCACTGGACCACCAGGGAAGGAGAGCCCCCCTCCCTGCTATGTATCAAGCAGGGAGGGGGGACGAAAAAAAAAGACAGTAATAATAATAAAAAAATTATTAAATAATAAATAATAATAAAAAAATAATAATAATTAAATTAAATAAATAAAAATAATAATAAATAATAATAAAAAAAATTAAAATAAAAAAAAAAAAAAATTGCCCACCCCCCACCAAGGCTCTGCAACACACACACACACACACACACACACCACTCATACACACACACACTGCATTCATACACTCACACTGCATTCATACACTCACACTGCATTCATACACTCACACTGCATTCATACACACACTGCACTCATACACACACTGCATTCATACACACACTGCATTCATACACACGCTGCACTCATACAAACACTGCATTCATACACTCACACTGCATTCATACACACACACTGCATTCATACACACACTGCATTCATACACACACTGCATTCATACACACACACTGCATTCATACACACTGCATTCATACACTCACACTGCATTCATACACTCACACTGCATTCATACACACACACTGCAAATAAATATTCAATTAATATATTTTTTTTTAGGATCTAATTTTATTTAGAAATTTACCAGTAGCTGCTGCATTTCTCACCCTAGTCTTATACTCGAGTCAATAAGTTTTCCCATTTTTGAGGGGTAAAATCAGGGGCCTCGGCTTATATTCGGGTCGGCTTATACTCGAGTATATACGGTAATTTATATAAATAAATTATATGGAAATGAAAAGATTAGATTGAAAAGTTAATTGGATCTTCATCATTTATATATATATATATATATATATATATATATATATATATATATATATAGGGGATTAGTGTTTTTAATTTAAGGAATTCTCTTTCCACACATGGTAAATAAACATCTAGTTTGGATTTAATATCTTATAGAATATATTTCAGAGAAACAGGTTATCATAACTTATACAGGGAGTGCAGAATTATTAGGCAAATGAGTATTTTGACCACATCATCCTCTTTATGCATGTTGTCTTACTCCAAGCTGTATAGGCTCGAAAGCCTACTACCAATTAAGCATATTAGGTGATGTGCATCTCTGTAATGAGAAGGGGCGTGGTCTAATGACATCAACACCCTATATCAGGTGTGCATAATTATTAGGCAACTTCCTTTTCTTTTGGCAAAATGGGTCAAAAGAAGGACTTGACAGGCCCAGAAAAGTAGTGAGATATCTTGCAGAGGGATGCAGCACTCTTAAAATTGCAAAGCTTCTGAAGCGTGATCATCGAACAATCAAGCGTTTCATTCAAAATAGTCAACAGGGTCGCAAGAAGCGTGTGGAGAAACCAAGGCGCAAAATAACTGCCCATGAACTGAGAAAAGTCAAGCGTGCAGCTGCCAAGATGCCACTTGCCACCAGTTTGGCCATATTTCAGAGCTGCAACATCACTGGAGTGCCCAAAAGCACAAGGTGTGCAATACTCAGAGACATGGCCAAGGTAAGAAAGGCTGAAAGACGGCCACCACTGAACAAGACACACAAGCTGAAACGTCAAGACTGGGCCAAGAAATATCTCAAGACTGATTTTTCTAAGGTTTTATGGACTGATGAAATGAGAGTGAGTCTTGATGGGCCAGATGGATGGATTGGTAAAGGGCAGAGAGCTCCAGTCCGACTCAGACGCCAGCAAGGTGGAGGTGGAGTACTGGTTTGGGCTGGTATCATCAAAGATGAGCTTGTGGGGCCTTTTCGGGTTGAGGATGGAGTCAAGCTCAACTCCCAGTCCTACTGCCAGTTTCTGGAAGACACCTTCTTCAAGCAGTGGTACAGGAAGAAGTCTGCATCCTTCTAGAAAAACATGATTTTCATGCAGGACAATGCTCCATCACACGCGTCCAAGTACTCCACAGCGTGGCTGGCAAGAAAGGGTATAAAAGAAGAAAATCTAATGACATGGCCTCCTTGTTCACCTGATCTGAACCCCATTGAGAACCTGTGGTCCATCATCAAATGTGAGATTTACAAGGAGGGAAAACAGTACACCTCTCTGAACAGTGTCTGGGAGGCTGTGGTTGCTGCTGCACGCAATGTTGATGGTGAACAGATTAAAACACTGTCAGGGTACCTGCGGTCTCTACCTCCGAAAGAGGTAGAGACTTAGCTGTTCCTCCATCCAGACGGCCTGATGGCTCCCTTCCCCACGGTCTATCCGGTCATGCAAGGCCGGCCGCGAGGGACTGACTGCCTTTTACAGCATCTAGGCAGGAAGTTGTCATCAGGACACTCCTCCGGAACGACCTGTCACTCAATTGCTGCAGGACCAATCAGGACGCCTCGGAAGCGTGGTTACTGCTCTGAACAGGGTATTTAACAGAGCTTCGTTCATTAGCTCATTGCCCTGTCGTGGTTCTAGCTTGTTCTAGTCACTCAGTGCTTGTGTATTCTATTATCCCTTTTGGTTTTGACCCGGCTTGTTTACCTTACTCTGCTTATCTCTGTTACCCTTGATTCGGCTTGTCTCTCGCTTACCTGTCTTCTGTTACCCTCGACCTCGGCTTGTCTTTGACCATTCTATACTGTACTACTTACGTTAGTCCGGCCATTCTAAGGTCCGGTATACGTATCTGGCTACTGTTTGTACTCTGCGTGTTGGATCCCTGTCCCGATCCTGACATTACGACAGGGCCAATGGATCCTGCAAGTACAAACAGTCAGCTTGCTTCTCCTGATCCTAGGTTTGAAGCCATGGATCACAGAATGGATCAGATGGCGCTTGCGCTACAGGCTCTATTATCTCGTGCCAATAACCCACCAGAGGAGATACGTAATACCCCTGTTTCTCCTGTCGGTTCAGGTCTAGAGGTAGCCACAGTGGGTGCTTCTTCTCGCATTACCCCCCCAGTACGCTATGGTGGGGCTCCTGAGAGGTGTCGTGGTTTCTTAAACCAAATTAGTATCCATTTTGAATTGCAACCTCGCTCTTATCCTACAGATAGGGCAAAGGTAGGATTTATTATCACCCTACTTATTGAGAAAGCTCTGAGATGGGCCAACCCATTATGGGAGAACGATAACCCATTAGTTTATAACTATAACGCCTTTGTAGCTGCTTTTAGAAGAACATTTGACCCTCCAGGTAGAAAGGTTAATGCAGCCAGATTACTGTTGCGTCTGAAACAGGAGAACCGAACACTGGTGGATTATGCACTAGAGTTCAGGTCTCTGGCGTCAGAGGTCAAGTGGAATGAGCAGGCGTATATGGATGTATTTTTGAATGGCTTATCTGAAGTAATCCTTGATGAGGTTGCTACCAGAGAACTCCCTGAGAATTTAGAGGATTTAATTTCGTTCATCTCTCGTATAGATGAACGTTTAAGAGAGAGACAGAACACTCGAGAGAGGAACCGGAGACCTTCTTTTAGGTTAGCCTCCGCTTTTCCAAGTCCTGACTCCACGGTATCTTTGCTTCCTGAACCTATGCAGATAGGGTATACCCGCCTCTCTGAGGAGGAAAGACAGTACAGGAGAAGAGAGGGTTTGTGTATGTATTGTGGAGCTAAGGGTCATTTACTCTCGAACTGTTCTAACCGCCCGGGAAACGCTCCCACCTAAGTCTCTCTAGAGGACAGGCCTTGGGTGTTTCTATTTTGTCCTCTACTCCTAATTATAAAGATCACAGGATTCTGCTACCAGTTTCCTTAACTTGCGGGAGGGAAGTAGTAAGGGCTATGGCTTTGATAGATTCCGGTGCTGCTGAGAATTTTATCGACCAAGCCTTTGCTAGTAAAAACAATTTCCCATCCCAGCTAAGGGAGACACCCTTGGCCGTTGAGGCCATAGATGGTAGACCACTACTAGACCCTGTTATCTTTCGTGAGACCATACCCATTGAGTTAAATGTTGGTATCCTACACGTGGAGAATTTATCTCTTCTGCTCATTTCGTCTCCTTCCGTTCCCATAGTTCTGGGGTACCCAGGGTTGAAAGAACATAACCCTATTATTGATTGGGAGTTAGGGGAGATACTCTCGTGGGGCCAGGGCTGCCAGGATCGGTGTTTGTGCAAGGTTTCTCCATTAGCTAATATTAACATACAGGAGAATCCTACTCAGTCCACAGAAAGACAAATACCAGACCTTTACCTAGACTTAAGGGCAGTGTTTGACAAGAAGAATGCAGATTCTTTGCCGCCACACAGGTCATTTGACTGTAAAATTAAGCTTCTACCCGGGACTATGCCTCCGAGGGGCCATGTATATCCTTTGTCTGTTCAGGAAAACTCGGTTCTAGAGGAGTATATTCAGGAGAATTTAGAAAAGGGATTCATCAGGAGGTCTTCTTCTCCGGCCGGGGCGGGGTTCTTTTTCATTAAGAAGAAGGATGGCACGCTGAGACCTTGTATCGATTACCGAGGCTTGAATAAAATAACTGTCAGAAATGCCTATCCTATCCCACTGATTACCGAGTTATTTGATCGTCTTAAGGGCTCCAAAATCTTCACCAAGTTAGATCTCAGAGGGGCTTACAATTTGGTGAGAATCCAGCAAGGTCACGAGTGGATGACGGCATTCAATACCCGGTATGGCCATTACGAATACACTGTTATGCCATTTGGACTATGCAATGCTCCTGCAGTATTTCAAGAGTTGATTAATGAGGTACTTAGGGAGTTTCAGCATGATTGTGTTATTGTTTACCTGGACGACATACTAATACACTCTAAGGAGATTGAGACTCACCATAGACAGGTCAGAAAGGTGTTACACAAACTTCTGCAACATGGTCTATACTGCAAATTGGAGAAGTGCAGTTTTGATCAGTCTCAGGTAGACTTTCTTGGGTACGTGATTTCTGGGGAAGGTTTTAAAATGGATCCTGGTAAACTCCAATCTATTTTAGACTGGCCTTTGCCCAAAGGACTCAAGGCTATCCAAAGGTTTATTGGTTTTTCCAACTACTATAGGCGCTTCATTAAGGGTTACTCCTCTATCATTGCGCCTATTACCAATATGACCAAACAAGGGGCTGATACTAAGTTCTGGTCTGAGGAAGCTCTTGGTGCTTTTAAGACTCTCAAGGAACTTTTTGCCTCAGCTCCCATTCTAGTTCATCCTGATACGACTCTGCCTTTCTTGCTCGAGGTCGATGCTTCTGAGACAGGAGTTGGGGCTGTTCTGTCTCAAAGGTTAGGGGTGGATAAACCGTTACACCCTTGTGGTTTCTTCTCTAAAAAAATTTCTGGGCCTGAGAGCAGATATGACATCGGGGAGAGGGAACTGTTAGCGGTCATTAAGGCTTTAAAGGAGTGGAGACATTTACTGGAAGGGACACTACACCCTGTTACTATCCTAACGGATCATAAGAACTTGTCTTATATTGGGGAGGCTAAGCGCTTGTCCGCCAGGCAGGCTCGCTGGGCTTTGTTCCTCACTCACTTTAATTATGTACTTACGTATAGACCTGGTTCTAAGAACTCTAAAGCCGATGCTTTGTCTCGTCAATATGAACCATCCACTATAACTGAACCACTTCTGTCCTCCATAGTTCCTAAGGGGAATATCATCGCGAACACGAATCTCAGGATTCACTCTCCATTGCTTTCTGAGATCATGAAGTTTCAGCATTTGGCACCCAAACAGACTCCTGGGGATCGACACTTCGTTCCTGCCGCTCTCCAACTGGAGGTGCTACGCTGTCTCCATTACAGCAAGGTGGCTGGGCATCCTGGCATCCGCAAGACTTATGCGCTGGTCTGTAAAGATTTTTGGTGGCCTGACTTACGCAAGGATATTAAAGAATTCATCGGGGCATGTGAAGTTTGTACCAAGACCAAGCTACCCCATTCGCTTCCATGCGGATTTCTGCACACTTTAGAGGTTCCTGAAAAGCCTTGGTCCTGCCTGGCAATGGACTTCATTGTTGATTTGCCTATCTCTAAAAAGCAGACTGTCATCCTCACTGTGGTAGACAGATTTACTAAAATGGCTCACTTCATTCCCTTACCTAAACTCCCATCTTCGCCCGAATTAGCGGAGATATTCGCCAGGGAGATTTTCCGTTTGCATGGGATACCTTCCCAAATTGTCTCTGACAGAGGCTCCCAATTTGTTTCCCGTTTTTGGAGATCATTCTGCTCCCAACTAGGCATCAAATTGAATTTCTCCTCTGCCTATCATCCTCAGTCCAATGGAGCTGCTGAACGCACTAACCAAAAAGTTGAACAATATTTACGTTGTTTCGTTTCAGAACACCAGGACGATTGGGTCGGTTTGATTCCTTGGGCGGAGTTTGCACATAACAATCTCATTTGTGATTCTACGCATTCTAGCCCTTTTTTCTTGAATTATGGCTTTCATCCTTCCATCCTTCCTTCGGAGTCTTCTTCTCAAGGGATACCGCCGGTGGATGTTCATGTTGCCAATTTAAGAGAGTTGTGGGATCAAACTCGACAAATCCTTCTGCACAATTCTACGCTGGTTAAAAAACACGCTGACAAACGTAGAAGGGCAGCACCGGTGTTTGTTCCAGGCGATAGAGTATGGTTAAGTACTAGAAACATTCGGTTAAAAGTGCCGTCCATGAAGTTTGCTCCTCGATATATTGGACCTTACAGGGTACTGTCTCAAATTAACCCAGTTGCGTATCGTTTAGCATTGCCTAATGCCTTACGCATTCCTAATTCATTTCATGTTTCCTTGCTAAAACCATTAGTATGTAACAGGTTCTCCTCCACGATCGCCCCTCCCCGCTCAGTTCAGGTGGAGGGTCAGGAGGAGTATGAGGTCAATTCCATCGTTGATTCTCGAATCTCCCGGGGGAAACTGCAATATCTGGTCGATTGGAAGGGTTATGGTCCTGAGGAGAGAAGTTGGGTACCTCAGGAGGAGGTGCATGCTCCCCGTCTCCGCAGGGCGTTTCACTCTCGATTCCCTTCTCGCCCTGGTGTATTCCGCCCGGTGGGCATATCTGAGAGGGGGGGTACTGTCAGGGTACTGTCAGGGTACCTGCGGTCTCTACCTCCGAAAGAGGTAGAGACTTAGCTGTTCCTCCATCCAGACGGCCTGATGTCTCCCTTCCCCACGGTCTATCCGGTCATGCAAGGCCGGCCGCGAGGGAGTGACTTCCTTTTACAGCATCTAGGCAGGAAGTTGTCATCAGGACACTCCTCCGGAACGACCTGTCACTCAATTGCTGCAGGACCAATCAGGACGCCTCAGAGGCGTGGTTACTGCTCTGAACAGGGTATTTAACAGAGCTTCGTTCATTAGCTCATTGCCCTGTCGTGGTTCTAGCTTGTTCTAGTCACTCAGTGCTTGTGTATTCTATTATCCCTTTTGGTTTTGACCCGGCTTGTTTACCTTACTCTGCTTATCTCTGTTACCCTTGATTCGGCTTGTCTCTCGCTTACCTGTCTTCTGTTACCCTCGACCTCGGCTTGTCTTTGACCATTCTATACTGTACTACTTACGTTAGTCCGGCCATTCTAAGGTCCGGTATACGTATCTGGCTACTGTTTGTACTCTGCGTGTTGGATCCCTGTCCCGATCCTGACAAACACTGACAGAATCCATGGATGGCAGGCTTTTGAGTGTCCTTGCAAAGAAAGGTGGCTATATTGGTCACTGATTTGTTTTTGTTATGTTTTTGAATGTCAGAAATGTATATTTGTGAATGTTGAGATGTTATATTGGTTTCACTGGTAAAAATAAATAATTGAAATGGGTATATATTTGTTTTTTGTTAAGTTGCCTAATAATTATGCACAGTAATATTCACCTGCACACACAGATATCCCCCTAAAATAGCTATAACTAAAACCAAACTAAAAACTACTTCGAAAAATATTCAGCTTTGATATTAATGAGTTTTTTGGGTTCATTGAGAACATGGTTGTTGTTCAATAATAAAATTAATCCTCAAAAATACAACTTGCCTAATAATTCTGCACTCCCTGTACAATATGTATTATATTGCTGATTTCAGGATTTTATTTTGTTATATGATTTTCTTCTTTGTTGTTGTTGATCAGTAAGATATGGAAAAGTATAGGTAAGGGATATATAACAATATATAATGTATGTTATTATAATCGGCGATAATTATGTCCTTTTATGTAATTTTGAACATTTTTCATAAAAATCTAATTAAACTAAAAAATTCTCACAGACCTTTGGTGGAAGCTAACTGCATGTCTGCAGCAGCCTACTCAGCATGAACAAAGTCATATTCCATTCCAGCATTTGCCAGACAAGACCCAACATGAAGCCTGAGGTGGGCCCACATGTGGTGAAGAAGGTGGAGATACTGCAGGTCTGCGAACGTGGCACAAAACCAGCGAACACCTATCAGCCCTAGAGGATTACCCTCATGCCTGTCCGGGCTGCTGGCACACAGAGTGAGACGTTGCTTCCTCTCCTGGTTACAGACCGCTGCACCTCACTGATGGGGCCACACGGCTTGAGGACAGCCAGATCACAGCAGGACTATGCCAGACCTCTAGATGGTATCGGCTGAACTGAGTTCTCCCTTACATATATGAGCCTTTACTCCCTTCAATAATCACATTGCAAACCTTAGTTAGGAATGTTTTAAATGTATGATCTGAGCCTAATCTTATGTAAATATCCTGAATTACATTTTTCTGGGGCCTCACAATCTAACTATCAGCGGTGGGGGTCTCTGGGGTGTTCACACACTATATCGATGTCTCAGTAACCAAGCTCAACCCAATTAATGCACACTAACCTCTTTATCTATTTCATTTGTTCTAACTTTAAATTTTCATTTTATGATTATTTTCACTACTATCAGCACTCACCAATCTTGGTCACAGAGGGTTATTTTATTATGGTTGTCTTGTGACATAGTTACCCCTCTCTGATCCCTGTGACTTAGCCCTCAGTACATTATTATTATAAAATGTTCAGTTTACCGTTTCTGCTATACAAATGTATTACTTTTGTGGCTTTGCAAGTCTGCTTGTATTCCTATGCACAACATAAAATAAAGAATTAAAAAAAACAAAAAACGGTTATAGTAATTTCAAATAAATTATCACAGCGAAAAAGGATGGCAATAACAGAGTCCATGATGCACGCGTTTCACCAGTCAAACGGCTGATCAGGTTACCCTCAGTATATTTGCAAGTATAGTATATTTTTTTCATTCCATTACAATAACAATTTCACGCAAACAGGCACTATAAATACAAGTCAAGTAAAAAGTCAAGTTACGCAATTATAGATTTTAATAAAGAGAGGCAGTCTTTTGACCCATTTTCTCTGTGATTTAAGTTTCCTCTTCTTATACATTTTACTCCATCGTTACTTTATTAAATCACAGAGCTGACATATTTAGAGGTTCTCTTATTGTTGGTACCTGTTTCAATTTCTTTTTAGATTTATCACCTAATAACTTAATTTTGTATGTTTATTTTTTTACATTTTCCCAGTGTTTCGTAATGTGTTTTTTAATTTTTCTTTTGATTTGCAGTTATTGACAATTGTGTAATGAAATCTGTGATACCGTGACTATGTGACTAGTGCATTACTTTCAGTACTCCATACTGAATGTTTATTCTTTTGCTAGGTTATTAACTTCCATACAACCCTAACTAGCCCCTCCTTGGAATAACATTCTGCCTTTTTTCTACTGACTTGTACAGGGAGTGCAGAATTATTAGGCAAGTTGTATTTTTGAGGATTAATTTTATTATTGAGCAACAACCATGTTCTCAATGAACCCAAAAAACTCATTAATATCAAAGCTGAATATTTTTGGAAGTAGTTTTTAGTTTGTTTTTAGTTATAGCTATTTTAGGGGGATATCTGTGTGTGCAGGTGACTATTACTGTGCATAATTATTAGGCAACTTAACAAAAAACAAATATATACCCATTTCAATTATTTATTTTTACCAGTGAAACCAATATAACATCTCAACATTCACAAATATACATTTCTGACATTCAAAAACATAACAAAAACAAATCAGTGACCAATATAGCCACTTTTCTTTGCAAGGACACTCAAAAGCCTGCCATCCATGGATTCTGTCAGTGTTTTGATCTGTTCACCATCAACATTGCGTGCAGCAGCAACCACAGCCTCCCAGACACTGTTCAGAGAGGTGTACTGTTTTCCCTCCTTGTAAATCTCACATTTGATGATGGACCACAGGTTCTCAATGGGGTTCAGATCAGGTGAACAAGGATGCCATGTCATTAGATTTTCTTCTTTTATACCCTTTCTTGCCAGCCACACTGTGGAGTACTTGGACGCGTGTGATGGAGCATTGTCCTGCATGAAAATCATGTTTTTCTTGAAGGATGCAGACTTCTTCCTGTACCACTGCTTGAAGAAGGTGTCTTCCAGAAACTGGCAGTAGGACTGGGAGTTGAGCTTGACTCCATCCTCAACCCGAAAAGGCCCCACAAGCTCATCTTTGATGATACCAGCCCAAACCAGTACTCCCCCTCCACCTTGCTGGCATCTGAGTCGGACTGGAGCTCTCTGCCCTTTACCAATCCATCCATCTGGCCCATCAAGACTCACTCTCATTTCATCAGTCCATAAAACCTTAGAAAAATCAGTCTTGAGATATTTCTTGGCCCAGTCTTGACGTTTCAGCTTGTGTGTCTTGTTCAGTGGTGGTCGTCTTTCAGCCTTTCTTACCTTGGCCATGTCTCTGAGTATTGCACACCTTGTGCTTTTGGGCACTCCAGTGATGTTGCAGCTCTGAAATATGGGCAAACTGGTGGCAAGTGGCATCTTGGCAGCTGCACGCTTGACTTTTCTCAGTTCATGGGCAGTTATTTTGCGCCTTGGTTTCTCCACACTCTTCTTGCGACCCTGTTGACTATTTTGAATGAAACGCTTGATTGTTCGATGATCACGCTTCAGAAGCTTTGCAATTTTAAGAGTGCTGCATCCCTCTGCAAGATATCTCACTATTTTTGACTTTTCTGAGCCTGTCAAGTCCTTCTTTTGACCCATTTTGCCAAAGGAAAGGAAGTTGCCTAATAATTATGCACACCTGATATAGGGTGTTGATGTCATTAGACCACACCCCTTCTCATTACAGAGATGCACATCACCTAATATGCTTAATTGGTAGTAGGCTTTCGAGCCTATACAGCTTGGAGTAAGACAACATGCATAAATAGGATGATGTGGTCAAAATACTCATTTGCCTAATAATTCTGCACTCCCTGTATGTGATTAATTTCTTTTGGTTATAACATTGCTCTTGTCAGCTGAACCTAGAAAAGAATGAAATCAGCAAATAAACTAGCATTACTTCGTCTAACAAATAAGTTTAATGGATGTTAGTGGCTTCCAGCAATAGATGAGAATCTCCAACAAAGTTTGCCAAGTACTAATTCAATGTCAAGCCTCACCTATGGGATAAAGGATGCCTCCTAAGGTGCCTGCTATTCTGCCAGAAGGTCCTGCCCCTGAGCTAAACCTGGCTATGATGAGCTACTTTCATTGGCTTAGAGTGCTCAGTCAAGGAGTGAGGCTGTGAACAGCAGGGCCTAGCTCAGTGGAGCTAACTAGAAGCTCTTTCCAGCAGAAGTGTAGGCAGTGGAGGAAGACCATTAGGACTCAGGAATGTATTTAATCTGTTCTTACCTGGTTTTACTACTTACTCTGTGAGAAGACCATGACAGTCCTGGCACCATAACCACTACACCAGGCCTGCATATGATTTACCAGTACACTATATACGTCTGCACTGTGCCTTTAAATTCATAACATATCTCTATAATGTGGAGTTTTTATTCAGCAAATAAAGTAGTAAAGTGCACTCTATATCTTAAATATTCATATATGTGATACACATAATATAACCAAATATAGAAAACGTAGATTCACCTCCTAGTGGATAGAACACACTCTTAGTGGGTAATAGTGGACAGTAAAAACAATTACCCTTGAACTAAATGTACAGTAGATAAGGACTCCTCCAGGTCCTCAATAGATATGGAAAAAACAATGGATCTACAATACAATAATAACAGGAACAAACATAGAGTAATACTGTAAACTTATAAAAGAGAGTGGAAGTGGATATGGTAATTCACACTCACAAACAAAAGTTGATTGTAGGCATATCTTATGGAACGATGAATGTCTCAGGATAAATAAGCCATCATATGGTACATAGAAGGGAATAAGAAAGCAAAATAGTGCAGAGTATCTTAGTAAAAAGTTATACTTTAATAATAAGGCACACTTACAGTGTTGTAGTGGCAAATAGGCATATAAAATCAACCGGTCTCAGGATCACAGGATAGTTTGCAGGATCAACTTTAACCCAGTCGAAATAATAAAAACGAAATAAAATAAAAACAGCCTAATATAGACAATAAAACTCTAACACTATTAGTAAGCCCTACGCGTTTCGTTCAAACGTCCTTGAACTTCCTCAGGGGCAAAGGCGTCCTTCTGTGTATGGATTCAATCTTCAATATGATGCTGGTTGCTCTTTTCAACCCGTCCGGTTTGGCGCGCCCGGGAAATCCTCCAATCATTCGCTCGCTTCCGGGTTCGTCTGTCCATAGTACTTCCGGGTGCGAGCCAATGACGCAGCCGGATATGCGTCTCACCTCTCTCTTCCGGGATTTTTATGCGTTCCACCTGATATGCGTTCCACCGCTCGGGCGGAAAATAGCCACAAATAAAGAAATAGTTTGACACATATGTATAACGATAATAGTCATAACTTATAATAGTATAATCTAAGGGATGGATTCCTCACAATCATTGGTAAACCAGTACACTGTAACAAATGTCCAGTCTTTAATTTTAATACACTCAAATGCATCATTATCGAACAAGTAACCTTAGACGAGAGAGGGGGCGATTTGATGTTATTATTAAGAAAAAGAGAGGGATACTGGATACATACCCTACAAACCATGCAACCTAGGGGACTTAATGTTGATTTTGATTTGGTCTGTTTCCTTTAACAAACACCTCCCCTATATACTTTTCACCCTTTCTTGCAGTTTTTGCACTTTTCTTCTTTCTTTCAGTTTTAATGATTAATATGGGTCTTGATTATGTGATATACAACTCAGGAGAAAAATATATATTTTCTCCACTTGTAAATTATATTGTGTATTTCTATTAAGGGTTTATTAATAATTGTGAGGGATTCATCCCTCAGAGTATATTATTACGAGTTATGACTATTATGGTCACACATATATGTATTAAGGGTTTACCAATGATTGTGAGGAATCCATCCCTTAGATTATACTATTATAAGTTATGACTATTATCGTTATACATATGTGTCAAACTATTTCTTTATTTGTGGCTATCTTCCGCCCGAGCGGTGGAACGCATATCAGGTGGAACGCATGAAAATCCCGGAAGAGAGAGGTGAGACGCATATCCGGCTGCGTCATTTGCTCGCACCCGGAAGTACTATGGACAGACGAACCCGGAAGCGAGCGAATGATTGGAGGATTTCCCGGGCGCGCCAAACCGGACGGGTTGAAAAGAGCAACCAGCATCATATTGAAGATTGAATCCATACACAGAAGGACGCCCTTGCCCCTGAGGAAGTTCAAGGACGTTTGAACGAAACGCGTAGGGCTTACTAATAGTGTTAGAGTTTTATTGTCTATATTAGGCTGTTTTTATTTTATTTCGTTTTTATTATTTCGACTGGGTTAAAGTTGATCCTGCAAACTATCCTGTGATCCTGAGACCGGTTGATTTTATATGCCTATTTGCCACTACAACACTGTAAGTGTGCCTTATTATTAAAGTATAACTTTTTACTAAGATACTCTGCACTATTTTGCTTTCTTATTCCCTTCTATGTACCATATGATGGCTTATTTATCCTGAGACATTCATCGTTCCATAAGATATGCCTACAATCAACTTTTGTTTGTGAGTGTGAATTACCATATCCACTTCCACTCTCTTTTATAAGTTTACAGTATTACGCTATGTTTGTTCCTGTTATTATTGTATTGTAGATCCATTGTTTTTTGATACACATAATATACCTCATAGTCACAAGTTCACGAATCCACAGTAATGTACATAAAAGGAAAAGAAAAACATTGTATAAATCAGCAATATAGTATAAGAGAAAGGGAATGGGGGAGGAAACGTCACTCACAAACAACGAGCAGATATAGTACTGCTTATGACCTGCAGACTCCCACAAAAGCACCCGTCCAGCAGGCTTCACAGAGACAGAGAAAAGCAGGTGATTTTATGAATCCACAGGATCTCTGTTAAGGTACATATCCACTTTATTGGCAGCAAACAAAATTAATAAAAAATAAAAATGAGGACAGCTTCCCATTATCTCCTCCAACCAGAGTATGTTAAAGTCTGTTTATGTATGTTATGTATTTAAAACAGAAAGAAATGGGAATTGGGGGCACACCTAGAACATGCATAATTAAGCAGTGGTGCTCAAATAAGGAGACAGTGAGCACTGAAACAAAACCCAGTAGGGACAGCACAGGCTACTAGAGTCCACCAGAGTATGGAATTAGACCACCGAAAGGGATGAGGGAACTATCCAAGAGTAGAGAGAAGTCTAAGGGTTAAGTAACCCAAAAACTTAACGGGGACTTAGGTGTAAAGTAACATTTAACGCCTAAAGGACCAAACTTCTGGAATAAAAGGGAATCATGACGTGTCACACACGTCATGTGTCCTTAAGGGGTTAAACCACTCACAGGGTATGCAGTGAAGCAAGGAGTCATCCAAGTGACAGAGTGACAGAGAGAGGACGGGGGGAAAATGGCAACCAGGCGAGCACCACAAGGGGTAGGTATATAGGTGGTCCCCATGCAAGAAGTGCGAAAACCGCTGGCTGCCACTGTTGTAAGAGGATCCAAAAAGATGGTCGCCAGCCGCTGCATGCGTCCACCGAACATGCAGTCTTCTGTTCCTTGTCTAATGTGACAATGTCTGGTTGGTTGGCCACTTCTTGCTTGTCTAAAAGTCCCACAGGGTCTTAGCCCTGTCATTGTCAACTACCCTTTGTGGTATCTCCCATCTGGAGCTTGGACTGTCAAGCCCATATTCAGATATTTCAGTACACAATCCCAGCAACTTGGTTGTGCCTCTCAGTGTATGCTTTTCTTGCTAACATTTTTCACCTGGCCGCCGCAAGTATCAGACAGAATAAAAAAGATGGCTGCTGCAAACACTATTCGGCTCCAAAAAGATGGTCACCGGAAGTATCAAACAATGCTCGTGGCCGAAACCAAAATCGGAGCATGACCAAAACGGAAAGGAGAAAGGGAGACAAGGAAGCAAATTGGAGGAAAATCAAAAGGGTGGGAATCAAGAGGAGAGTCCCAATATCACCAAAAAGCAAATAATATAAACAGACTTAGTACAGAAAAGGACAAACAGCAATAGAAGCAATATGAGGCAAAAGAACCTCAGATATGAGAGTTGGAACAAATAATTACACAAATAACATCAGACAAAGCCCTGTAGAGAACACAGGGTCACATCAAGGGTAAGCATCTGAAGAAATAACAGGGCCACAATAATAAGCAGGATAATACTAAGCTAAGGGAACAGCAAAGAAAGAGGAAGTAGATGGATATGTTCCTGCCTTTTATAGAATTGTGTTGTTTTTTTCAATCTTTTCAATTGTTTTCAGTTGATGATGATGGAAATAAAGGCAGATGATGGAAATAAAGGATGATGATGGAAATAAAGGAAGATGATGGAAATAAAGGAAGAGTGCAGCATTATATGAGCTTCTGTGTCTTTAATAAACTTATGACTTTGTTGCTAAATGGCAGTAGTTTTTTTTTTTTTTTTTAATTCAACAGCTAATTTGATTATTATTGCCAAATGGATAATCTTTTGCCACATTACCCTGAGAAAAGTGCTTGTGACTTTATAATAGGATTTTATATTACATTTGACATTAATGAAATTTGCAAAATTATATACTCCCAATAATTACAAGCTATAAAAATGTAAATGAGCTAAAGTCAATTAGACATTGATGAGTAAGGGATAAGCATTAATAATTTGTTTATCATTGTGTTGGACTATATTCAAAATGTGAATTGTCAGCTTTCTTTTCTTTTTCATTTTACAGAGATAATAGCTAATTACAAATAATGAAAGCACTGTCGACCCTTCCAGTAATTAAACCTGTGACTTCATTTGATTTACAGTTGGTGCATTAACCAAGGAAGCTATAACAGTGGTGACGAGAACATGTGGGGAGGCAGGATTATATACATCTATTTTTTAATTATTAATAATTTCTTTAAGAAATCTTTGTTTTAAAAACTCTCAGCGAGGTTCAAATATCACCAGAACTTATGGAAAAATGTATATACTTTACATTCATACAACACTATTAACCCCTTCCCAACCAATGACGTACCAGGTATGTCTAAAAAAAACAGTCGTAAATATCATTTAGTAAATCGCCACTTACCTGATCGCTGGCGATCCCCGGCTAGTGATCGCGATCCTGGGGTCTGCCTGGGTGCTCAGGGAGACCCCCACTTCCCAATCCGGCCTTCCCGGGCCATGTGATCGCGGGGTGCTTGCGATCACATGGCCGGAATAGCCGGCTTGTGCAGTGCCTGCAGGGAGCCTCTAAAGCCTGCAAAAAAAGTTACAAAAGTTATTTAAAAGTTTATAAAGTACATAAAAAGTTCTTAGATAATATATATATATATATATATATATATATATATATATATATATATATATATATATATATATGTAACATTGTCCAATGCTTGCACTCCAGTAAAAATATAAGTATAGCCCAGTGCTTGTCAGCAAAAATTAATAGAGATGGATAGGAAAAGCACTCCAAGGACTTCATTTAAAGGGTGAAAAAAATAACTTAACTTTATTCAGCAACTGCCACGAGTGATCAACGTTTCAGTCCTATGTCAGGACTTTCGTCAGGATACATGTGCAATACAATTGTAACAAAATAAATAACATAGTAAATCAAATACAATACCTTGTGTACAGCTGAGACTTACCCATGATTCTGTGTTAAATCACCTCCCGGATGCCAGAAACCGCACGTAAATTGACCCTGCTTAGTCTATTCAACAGCTGAAGTATCTGCTGCTGTGTGACCCCTGCGTTCCAGCAGTTGCCAAGGAGATCGGCTGGAACGCAAGGGGGCGTGTACACCACATGTAGTCATGGCGGCCAGCCGATCGTGAATGCGATCGGATCTGAAGGGGATAATATAACAGAGTTCATGGGGGGAGTAAAAGATAAAGAGACAAATAAATGAATTACTCCATACCATAACTGCTACTAGCCTTCCTATTTGCAAAAGTTCCATCTTATGGAGAACCATATAACTATGCAGACTAACAGCAACAATACATCCATTTAAGTAAAAGCTGTATGGATGTATGCATATCTATATGCAATTTCATAACAAGTGTGCTTACACTGTCGGCAGAACTATCAGAGCATATTGCAATATATTTGATGGTACATGGTCCTAGTGCCATACAATGGATAATTAACCATAATCACTACAGGTGACTAAAAATGAATAGCCTATGGACTCTAAAAATTCATATGTAGCCAAAACAGGTCCAAAAACGGCAGTGGGCACCGGGTGTACCATGTATCCTCAGTATAGTGTCTACTTATAAAAGGAAGATATATTGTGGAATGTGTGTAAGGTAACTCAACAGAGGTTAGTGTTAACTAATATCCTCTGGTGGGAAAGTGAGGGACTACAACTGATGCAAGCCTAAGTTTCCACCCTCATGTGTGTCAATACACAGATGCCCATTAGAGCAAGCTATATGTTATTGAGACTCCTATATGCAATGTGTCCCTCTCACTCAAGAAGTTGAAAATTACAGATTTGGGAGAACATTAAGATTGAAGGACTTCTTTAAAATAGATACTCCAGTGAACACACCTATAAGCCACTTTAAACCCCAAAGTACTTGGGACCCATTGCCCAATCAATCATCAAAACGTTTCTTAAATCATTGAATCAAGAAACTCAGTATCACTTAACCCACGTTAATAAACAAAGATCGAATATCACCAAGGAAGAACGTCAAATTATCACCTCACTCTCCAAGGACCCGAACCTTGTAATTCGACCAGCAGATAAAGGAGGTGGAATAGTCCTGATGAATTACAGTGACTATAGATAAGAGATCTTAACACAACTCCAAGACACTACCACCTACTCTAAACTTACAGCTGATCCTACACAAGCAATTATGCTCAATATCCAAAAGACATTGCAACGGGGATTAGAAGCAGCCTACACAGGAACTGTACCAGTATCTTTTAAAAAAAAAAAACAGAACTCCAGTGATCTATACACTGCCCAAAATACATAAGCATCCTACCTTACCCCAGGGCAGACCTATTGTTTCAGCAATAGGTGGGGTACTAGAGCCTATAGCCAAATGGCTAGACTCTTTATTCAAGAAACCAGTAAAGGAACTAACAACGTGTATCAAAGATACGCCAAGTCTACTAGCACAACTACAACAGCTCACTAACCTGGAAGAAGGAGTCACATTCATCACATGCGACGTTAAAAGTTTATATACAATTATTCCGCACGATACAGGCATCGATGCGATGAGGAAGATCCTCACGACATCTCCCTCCTACTCGGGACCACCGGTAGAATATATTCTGGAAATACTGTACCTGGTACTTAACCAAAATTATTTTAGGTTTGAACACACGTGGTGCTAACAACTTGCTGGAACATCAATGGGAGCGGCTATGGCGCCAATGTACGCGAATAGTTTTATGTACATATTCGAACAGAAACATATTCTCATACCATTTCACGACAATATACTGTTTTACCATTGTTTTATCTACGATATTATTATGATTTGGAAAAATGTACGAAAGAGACGACTTCTGCGAGTAGTGGCTGTCCGTAACTGGGCTCGTCCACTAAACCTGTAAAGGGTCACACCTTAGACGACACTCCAGAGGTGTCCAGGGCCATAACCCCTAAATGTTTAAGCTACAAAAAGATCCTCAAGTTACTGGATAGAAGATCCAGAAACACGAGTATCGGCTGGAAAAATAATATAAGAAATAAATGATAACGTAATATAGGTAAAATAAGTCTCAAAAACTAGATGGTCATAAATGGATAAAGAATAAATCAAGCCTAATGGCTAACCTCCTGTCCTGGGGTCTCTTCGATACATCTACTATACTCAGACTCTGGACTTTAATGCAATCCGGTATGGTCCAAGTCTGAGACGTATTGGAGGTGTAAAAGAGAATTACCTAGAACCCATGGTATCTAAGTCTTTAAATAGAGGTGGACATAGTAATAAATGACCCACTCTTAATTCTCTGAGATTCTAGTCACCTTAATAGGGTGAGTGGAGATTGCAACATAAATGAAAAGCCAAACAAATAACTAAAATGGCTGAGAACTGAATGATGTATTATTCAGATCTTATACAGTTAACAAAATGTATCCATATAGCTCATATTTGTGCAAGTATAAATGGCTCTATAACAAGTTAATAAATTGAAACTTGTGCTATTAGAGACTTACTCTGGCCACATATGCTAAGTTTGTAACCAATTTACACTTTACGCTCCCTCGGCGCTGGTGACTTCTCCTCCCCCGCCGACATCAGCTCCCGAGTAGAGTGGAATGCGCATGCGCGGCAAGTGCAGCGCGCACGCATTCAAACAGTCCATAGGAAAGCATTTCTCAATGCTTTCCTATGGACATTCTGCATGCTGGATGCGAATTTCGGATCCAGCGTCGCAGATGCGCCTCTAGCGGCTGTCAGGAAGACAGTCACTAGAGGTTGGATTAATGTGAAACTGCTATGTTTACATGTGAAGGGTAAAAACCCGAGGGACCTGGCACCCAGACCACTTCATTGAACTGAAGTGGTCTGGGTGACTATAGTGTCCCTTTCATATATTATAAAATGCTTTAATTATAATATATGATACATATATAGGAAATAAAAGTGTGTATATATATATATATATATATATATAGAGAGAGAGAGATAGAGATATATATATATAGAGATAGATAGATAGATAGATAGAGATAGAGAGATAGAGAGAGAGAGAGAAAATACAACTCTTGCACTCCAGCCAAATAATAACTGGTACCTGGTGCTCTGGAAGCTTAACAATATAAACAGAAAAAATACCGGCACTCCAGGATTTCTCAAAAGATTCTTCTTTATTCAAGTAGCATCAACGCTTCAGCTCCTTCATGGAACATTTCATGTCCTGATGAAAGCTCCATGAAGGAGCTGAAGCGTTGATGCGAATTGAATAAAGAAGAATCTTTTGAGAAATCTTGGAGTGCCGGTATTTTTAATGTTTATATATATATATATATATATATATATATATATAGGAAAATTGTTTCATACTTACCGTAATTTTCTTTTCCTGATAATTATTCATGGCAGCATTTACTCATGGGTTAGCAGAAAGGACAGGAAATAGAACTTTGAAACTGGTATAAATAGATCCTCCCCCATCCCATCAGGCAGTCTTTGTAACTAGCTTCACAACTCTTATAATATATGGGTGGGAATGTAATGCTGCCATGAATAATCAGGAAAATAAAAATTACGGAAAGTATGAAATAATTTGCCTTTTTCCTGATCTTTATTTATTTACTCATGTGGAATACCTAAGCAGTATATATCGAGGGAGGGACAGAGTTCAAAAACAACTAATAGCTATAAAACCATTATTGAGCTGTATAAATCTTAGAAGAAGACTTTACAAAGCCAAACAAGTAGGCATGTGCATGGGGAAAATTTTCGGTTCGGCATTCCGAAATTCGGGATTTTCGCAATTCAGGACTTCGGCAATTCGGCACTTCAAGACTTCGGAACTTCGGCAACTTCGAAACTTCGGCACTTCGGAACTTCGGCACTTAAGCACTTCAGAGCTTCGGGACTTTTATTGCAGCCGCTTAGTAGATAACTCCCTAATTCCCACGGTATTAGGGAGTTATCTACCAAAAGGCTGAAAGACCTAAATTGGTCTTTCAGACAAATTTACTAATACTAAGTAAAAATGACTTAATATTAGTAAATTTTGCCCCTACTCGCTATACCGCGAGTAGGGGCATGTCTAGTAAACTGTGAGCAACCTGTGGCTGCTCACTGTTTAAAAAAAAATAGGGTCCCTGTAACGGACCGTTTCGCTCACCCTAGGTAAAAACCGTTTAGGCGATATTCCCCTTTCCAGATGCACAGGCAGCAACTGTAAGCACCTATCTCCTGAACTGCAAACTCTACGAATCCTGGAAACAGCCGAACTGGAAAACCATGCAAAAGGGTTACACTCCTGGCAGTCAGCATACAATCCAATTCCCCCAATAACGAGACGACACTTCATTTTGAGGGTTAAGCAGAATCTGACTGTCCTGGCACATACAGTCTCTTTTATTCCCAATCCACAACCACAGTACAGCCCACAGGGTATTACAGAACAACCAATCAATCCGTACAATACACACAGACACTCCCACACAAAATCCTCCCCTCTGCCTGTGGTATGATTACTGAACAGAATGGGTAATCTCATTATCACAGGCAGAGGAATACAGTTTTTTGTTTTTTTTTTAATTTAAATTTTATTGAAGTTTTTCACAGTAGACATCATTATCATAGTATGGGTAAAGCAACTAAACAGTTAGATAGTGATATATTCAATTTTTGCATATTCTAGGTAACAGTCACTCCTAGTATACATTATAAATTGTAGGAGTCACAGGTAACATTATTACGTTGGGAAAACATTATGTGTGAACTTTATAAAACAAGGTGTGTTACAAATGCTGTTAACTTATTATTATGCCATTGGGGGTAGTTCTGCGTTGGGGCAACTGTGTAAACTTGGGCTTTGTGGCTCCTGGTAGAGAGCTTACGTGGTGCAAGTCTCGTTAGGTGAGTCTCTGAATTTTAAAGTTCCCCTCCGGGTGTCGAGGCTTGGTTGAGCCCAAGTCTTTGCCTTTTAGAGGAGGATGCGTTTTCCTGGTCGGTGAGTGAAGCCGCTGCTGGGGTTCAAGGATGCTGCTCGCCCTGGGCTCCCGGTTTTTCTTAGGTGTCTCTAAGGGTGTCCCTGCAGTGGTAGCTTGTGGGTGATCTGTGAGCCCGAGCCTTGGCAGTAGTGGCTCTGGGTCCTCTGCTGATGTCAGTGTCATTGATATGTCACCACTGGTCACTACTAGTGCGCCCCCTAGTCCCCAGTGGTACCTTATAGAATGGTCTCTGAGTTTTCTGGCGGTTGGGGCCAGCTTCCTCCTTTCCATTAGGACAGAGAACGGTACATCCGCGAAGATTGAGACCGCCTGACTTTTATGTTGTGCCGGTCCCTGCTCTCTGGGACGTTTCATGATCGCTGTTTTCACCGCTATGTCTCTAGATACTGCTATAATGTCTCTAGGTGCGGTGCTTGGGGCCGTGGCCGACTTTCGCACCCTGAATGCCGAGGTGATCGTGTGTTGGGCAGGAGTGTCTTTTATGCCCATGGTATCTATCAGGTCCCTTACAAAGGTAAGTACAGACTCGTCAGGTATGTCTTCTGAGACTCCTCTGAGGCGAAGGTTCTTTTGTCTGTGGCGCGTTTCTAGGGTAGTCACTGCTTGGGTCAGTTGTTGCACTTGGGAGGAGAGGCTGTCCAGTCTGTTGTCTGTGAGTTGTGAGTGTTTCTTGCTGGAGGCCTCCCTTTCTTCCATCTGGTGTACTCTGTGCCGGATCTCCCCTATTTCTGCTTGTGCTGCCTGGAGGTCTTCCTTCCAGACCTTCCGGAGGTCGGTCAATAGCAGGAATACAGTTTTTACACAATACTTATAACTTTTAAAATATACATGTCACAAACATAAAACATACATTGTCATAAGCAGCATACTCCAAATACAAACATATGTGAAAATCATCCAAATTGGTCCATTGGTTCAAAAGATAGATCAAAGTCCTTTGTGACCAAATGAAGCATGGCTTTTCTGCCCAAAACCAGTTCCACAGAGTCTTCTATCCTGGAGATAATTGAGAAGTAATCCAATTATCTCCAAGGACAGAGGCAAAATTCCATTAGCCACATGGCAGACAAAGGACAATAAAAGACATAAAAATACATACTGTTACAGTCCCCCCTCCCGAGCCCCCACCGCTTTTAAACTAAAGGGGGGACCTATTGCCCCCCCCCCGGCCCCACCCCTGAGCGGCGGGTGGGGGCCCTAAAGTAAAATGATGGGGGGTACCTATTGTCCTCCACCCGGCCCCCACCCCTGAGCGGTGGGTGGGGGCCCTAAGTACTAATAAGGGGGGACCTAATGTCCTCCCCCTGGCCCCCACCCCTGATCGGCGGGTGGGGGCCCTAAATTGGTATAAGGGGGACCTAATGTCCTCCCCCCTGGCCCCCACCCCTGAGCGGCGGGTGAGGGCCCTAAATACTAATAAGGGGGGACCTAATGTCTCTCCCCTGGCCCCCACAATACACAATACACACAGACACTCCCACACAAAATCCTCCCCTCTTCCTGTGGTATGATTACTGTAATCTCATTATCACAGGCAGAGGAATACAGTTTTTACACAATATTTATAACTTCTAAAATATACATGTCACGAACATAAAACATACATTTTCATAAGCAGCATACTCCAAATACAAACATATGTCAAAATCATCCAAATTGGTCCATTGGTTCAAAAGATAGATCAAAGTCCTTTGTGACCAAATGAAGCATGGCTTTTCTGCCCAAAACCAGTTCCACAGAATCTTCTATCCTGGAGATAATTGAGATGTAATCCAATTATCTCCAAGGTCAGAGGCAAAACTCCATTAGCCACATGGCAGACAAAGGACAATAAAAGACATAAAAATACATACTGTTACAGTCCCCCCTCCCGAGCCCTCACCGCTTTTAAACTAAAAGAGGGACCTATTGCCCCCCCGGCCCCACCCCTGAGCGGCGCGTGGGGGCCCTAAAGTAAAATGATGGGGGTACCTATTGTCCTCCCCCCGGCCCCCACCCCTGAGCGGTGGGTGGGGGCCCTAAATACTAATAAGGGGGGACCTAATGTCTTCCCCCCTCCCCCCGGCCCCCACCCCTGAGCGGTGGGTGGGGGCCCTAAATACTAATAAGGGGGGACCTAATGTCTTCCCCCCTCGCCCCCACCCCTGAGCGGCGGGTGGGGGCCCTAAATTGGAATAAGGGGGGGACCTAATTTCCTCCCCCCTGGCCACCACCCCTGAGTGGTGGGTGGGGGCCCTACAGTAAAATAAGGGGGGGGGACCTCATGTCCTCCCCCCTGGCCCCCACCCCTAAGTGGTGGGTTGGGGCCCTACAGTAAAATAAGGGGGGGGACCTAATGTCCTCCCCCTGGTCCCCACCCCTGAGCGGCGGGTGGGGGCCCTAAATACCAATAGGTATACCAATAGGTAAATACCTGAGTGGTGGGTGGGGGCCCTAAGAAAAATGTCCCCCCCAGGTGACTAGGGGTCCCCAAACCCCTAGTCACCCCCTCCCCCCCCCCAAATTTTTTTTATCTCCCTACCTACTCCCTTCACCCTAAAAATAATGAGGGGGGGGACCTTTAACTAAGAACCTGTAAATAAAAACAAACAAAAAAAAAAACTTACTATTCGATGTTTTCTTTCTTCTAAAATTTTTTTTCAGCCCCAAAAAAGGCCAAATAAAAAAACATAAAAAAAAAAAAGCGAGCGCAAAAAAAAAATCCATCTTCACCCATGGAGGGCTTCGCGCAGACTAAGCTCTGCAGGGCGGGGGAAGGCTTATACAGCCTTGCCCCGCCCTGCAATTAGGCTCAGAGCACTCTGATTGGTGGGTTTAAGCCATCCAATCAGAGTGCTCTGACAGGTAAATGAAGAGACTTACCTGTCAGTCTCTTCATTTACCTGTCACAGCACTCTGATTGGTTGGTTTGAAATCCACCAGAGTGCTCTGTGTCATTTTACACAGCGTGGGAAAGTTCTTTGGAATTTTCCCACGCTGTGTAATTTGACTCATAACACTCTGATTGGTTACTTAATTTTATTTGGCCTTTTTTGGGGCTGAAAAAAGAAGATTTTAGAAGAAAGAAAACATTGACTGGTAAGTTTTATTCATTTTTACAGGTACTTAGTTAAAGGTCCCCCCCTCAATATTTTTAGGGTGAGGGGGGTAGGTAGGGGGTTCATTTTTTTTGGGGGGAGGGGGTGACTAGGGGTTTGGGGACCCCTAGTCTCCTGGGAGGGAGGGTTACATTTTTTTTAGGGCCGCCGCTCAGGGGTGGGGGCCGGGGGGGAGGACAATAGGTCCCCCCTATTGGTATTTAGGGCCCCCACCCGCCGCTCAGGGGTGGGGGCCAGGGGGGAGGACATTAGGTCCCCCCCATTAGTATTTAGGGCCCCCACCCACCGCTCAGGGGTGGAGGCCAGGGGGGAAGACATTAGGTCCCCCCCCCCTTATTTTACTGTAGGCCCCCCACCCACCGCTCAGGGGTGGGGGCCAGGGGGAGGACATTAGGTCCCCCCCCCTATTCTGATTTAGGGCCTCCACCCGCCGCTCAGGGGTGGGGCCTGGGGGGAGGACAATAGGTCCCCCCCATTATTTTACATTATGGCCCCACCCAGCGCTCAGGGGTGGGGGCCGGGAGGGGGGGTAATTGGTCCCCCCTTTAGTTTAAAAGCCACAGGCTGCTCCCTGTTTAATAGACATGCCCCTACTTGCGGTATAGCGAGTAGGGGCATAATTTACTAATACTAAGTAATCTTTACTTAGTATTAGTAAATTTGGCTGAAAGACCAATTTAGGTTTTCAGCCTTTTAGTAGAAAGCTCCCTAATGCCATGGGAATTAGGGAGTTATCTACTTATTCATTCCTGTCATTACATTGACTGGCCAAGTAACTTTTTATATGAATGTATGTTACTTGATTGTTGTAAGTGTTGCAAATGCATACAGCTGAATCTTGGCTATGTTTGTATACTTTTTATTTAAAATTGTATACAGTGTAACATTATTCTTCTTTCACTGGGTAAGTATATTAGTACTTAGGCAATACTGTGCTTCGGAACTTCGGCACTTTGACACTTCGGAACTTCGGCAACTTCGGAACTTCGGGACCTCGGCACTTCGGACATTCGGAAGTACTGCTCAGACAATTTAATTTTCCCTAGAGGCTGCAAGGTCAGCAACCTCCTGGCATTCAATATCTGAAATATCCTGAATAGATATAGAGTCAGATAGGCATTAAGGCCATGATAGCATAAGCTAGAGAAGGATAATGTCATTCTGATATCAAATTTAAAACCAAATTGATGACATCATCAAATCAGTACCTCGACAAAGGCATAACTTCCAGAGATCATACTGGAACAAGCAGATAATGTTGGATGAGAACAGACACACCATGCTATTAAACACGGAGAGGATTACACTGAGAATCCTACTTTATTAAATATGATTCACACTGCTTCCTCTTGCCTAGTGAACTAATTACCTGAAGATACAGGAACAAATCAATATCTGCCTGTCAGAAAGAGGCAGAGCCTAGTAGAGAAATAAGAGTCTGTTATTAAAACACTGCAACAATGACCCTATGTTGCAAAAAATTAGACTCACAACAATACCTCACACCGTGGATGAATTGATACAGGAATGATCAGTCACAGTAGAGGAATAAACCAATAACATTACTAGGCAAAGGCAAGAAGAATCATACACAGATTACCGTATTTATTGGCGTATAACACGCACCGGCGTATATCACACACCTCATTTTTAGAAGGAAATTCCAGGAAATTTCCCCCCCCTCCCATAGTATCCCCCCCTCATCCCATAGTGTCCCCCCCTTTCCATAGTATTCCCCCCTCATCCCATAGTGTCCCCCCCTTTCCATAGTATTCTCCCCCCCCTCCCATAGTATTCCCCCCTCCCATAGTATTCCCCCCCCATAGTATCCCCCTCCCATAGTATTCTCCCCCACCCCCTCCCATAGTATTCTCCCCCACCCCTCCCATAGTATTCTCCCCCCTCCCCTCCCATAGTATTCTCCCCCCTCCCCTCCCATAGTATTCTCCCCCCTCCCCACCCATAGTATTCTCCCCCCTCCCCTCCCATAGTATTCTCCCCCCTCCCCACCCATAGTATTCTCCCCCCCTCCCCTCCCATAGTATTCTCCCCCACCCCCTCCCATAGTATTCTCCCCCCCTCCCCTCCCATAGTATTCTCCCCCCCTCCCCTCCCATAGTATTCTCCCCCTTCCCCTCCCATAGTATTCTCCCCCCCTCCCCTCCCATAGTATTCTCCCCCCCTCCCCTCCCATAGTATTCTCCCCCCCTCCCATAGTATTCTCCCCCCCCTTCCATAGTATTCTCCCCCACCCCCTTCCATAGTATTCTCCCCCCTCCCCTCCCATAGTATTCCCCCCCCTCACCTCCCATAGTATTCTCCCCCCTCACCTCCCATAGTATTCTCCCCCCTCCCCTCCCATAGTATTCTCCCCCCTCCCCTCCCATAGTATTCCCCCCCCTCCCCTCCCATAGTGTACTTTCCCTTGTCCCATAATTACTTACCTGTCTTGAAGCGTGGGCCGTCTTCACAGCGTGCACCGCGGTACAGGAACTTTAATTTCAGGTTCCGGTTTCCGGCGGGACTGAAAGGAAGTGTGCACACTTCCTTTCAGTCCTGCCGGAAACAGGAACCTGAAATTGAAGTTCCAGTACCGCGGTGCGCGCTGAACACCGGCCCACGCTTCAAGACAGGTAAGTAATTATGGGATATCGGCGTATAACACGCACCTATTTTCAGGGAAAAAAGTGCGTGTTATACGCCGATAAATACGGTAGTTGAGGAAAATAAATAAATAAATATTGTTATGAACCGTAGAATTTGTGGCAACTATTCTTCCTGTCCGCCCGCACCTCCTATGCCTCACCCTTCTGTCAGTCCCTACATTGGCTTGCTATAAAATATAGAGCTCAATTTAAAATTCTGGTTCTTGCTTTCAAATCTCTACATAATGCTGCTCCCACCTATCTATCCTCCCTTATACACAAGTATGTCCCATCTAGGCCCCTACGATCTGCTGAAGACTTACGTCTATCTTCTGTCCGTACTCCCACCTCTGATGCTCGCCTTTAAGATTTCTCGAGGGCTGCACCGTTCCTGTGGAACTCTCTTCCCTCCTCCGTTAGATGCTTACCCAGTCTCCACTCCTTCAAAAAATTGTTAAAAACCCACTTCTTCATAAAAAAGTATCAATTAAACTCTTAATAGCTCCTGACTGATTCCTCTTCTGCAACTGTCACTAGTCTAATACTATCCTTACCTTTTTGTGTCATTTTACCCCACTCCCTCTAGCATGTAAGCTCATTGAGCAGGGCCCTCAACCCCTCTGTTCCTGTGTATCCAACTTGTCTGGTTACAACTACATGTCTGTTCGTCCACCCATTGTACAGCGCTGCAGAATTTGATGGCGCTATATAAATATCATAATAATAATAATAAATTATAAGGAGGCCAACTACGTCAGTACCTACAGTACCTAAATTTGTAAATAGTACAGATTATGCCAAACAGTATAATCAAATTTATGAGAGACTGGTGTGCAACATAAGTAAGAGATATGTAATAGGCAAGATACTGATGGGAAGGTGGAAACCAGATGCACATTATACATTGTGGCAACAGACAAATAATAAGCAGGATAGTAGAAGATATTCAGTTATCCTTATGAGAACAACAACCGGATACTTACTCTTACCTTATCTTCAGATAGTGATGAAGTACTTATGGCAAAGCCTATGGCGATAATAAGCAGTTTGTTAAATCTGCAAGATATCAACACCAATCCAAGCATATAATCCACAAGTATTAAATCAATGCAATGTTAGGAGTGACCAACTTATACCGATCTAGGTACAGTGACCATGTAAAACATATCAGTCAAATGTTTGTCATCAACAAGTTGCATTACATTATATTATGCAGGATGAACCACTTAAAGCCACACATTGCTTGCAATTCCAGATATAAGGACACCTAGTAGAATCCCTATGAATATCAGATGAGGGGGCCGTAATGGAACTACCTATTCAGGGATTTACTCTATTGATCTGGTAGCAGGTTAATTTGACCTGAAATAGTAAACTTGGTAGAATGGTCTGGGGACTGGAAAGACCTCAAATACTTGCAATACACAGTATCAAAGTTACCTGGAGCATATGAGCCTAAAATAATACCTTTATTGCGGAAAGGAAATTATAATGTTCCCCTTCACAACAGGGGAATCTGTCAGAAGTTTCTGATCATTAACTCCTTAAGAACCAAAAGCATGCCACCCCTGACATATACTAAAAGTATTGCCAAACTTTCAGGTCCCCAAGGGATAAAAGAGAATACTGAATATAACATTTATGTTTTAAGGAAATTAACTCAGATTTAAAGAATAAAAAGTTATGACCAGGTGAAAGGAAAAAAAAAACAGTATTAACAGCTTTTAAATCAGGTAATGGCTTCAGCGTTACCTACTTATGAGATTAATTAATAGCCCAATTTGTGCTCCTGCAACCAGTATGATCTACTAAGCTGTGCATCAGTAATCAGCATATATCTGAAGGTAAAACACTGCCACCAAATTGAAAAAAAATTCCCTATCTTGATCAGAGAGGAGAGGATACCTGACAATAGAAAAACTTTTGTAGAATGGTCTCATGTATAATTACACAGGTGTGCACACAAAAAAGCATTGATTGTGTTAAACAGTACCATGCTTCATTTAGGAAAAACAGGTCTCCTCTCCTGGGAGAGGCACTCAGACAGGTTCAGTAACACCTGCAATCTATCTGAAGTGGTAAAATGTGTTAATTGCTTATCCTGAAACACCTGTGGGAGAAGGAATCTAATACAAAGCCAAAAGCAGTATGTTTCCTCAGGGCCGCCACCAGAAATTTTGGGGCCCCTAACTCAGCTCAGGGTCTGGGCCCCCTGGGGCCCGCCTCCAATCCCGCTTGCAGGGTCCGCCTCCAAATCCCGCCCACAGGAATACACACAGACACAAAAACACACACTGATACAAAAGGACACAGACACACACACACACAAAAATACATACTAACAGACACACATACTGAAACAGAAATACACGCATATAGGCATACGTACTGACACACACATACTGAGACATACACACATATACAGACACACAGGCATACATTAATTCATACATTAATTCATACTGACATACATACATATATGCATACATACATACATACATACATACAGACATACTGACATGCTGACATACACACACAGACATAGTCACAGACATTCTGACATACACACAGACATTCTGACATACACACAGACATACACACAGACATTCTGACATACACACAGACATTCTAACATACACACAGACATTCTAACATACACACAGACATACTGACATACATACTAACATACACACAGACATACTGACATACACACGGACATTCTGACATACACACAACCATTCTAACATACACACAGACATTCTAACATACACACAGACATACTGACATACACACAGACATACTGACATACATACAGACATTCTGACATACACACAGACATTCTGACATACACACAGACATACTGACATACACACAGACATTCTGACATACACACAGACATACTGACATACACACAGACATATGTACAGACATACTGACATACACACAGACATTCTGACATACACACAGACATACTGACATACGTACAGACATTCTGACATACACAGACATTCTTACATACATACTGACATACACACAGACATACTGACATACATACAGACATACTGACATACACACAGACATACTGACATACATACATACAGACATACTGACATACATACAGACATTCTGACATACATACAGACATACATACATTCTGACATACACACAGACATTCTGACATACACACAGACATTCTAACATACATACAGACATACTGACATACATACAGACATACTGACATACACACAGACATACTGACATACACACAGACATTCTAACATACACACAGACATACTGACATACACACAGACATACTGACATACATACAGACATACTGACATACACACAGACATTCTGACATACACACAGACATACTGACATACACACAGACATACTGACATACGTACAGACATACTGGCATACGTACAGACATGCTGACATACGTACAGACATACTGACATACGTACAGACATACTGACATACACACAGACATTCTGACATACACACAGACATACTGACATACGTACAGACATACTGACATACGTACAGACATACTGGCATACGTACAGACATGCTGACATACGTACAGACATACTGACATACATACAGACATACTGACATACACACAGACATTCTGACATACACACAGACATTCTGACATATACACAGACATTCTGACATACACAGACATTCTTACATACATACTGACATACACACAGACATACTGACATACGTACAGACATACTGACATACGTACAGACATACTGACATACGTACATCCATACTGACATACACACAGACATACTGACATACGTACAGACATACTGACATACACACAAACATACACAAATACAGCTAATGTTTCTTACCTTTTTTTGCAAGTGGAAGGCTGTGGCTGATGGGAGTCGGCGTGGCTCCAGCGGCGGTTGTCTTTCTTCCCTCCCGCGCAGCGCGGAGGGGAGGGAGCTGGGAGGAAGTGACGGCCACTTCCTCCCAGCAGTACTTTGCGGCTGAGATTTTTTTTTTAAAGGGGCCCGGTCGCGCTATTGCATGGCCGCAGCGCTGACCGGGCCCCTGAAGATACAGGGCCCATCGGGTGGCCCTAAGTGAGTGGGCCACCCGATGGGCCCCATCAGCATGTGCTACACGTGGGGCCCGGGCGGCCGGGCCCCCCAGGGCCGCCGGGCCCCCCAGGGCCGCCGGGCCCATGACAACCGTTATGGTTGTCACCCCTTGATGGCGGCCCTGTGTTTCCTTATCTATTTCATTAAAAAAAAAAAACTGAAAAAGAAAATCCACAGTAGGCAATAGTTACTTACCCAGTGCAACAGTGCATTTGTATTTGCTAGAATTGGGCAGTGTTACATTTCAGGGCAAAACAGACCTTAGATCATTTGTATATATTAAATCTACCAATGCCTTGTATAGATTGGGGTTATATAATACTACCAACCTGCATACAGATTATATGAATCACATACATTGCGGATGTTTCTAACAGCACCTTATACACAGATATATCAGTTACATATACTGAGTCTGTTCAAACAGTAATCATACATAAGATAAGGAGAAGAGACAGCGCTGGTTAACCAACATGCAGCAACCCTTTAAAGGTAATCCCTCCAAACCCTTTTAGAACAAGACATATAAAAAAACAAAAACAAGGGCTGCGCCACAGTTAATAGTAAATAAATAGACACTGTCCAATTCCAATTATGGAAGCAAATATAAGAGGAAAGTCCATAAGTGTCCACTGTCGTCTAAAAATGCTGTATCCAGGGGCAAGGTCTTCGGACGTACGTTATTATAGTTCCACTTATATGAAAGATAAAAAAGAGGGACAACCAATAGGGCAATATGTATAGCTCAAATAAAAACACTGGGTAAAATAATGGTAGAGAGCTCACATTTATAAGAGCTATATCCAGCTCTAGGGTAATCCCCGCTTATGGGATATATGATGAGTACCTCTCCGTCACTGGTATCCAATACTCAAAAGAGAGAAGATAAAAGAGACAGCCAATAGTGCTCTCTGTTTAACAGTCTCAGTGGTAATTAATTAAAATGGTACTTACAAGTGAAGAGCAGACCTACTGCTCTTTGATGTTGGCATTGGTGGAATGATCCCCACCTAGGATTTCTTGGGGTACAGGAAACTTCCAGGGGTTATAAAACCAGGATAGTAAAAAACAGGATAATGAAAGGCCAGGATATTGTAAAAAATAACGTGTATATAAAAAAAGATAATTGGCACAAGCAAATGACCAAAAAACCTTTAATTCATAAATACACAGTATAAAATGTACATAACGCGTTTCGTCAACAGACTTTATCAAATGGAATAAAATACAATACCTGGCAGTTGGTGTTATATAGGAACACAATTAATTAAAAGATTGGCGCCAAAATAAATATACATAAAAAACTTAGCTGAAGTTTATAGAGGATATAGTGAAACGTTTCTAATAGTTTTTTATTTAAAACGAGGGTGGGAAAACGGTTTAATAAACTAAAATGTTTTGTCACGTGACACGCGGCACTTCTGCGTTTCGGGAGCTTAGCCGCATGGGTAATGTAGTTTCCTATAGCGGCGGTATCCGCGGCCGTGAGGGCAAGAAAAGCTGGGTTGGGCCAGCAATAGAGGGAAGTCGCGCCCATCTTGGGGAGGGCAGAGGTGATGAATTGTGGCCATATTATGGAGGGCAAAAGTAAACATCATTCTATATCCGAAATATGTACAGAAAACCATACTTTATAGGGCGAAAGGCAGGGAGAAAACATGCTTATAAAAAGGTATAAAACAGATTATATCTAAAATTAAAGAATCCACTGCATATTATATCATATTTGTGATACAGTTAGTACTCTACTGTTATCCCTACCTCTGCTATATACAGTGACACTATGCCTGTACACATATTAAGATTATATGAGTGAGATAAATTGAGGCTTTGTTTTAACAAAACTTCATGCACATATTATACCACTCACATATACTGAGGTTGTGACTCACAACCCACACATAGAACCAGTATTAGATTAGACTCATAGAGGATGTGTCTTATAACATTCACATATATTGTGTTTCCACTAGTGATGTCGCGAACACAACATTTTCGGTTCGCGAATGGCGAACGGGAACTTCTGCAAACGTTTGCGAACCGGCGAACCGGGCGAACCGCCATTGACTTCAATGGGCAGGCGAATTTTAAAACCCACAGGCACTCTTTCTGGCCACAAAAGTGATGGAGACGATGTTTCAAGGGGACTAACACCTGGACTGTGGCATGCCGGAGGGGGATCCATGGCAAAACTCCCATGGAAAATTACACAGTTGATGCAGAGTCTGGTTTTAATCCATAAAGGGCAGAAATCACCTACATTCCTAAATAACAATGGATATCGATTGACACCTGACATATGACATATTGACACCTTGACATATGGATTGACACCTGTCCTCGGAGACCCTGATACACACTGACACAGAGCAGAATAGGGACTGTTCACCCTACATAGGGTTACTTGGCAGGTATGGATTGACACCTGTGCTCAGAGACCATGATACACACTGACACAGAGCAGAAAAGAGACTGTTCCCCCTACATAGGGTCACTTGGCAGGTATGGCGTGGTCGTGGGAGGAGGAGGATGACTTTCACCTCTTCCCCTGTTAGATTCCCGTTGTGCTGTGACATCACCCTTATACACTGTGTAAAGCATACTTTTTAATTTATTTTGCAAATGCTGCATCCTTTCCGACTTGTAATTCGGTAACATTTTCGCCACTGTCTGCTTATACCGGGGGTCTAGTAGCGTGGACACCCAGCACAGGTCGTTCTCCTTCAGCCTTTTTATACGAGGGTCCCTCAACAGGCACGACAACATGAAAGACCCCATTTGCACAAGGTTGGATGCCGAGCGACTCATTTACCGTTCCTCCTCCTCACACAGAGCAGAATAGGGACTGTTCCCCCTACATAGGGTCACTTGGCAGATATGGATTGACACCTGTCCTCAGAGACCATGATACACACTGACACAGAGCAGAATAGAGACTGTTCCCCCTACATAGGGTCACTTGGCAGGTATGGATTGACACCTGTCCTCAGAGACCATGATACACACTGACACAGAGCAGAATAGAGACCGTTACCCTTACATAGGGTCACTTGGCAGATATGGCGTGGTCGTGGGAGGAGGAGGATGACTTTCACCTCTTCCCCTGTTAGATTCCCATTGTGCTGTGACATCACCCTTATATGCTGTGTAAAGCATACTTTTTAATTTATTTTGCAAATGCTGCATCCTTTCCGACTTGTAATTCGGTAACATTTCCGCCACTGTCTACTTATACCGGGGATCTAGTAGCGTGGACACCCAGCACAGGTCGTTCTCCTTCAGCCTTTTTATACGAGGGTCCCTCAACAGGCACGACAGTATGAAAGACCCCTATCCAACATACAAGCAGATACAGTAGCAAATGCGCTGGTGCAGGTGTTCTCCCGGGTAGGATTTCCGAAAGAAATCCTGTCCGACCGAGGCACCCGATTTACTGCCGAATTGACTCAACAACTCTGGCAGGTTTGCAAAATTAAGTCCCTCCTGAGCTCTCCACCCCCAGACGAACGGACTTTGTGAGAGGTTCAATGGGACCCTCAAACAAATGCTCAAGACGTTTACTCAGGAATACTGAGACTGGGAACGTTTCCTGCCGCACCTCCTATTTGCTTATCGGGAGGTGCCCCAGGAAACGACAGGGTTCTCTCCCTTCGAGTTGCTCTACGGAAGAAAGGTACGGGGACCCCTAAACCTGATCCGGGAGCACTGGGAGGGGGAGATGGAGACTGACGGTGTCCCCATTGTGCCATAATTACTGAAACTCAGGGACCGAATGGAGCAATTAGCCAAATCAGTGCAGGCTAACCTCCAATCGGCCCAGAGAAGACAGAAGGTATGGTACGATCGGGGGACCCGAAAGAGAATCTTTACTATAGGGCAAAAGGTGTTAGTGCTTAAGCCAGTTAAGACAGACAAATTGCAGGCGTCCTGGCAGGGCCCCTACCAGATCGTGGAGAAAAGGGGAGACACCACTTATGTAATAGCTAGCTGCCATGACAGCAATCTTAGAAAGACATTCCATGTGAACATGCTCAAGGAATATCTTGAGCGGCCAGAGAACGTGACGGCCGTATGCTGTCCCCCTCAGGAAGACCCCGACAGTCTACCCATTCCAGATCTGTTAGAAAAGAGTCCCCACGCAGATATAGTAGCTCAGGTCAAGATAGGGGACCGACTTAGCCCCACTGAAAGGGAGCAGCTTAACCAAATCCTGCAGTCCAAAAGCCTCCCTTTCTCCCAGAAGCCAGGGTACACTACCTTAACCACCCACCAGGTAAATACCCCGGGACAAGCTCCTTTATGCCAGGCTCCTTACCGAATCCCCGAGGCAGTTAGGACAGGAATGAAGAAGGAGATCGATGAGATGCTCCAACTCAGGGTAATTGAGCCCTCCGATAGTCCCTGGGCTTCCCCAGTGGTCCTGGTGCCCAAGAAAGATGGTACAACCCGGTTTTGCGTAGACTATAGGAGGCTCAATGAAAAGACAGTGACGGACGCTTACCCTATGCCCAGGGTAGACGAGCTACTCGATCGTATTGCCAGGGGAAATTACCTGACCACCATCGACCTCTGCAAGGGTTACTGGCAGATTCCCCTGGCCCAGGAGGCTATCCCCAAGTCGGCATTCGTCACCCCGTTCGGCTTATATCATTTTAAGGTAATGCCGTTTGGGATGAAGAATGCCCCAGCTACATTCCAGCGCTTGGTCGATAGGCTCCTGGATGGCTTCCAGAGTTTTGCTTGCGCATACCTGGACGACATAGCGATCCACAGTGAGTCCTGGGAGGACCACTTAGCTCACGTAGGAATGGTTCTGGATCAGATCCGGGCTGCTGGCCTGACTCTGAAGCCAGAAAAATGCCACTTTGGGATGGCCGAGGTACAGTACCTGGGTCACCGGGTGGGGTGTGGGAAACAGCGACCAGAGCCGGCCAAGATAGAAGCTGTCACCAATTGGCCCACCCCCACCACTAAGACTCAGGTCCTAGCATTCCTGAGCACAGCAGGGTACTACAGACGGTTTGTACCACACTACAGCACACTTGCCAAACCCCTGACTGACTTGACCAAGAAAAACTTACCTCGACAGGTCCTGTGGTCTCCCCACTGTGAAACGGCTTTCCAAGCTCTCAAAAATGCTCTTGTTAACGCTCCTGTCTTGGCGGCCCCAGGCCTTAACAAACGTTTTATCGTCCATACAGACGCTTCCATGTTCGGGCTGGGAGCTATCCTCAGCCAAGTAGGCGAAGACGGGGAGGGGAGCACCCAGTTGCCTAAATCAGCCGTAAGCTCCTGCCCCGCGAAGTCAGCTATGCAGCGGTAGAAAAAGAGTGTTTGGCTTTTGTGTGGGCACTAAAGAAATTGACTCCCTATTTGTATGGACAAGAGTTCACTCTGGTTACCGACCATAACCCGTTGGTGTGGCTAAACCGGGTCTCTGGGGATAACGGCAGACTTTTACGTTGGAGTTTATCGTTGCAACCCTTCAATTTCACCATTACCTACAGACCTGGGAAACAGAATGGCAACGCCGACGGGTTGTCCAGACAAACAGACCTCAGCCCAGCATAACCAGCGGTCTGGACAGCCTTAGTCTGCCCCAAAAAGGGGGTCAGACATTGTCTGCCAGAGTGTTCCACAAAAAGGGAGCACTGTTACAAAACTATTATTTACCCTGTGTGCAGTTAAGTGCTATTTTACCTTCCAGCTCTATTTTCAGCCGTTCGCATGGTTCAGCATGAATCCTTTGTGTAAAGTATAGGTGGCCGCCATTTCGGGACTTTGCACGTGTTCGCAGCCATCTTACGTGCGAACAGCGGTGTTTGCCAGCAATCGTCTGGAACTAAAAACAGAGACGCAAACAGGCGAACACCGCTGAGACCTCCAGAATAACGTAACTTCGTGCTGGATCTACCGAACGACCAGCCGTTCGCTAGAAAGATTACCCTTTACATGGGGATTATGGCGAACCCCGGGATAACTGTGGATGGCAAGGGTTTCGTGGAGTTTTAACGTACAAACGGAGACCGACCGCAAGGCCAAAACTTGTGGAACTATTTTCGGCCAGAAAGTCTGTGCGGTCGGTCTAAACGTCAAAGATCCATAACTCCCGAACCCTTTAACCGAATGGGCTGGATTTTGAATATGTGGGTCCCCTGAACCAGGACTATCTGGGGATACCGGATTTAAAGCTGTACCCCCTGGTTTTGGGGTAGATCCAGAACTTAGGTAAAATACTGTATGTGTTAATTATGTTAAATGTTTATCTGAGGGGAGGGGACGTGGGGGTTGTACCATGTATATGATTGGTGATTTTATGCCTCCCCCTGGGTGGGTGTTCCAGCACTCAGTTCTTGCTTGACCTTCAAATCGCAGCCTCGACTCGTTTTGTGGGAAAAGATATCCTAGCTGTAAAATAGCTAGTGGGATTGTTCTACATTTACAGGATCCTTCTGGATATCGAGACGAAGTGACTCCTCTCTCTCTCTCCCTAAATAGAGATCCAGACTATCCAAGCGGTCCAGCTTTCAGCTAGCCTGGGAGTAACCGTAACAATCATCAACCGCTTCACTTGTATCTGACAACTCAGCAAAGGAAGCAGCAGCGGGTACAACATCATCATCATCACACTGTACGTCCATGTGTGTAATGCTGCCTGCCTGAGACATAGACCAGATATGAGTGGCACTGTGCAGTGGCAGAGGTCGGCAGAGTACACGCTGTAGTCCTGACACACCCGCTTGAAGACAACTAACTGCTATTCAATCTATAACAGTGAACAAGGTTTTTTGGTTTTAAATGCACGCTATTGTGACACCAGATATGAGTGGCAAATTACACTTGCTGAGGTTGGCAGAGCACACGCTGAAGGCCTGACACCCGCTTTAAGGACACTGACTGCTATTAGCTTACACTGAAAAACTTTTTTTCTTTGTAAAAGCACGCTATAGAGACACCAGATATGAGTGGCAACTGGCAAAGTACACTGGCAGAGGTCTGCAGAGCACACACTGAAGGCCTGACACACCCGCTTTAAGGACACTGACTGCTATTAGCTTACACTGAAAAACTTTTTTTCTTTGTAAAAGCACGCTATAGAGACACCAGATATGAGTGGCAAAGTACACTTGCAGAGTTTGGCAGAGCACACGCTGAAGGCCTGACACACCCGCTTTAAGGACACTGACTGCTATTAGCTTACACTGAAAAACTTTTTTTCTTTGTAAAAGCACGCTATAGAGACACCAGATATGAGTGGCAAAGTACACTTGCAGAGTTTGGCAGAGCACACGCTGAAGGCCTGACACCCAGACGCTTGCAGACAACTAACTGCTATTCAATCTATTACAGTGAAAAAAAATTTCTCTCTTTTTAAATGTCAAGCTTAAGCTATTGTGACACCAGATATGAGTGGTGGCACTGGGCAAATGGGCACAGTATCCACTGAGCCTGACACAGAAGCTGGCAGACAACCAACTGCTCTTCAATCTATTACAGTGAAATTTTTTTTATTCTTTTTAAATGTCAAGCTTAAGCTATTGTGACACCAGATATGAGTGGTGGAACTGGGCAAATGGGCACAGTATCCACTGAGCCTGACACAGAAGCTGGCAGACAACTAACTGCTCTTCAATCTATTACAGTGAAAAAAGTTTTTTGGTTTTAAATGCACGCTATAGAGACACCAGATATGAGTGGCAAATTACACTTGCTGAGGTTGGCAATGCACACGCTGAAGGCCTGACACCCAGACGCTTGCAGACAACTAACTGCTATTAGCTTACAGTGAAACACTTTTTTTGTTTTTAAAGGCACGCTATAGTCACACCAGATATGAGTGGTGGCACTGGGCAAATGGGCACAGTATCCACTGAGCCTGACACAGAAGCTGGCAGACAACTAACTGCTCTTCAATCTATTACAGTGAAAAAAGTTTTTGGGTTTTAAATGTCAAGCTTAAGCTATTGTGACACCAGATATGAATCCAGTGCTAGATGCCTCTCTTTCAAGGGAAGATAGGGTTGACCGACATGTCACTTTCAGGATGGGTTAACCTCTTGTTCCCAATCCTAAAATCAGATGGTTCTTGGAGATCAGTACTAAATGTGCGGTCCCTGAATGCTTTCATCACGAAAAAACAGTTCAGCTTGGAACGTTTAACAGATCTTCCAGGCTCGGGGCGGGGCCGGACCGCCATGCTGGCAGGTCGCACAACTGAATGGCTCCTGCAAATATTCTCAGTTTTCTCTTTAAAAAAACGAATCAAACACCTACCAAAAGACTGACAACGGCAGCCCTGTGTGAGAAGACACCCTGGTTCCGAGGAGAGGCTTATAGCACAGCTCTAGTCCCTCGGTGGGACGCTCTCCATCTCCCGCGATGGGGAGCGCTCAGGCGGTGAGTGGAGTGGACGGCGGCCATCCCGCTATCCTGCCCACCAGCGGTCGGAACATAGCATGAGGCTAAGGGGGTCCGGCCCTGTTTCCCCCCCCCCTTCCTCTGGGCCGGCGGGGGTGATCCCGGTCCCCACCCTGGGCCCACCAGTGTGCGGACACACCAACGTGCCAGGCGGCGACAGTGCAGATCCAACGCTCGGAGGCCGCAACAAAATGGCAGAGACCGCATGGCGAGTAGCCCGCGCCAAAGAGAATAAGGGAGCACTCACCACACAATAACAGACAGCCTACATGGGCCACCGGCAAATACCTGCTGAGACCCATCCTGGGTCAAACCACACGGTGCATGAGCAGTCAGAAACCACGCTGACTCAGGGCTGGCGGCAAGGTACACGACCAGCGAGGACCTCACAGTCCTGACCTCCTAAGCGAGCTCGCAGAAGGAGCTACACCCAGCGATGAAGCCCTGCAAGCTGAGCCGCTCAAAGCAACTAGCGGAGACCGACACACTCGGACCGACAGCCCGTAACCGCGAGGTCCAATCCGACAACCAACACGGCTGCAGGGTCTTGGCTCCCACCAGAGGCAAGCACAGGACTAAAAACTGCAAGTACACAACCTGGGGACTGTCACCAAGCCACTTGCCTGGACTGTGTCTAACATGGCAGCACCCTGCTCCCGTCCCTCTGCAGCCCACATACTTCACAGGCAGATCCCACAGCGATAAACCACTGGCCTCTGTCTGGCAGCTGGGGGGGTTAACCTGGGGTGGAAAAAACCCAAGCATGACGAAAGCTACTCACTTTCAGGGGATGGACTCTTGTATTCCACCAGTTTTATCTGTTTCTGAGTATTAGCCCGCTAAGCAACTTTTATAAAGCGACCTAAAAGTATTTTCATGTATACCCCCTTGCTGGCAGTACCTAATACTAGCAAAGCGCAGGGTTTTCTATATTACAACACTACCACTATGTCTATAATACATGTGCATGTTAAGCTTTCTCTAACTCATTACAGTACCTGCAGACCACATAGAAGCACATAGCCTGGGACTAAATCCCTTGAGGCTCAGACACATCACATAGCGAGCTAATCACCAGTTTTATGCAGGTCATGCCTTTTTGATACAATTACTTGAGTTACGGTACTTATCTTTATACAGTCAAGACCTGCAACCAAACGAGTACAAACAGCAGGACTATCACTATATATAAAAAATGTGCTGAGACCATTATGCCACATATATGTCTGATTGTATTATCACTGTACTTGCATATGCAGTTGTGGCAGTGTAAGACGCATTATTTCTTGCACAACGAAAAATTAAGAATTTAAAAAAAAAAAAAACAGATCTTCCAGGCTTAGTACAGAAAAAAAGATTCTGCATAAAGTTAGACCTAAAAGATTCCTTCCATTCAATGCCTGTAGCCAAGAAACACTGACGTTTCTTAATGTTTCTATAGAAAGGTATAACAGGGGACTGTGATCGTGTTTGCCTATCCAATGTACTGTACAAATACTCCAGAATAATGAAATCGGTTATAGCCCATGTCAGACTAAGAGGCTTCATGTGTCTGTACTATCTACATGACATTCTACTATGAATGCAGATGTGATAGTTCTTGCTTCACAAAGGGACTATCTCACTTCCCTTTTACAGGACCTAGGGTTTGTAGTGAATCCTTGAGAGATCTGTCTAAGATAATAGCTTTATCACTGAGGTATGATGAGTCCCCTTTAGTTTACAGACAAATCCAGCTGTTTACAGGGATTTAGATGGAAGCGAAAGCAAATCAAATTTTTTTCTCCCAAAGGTCAGATAGGAAATTAGGGCTATTTTGGGGATAGGAATCCCTCTTCCTCGTCCCCTGTTAGAGCAGTCTTTTGTGGTAACTCTGACGTCAGATGCCTCAAATTAGTCAGGGTGCGTTTTCAACCCAGAATGCGGTAAGAGGGATTTGGTCAGACCAAGAAAGACTCCTTTTATATAAATATTTCCGAGTTGAGAGCAAAAAAGTTGGTGCTCCAGGGCATACTCCTAAAAAACAGTTTCCAGTTTTGATAGAAGTCCAATCAGATAGCAGGACAGTGGTGGCTTATATAAAGCACAGAGGTGGCACAAGATCAAGTAGTCTTTGTTTGAATGCTTTATATCTTTGGTCTTGCACCCTAGCAAACAAAGTTCGAGGTTTTGGGAGAGGCCAATGAGCTGTCAGATTCTCTTTCTCACCAGAGTTTGTCTTTGTTCAATTAAAGATAGACAGCAATTTTGGCCAGAGATAAGTAGATATGGTTGCACCCTAGACTTCTACACTGACTCACAGGTTTGTTTGGATGCAATGTCTTTCCAGTGTTCCAGTCCCTTATGCTTTTCCTCCTCCATCTTTACTGATGAAAGTGCTGGAGAACATCTGCAGAGACAGGGTAGAGGGTTTTGTACTACTTTACCCAAATTAGACCTCCAGATGTTTGCATCCTTAAGCCATCAGTCAGTCAAGGGAACCCAGATCCCATTGGGCTCGGCTGTTGAGTGTTTCCAGGGAACCAACGAACATTTATGCAAGCTCCCACAGCTTATGTGGATTTGCAGCCCTGGTAAGCAGTAAACCCATCCCCTTTTATCAGATCAGATGCTGGACATCAGGAATTTATCTTTAAGACACAGAACTAGAGTAAGATACAGAAGGATGATAGAGGAATTCAAAGAGTGAGAGGTTTCTTTAAAATCCTCTTCTCATGGGTGACACCATTCCTTTAGTGTTAGACATCCTTACACTTAAATTCTATTCTGGATTGGTGATCAGTACCATCAAAGCCTATGGGTCTGCTTTAAATATTCGTATCCCTAACCATACTCAAGATTTTTGAGAATTAAATGAGTTATCAGTTTGCTGCCCATATACTACACATTACTACTTGTGATATGGACCTCTTACAAAATGTCCTTAATTCCTTTGATAAGATTGGTATAAGATGGACCGCTATTAAGTTGGCTTCTCTTTTGTCTTTAGCTTTGATGGCCAAAGGAGTCCTTTTTATTTCAAATCCATATTTCAGAAACGTGGCTTTTTCGGACCCCTGAGGTTTTCATATTATGCTAAAAGGGAGAAATAAAACTTACTATATTTCCTCAGGTCCAATGGAATTAGATTTGATTCGGGATCCTTCCAAACCAGGCTTATGTTTAGTCAGTCTGTTTCAATCTTACCTTGACCTTTCTGCTGCTATCAGATATGACATTAGTCACTTATAGGGGAGGTGAGAAGAACATGGGGGGGGGGGGGTAGTAAGAAGAACATGGGGAGGGGGTAGTAAGAAGAACATGGGGAGGGGGTAGTAAGAAGAACATGGGGAGGGGGGGAGTAAGAAGAACATGGGGAGGGGGGAGTAAGAAGAACATGGGGAGGGGGGAGTAAGAAGAACATGGGGAGGGGGGAGTAAGAAGAACATGGGGAGGGGGGAGTAAGAAGAACATGGGGGTGAGAACACAGGGAGTGGAGGAGTGAGAAGAACATGGGGGTGAGAAGAACACAGGGAGGGGGTGAAGAGAAGAAGGGGAGATTAGAAAATGGGGGGGGGTGAGGAGAACACAGGGAGGGAGGGGGGTGAGAAGAGACCGCTAGGGGAGGGTGGGGGGAGAGGAGAGACCACTAAGAGGCAGGGGAGAGCTCTAAGGGATGGAAGGGAGAGCTCTATAGGACAGGGGGCAGGACAGGGTGCTCTTTCAAACTATGCACACACACACACAATGCATCCCTATACATACACAGAACACAATGCATCCCTACACACACAAACACAACATGCTTCCCTTACACACAGAGAAACACACAATACAACCCTTTCACATAAAGACAATGCATCCTTTGCACACATGCAAACACACACTCCTTCTCTTACACACACTCAATGCACCCCCTTACAGACACACACACACACAATGCATCCCTTACATACAAAGATTAACACAATGCAATACACCAGACCAGTGGAGCCAAACTGTAGCCCATCATCCTCATCTGGTTGTAAGTAGGCAATCTAGTATATTATTATTATTATTATTATTATCGAATTTACCTCACATTATTAGGGACACTATAGTCCCCAGAACTACTGCAGCTTAACCCCTTAAGGACCAAACTTCTGGAATAAAAGGGAATCATGACGTGTCACACACGTCATGTGTCCTTAAGGGGTTAATGAAGTGATTCTGGTGTCTACAGCCTGAAGCCCATGGAACAACGCAGTGGGGGAGTGGGCCTTGACAGAGCCAGGGAGTGGGCAGGTGCTAGTGTCTGGGGGGTTGGATTAGGGTAATGGAGCTTGGGGGTGGAGAAAGGGAGTATAAAGAGCAGCCATGTTAGAGTAGGGGCCATTTTAACCAGAGCCTCTCTTACCTGTAAATTGTTGCAGGTCGGCGAGGTTCTTTTTTCTTTGTCGTTTCTGCAAGTCCATGGCGTCGTTAGAAGAGATCCTGGCTGGAGTTCGGGCGGCAGTGAAGGACAGAGGGCTGGAATGGCTACATCAGCAGTTGGGGGCTGCCGGGCCTGCTCCCGCGGTACCGGCTCGTCGACTGGCGCGGAGGACGAGGCCACCCCAGCGTTTGAGCCTGGGCGCTGGGCCTGCGGCAAGGCGGCGGAGGAGCCCTTCAGCGGGATGCGAGGTGACCGATGGTGCAGGAGAGGCCCTGTCTGCGGAGCCAGGCAGGCACACGGCTCGACCCGGCGGGCGCGGCAGCGGTCTGGCAAGGACGGCCGTGAAGCGCATGACGGCGGGACGACCTACGCCGCGCGGTTCTGCGGCTGGCAGGGCAAACGGAGCGGAGGAATCTCGTAACGCGCCCGCGGCAGAGGCCAGGTCGGCGGGAGGCCACGTGAGCGGCAGCTCAAATCCTACACGTCCCGGTGAGTCAGCCACTATTGGCAGTACTGTGGGACAGGGGAGTGATGATGAGGCTGGAGTAAAAACGGCCCCTCAGGCGTCAGGGGGAGGCTGGGACGGCGAGGGCGGTGCAGGAACGTCCCAGGCTGGGGCTGGAAGGGGAGACAGCAGCAGGGGCAGACAGACTTCGCAAGAGGCGGCTGGGTCTAGGCACACGGCAATCTGCCAGGTCAGGGATACTGAAGCAGTGACAGGGTGGGCAGCTGAGGAGAGGCCAGGCACAGCGGCTGCAGGTGGGATACAGAGCCCCTCAAGTTGAGGTAGTTAAGGATGTCAGCGGTAGATGAGAGGGCCCTTCCGGCCGCTCTCAGAGGCAGCTTCAAGACATGGAGGACACAGGGAGCAGGTGGAGGGAAGAGCAGCACTTTTCTAGCGTCAGTCGCAGCTGCACGACGAGCAGAGCAGGGAGTTCAGGAAGCAGGGAAGGGACCCCGGCGCGGAGCAGGTGCAGCGTAGCAAGATCCTGTTGCAGGAGGTCCAATTCCAGGGATAGGGAGAGGAGGAGGCAGCGTAGCGGATCTGGTTCACCAGAAAGGAGGTTCTGTGAACAGAGGAAGAAAGCACATTGCGAGGGCAGTCGTCCTGCGAGACGGAGCGTTGGAAGGGATGGCTGGGAGGAACGTGGGGAGGATAGGCGGGTAAGTCCGGCTCTGAACAGACTACCCAGGATTTCTTCTCCCTACAGGTCGTGGAGCAGTACACCTACGGTCTCGAGGCGAGACCAGGCGGATGGGAGTTGGCGACAATAGGACGCTCCGGTGCCTGGAAAGGTAGACGGAAGGACGGCGCCTCTGCAGCCAGGGGCTCGAGCGGTGAGTCCCCACACACGACACTCTGAGCAGTTGTTAAGTGATTTAAGAAAATTTTTACAAGAACATTTATAAGAACATGGTCTGGGAAGGAGGTGTCGTCTCCGCAATTCGGGCGGGTGTGGGCACATGAAGGTAGTCGGGACCCGGCGGCCGGGCTCACGGGGGCGATACCGTCGGGGTCAGGCGGAGGCGAGTCAGGTGTCGCAGCAGGGTCGGCGGGGTTAGCTGAAGGGGGTGCAGAGCGAGAGGAAGGGTGCGGTGATATCCCAGATGCGGCACGGCAAAACGCGCACGTGTCCTTCGCGGGGCCCCTCGGATGCCATTTGAAAGCAAAGGTGAAGAACCCATGGCAATAGATGTGCAAATGATTGCTACTAAAAACTTGCAGAATAATTGTAATTGGTTAACTCAAGACAATGTGCTACAGCAACTAAAGAAAGTTAATATAAACAAAGCTCCAGGGCCTGACGGTATCCATCCACGTGTACTTAAGGAACTAAGTGTAGAAATAAGTGAACCTCTGTTTTTAATCTTTCAAGATTCTTTTCTTTCAGGAAGTGTTCCGGAGGATTGGAGGAAGGCAGATGTGGTTCCTATATTCAAAAAGGGTTCAAAATCCTTGCCTGGAAATTATAGACCTGTGAGCTTAACTTCTGTGGCTGGTAAAATATTTGAAAGGTTATTAAGGGATAATATTCAAGAATTCCTTGAGAAGAATATGGTTATCAGCAAAAATCAGCACGGTTTTATGAAGCACAGGTCGTGTCAAACTAACTTGATTGCTTTCTACGAAGAAGTAAGTAGAAGTATAGATCAGGGTGTTGCAGTGGATGTGATCTATTTGGATTTTGCCAAGGCATTTGATACAGTTCCACACAAAAGATTAGTGTTCAAACTCAAGGAAATCGGTCTCGATGAAAATGCTTGTTCTTGGGTAGAACATTGGCTTAAAAACAGAATACAAAGAGTTGTTGTTAATGGTAAATTTTCAAGCTGGACAGAGGTGGCAAGTGGTGTCCCTCAGGGGTCTGTTCTGGGACCCCTTCTATTTAACATTTTTATAAATGATCTTGAAGACAGCATTGAAAGTCATGTTTCAGTGTTTGCAGATGACACAAAACTTTGTAAAATAATACAATGTGAGCAAGATATTACTTTGCTGCAGAAGGATTTAGATAGACTGGGGGACTGGGCACTCAAATGGCAGATGAAATTTAATGTTGAAAAATGCAAAGTTATGCACTTCGGCGTAAAGAATACACAAGCAACGTATACCCTTAATGGAAGCGAATTAGGGATAACAACACACGAAAAGGACTTGGGAATTGTTATAGACAACAAACTATGCAACAATGTGCAATGTCAATCAGCAGTGGCCAAGGCCAGTAAGGTATTGTCATGCATGAAAAAGGGCATTCATTCTCGGGACGAGAATATCATTTTGCCTCTCTATAAATCACTGGTAAGACCACATATTGAATATGCTGTGCAATTTTGGGCACCTGTTCTAAAGAAGGATATCATGGCACTAGAAAAAGTGCAGAGGCGGGCTACAAAATTAATAAAAGGAATGGAACATATCAGCTATGAAGAAAGGTTAACAAATTTAAACCTATTTAGTTTAGAAAAACGTCGCCTGAGAGGGGATATGATAACATTATACAAATATATTCGGGGCCAATACAAACCATTGTGTGGAAATCTATTCACAAACCGGACTTTACATAGGACACGAGGCCATGCGTTTAGACTGGAAGAAAGAAGATTTCGTCTAAGGCAAAGGAAAGGTTTTTTTACTGTAAGAACAATCAGGATGTGGAATTCTCTGCCTGAAGAAGTGGTTTTATCAGAGTCCATACAGATGTTCAAACAGCTACTAGATGCATACTTGCAAAGACAGAATATTCAAGGATATAATCTTTCAATGTAGGGTAATAACTGCTTGATTCAAGGATAAATCTGACTGCCATTCTGGGGTCAAGAAGGAATTTTTTGTCCTAGCTTGTTGCAAAATTGTGCTTCAAACTGGGTTTTTTTCTTTTTTTTTTTTTTTTTTTTTTTTTTCTTTTCTTTTGGATCAACAGCAAAAAACAGGTGTGAGGAAGGCTGAACTTGATGGACGCAAGTCTCTTTTCAGCTATCTAACTATGTAACTATATGTAACTATATGGAAAGGTGTGTTTGTGGAGATATTTTCCCTCCTTCCCCTTGAGGAGTTCTTGGACTTGAAGGAGGAGGATAAGAAGGATGTCAAGAAAGAGGAGGAGGAGAAAAGGCGGAGGTATCGCAAGATACCGAAGACTTTCGGGAATTGGTTGAGGGCCTTCTGTATTCTGGCTAGCGTTATAGGGGAGAAGACTCTGGGTCGTTGTTCCGAACTTTTTTGTTACTTAGATGGGATAGGGGACGCGTACTGAACCTACGGAGGTCTAGCTTGGTGGAGGTATGACGAACAGTTTCGTCAACGGCTAGCAGTGAATACGAGCATGCGGTGGGACCAAATGCACCTGCCGTTATGGATGCGCCATATGATGGCGCAAAAGGCTGTGTCCTTCCTGGGGCAGCCGGCACGGCCACTGGAGCCGTGTCGGCTGGGCAAAAGAAGGGTTTCTGCTGGATGTACAACGAGGGACACTGCAAATGGGGAAATACTTGCAGGTTCCGACACAAGTGTTCCGGCTGCGGGGGGGCTCACGGTGCCAGCCGATGTTTCAAAAAAGGTAAGAATAGCGGGGGAGGGGGGTCCGTGGGGGCAGCAGCCCACGCGGCTACAGCTGGGAGTGTTCCCGGTGAAAATAGATGTGATGTTGCCTTGGCTAAGGCAATACGCTAATAAGGTGGATGCAGGTTTCTTATGGCGGGGATTTCGAGGAGGATTTTTTATTCCCTTTGTAGTTAGGGGACCGGGTACGATGTGTGGTAATCTCAAGTCAGTTCGGGAGCACCCAGGGGTAGTGCGGGATAAGCTTGGCAAGGAAGTCCAACTGGGGAGGATGGCGGGACTGTTCTTGTCGCCGCCATTGGCTGATTTACGGATATCCCCACTCGGTGTGGTCCCCAAGAAAGAGGCAGGTAAGTTCAGGTTGATATATCATTTATCGTACCCGAAAGGGGCATCGGTAAATGACGACATCGACGCGGCCCTCAGCTCCGTCTCCTATACGTCATTCGACAAGGCGGTCGAGTTGGTCCGGAGGCTGGGGCGTGGGGCGCTGATGGTGAAGGTAGATGTGGAAGCAGCTTTCAGGCTGCTTCCGATACACCCGAACTGCCATCATCTGCTCGGGTGCTGTTTCGAAGGGGACATTTTTGTGGACCTGTGTTTACCAATGGGGTGTTCGATATCGTGCGCCTATTTTGAGAAGTTTAGTACCTTCTTGGAATGGGTGGTACGGAAGGAATCGGCAGGGGGCGCAGTAGTGCACTACCTTGATGACTTTCTCTGCGTAGGCCCGCGAGAATCGGACCGGTGTAGGCAGGTGTTGGAAGTGTTTCAGTGGGTTGCACACAAATTCGGTGTTCCCCTGGCAGAGGACAAGACGGTGGGGCCCACGACGTGCCTTAGTTTTTTAGGTCTTTAGGTCTAGAAGTCGATTCCGAAAAGGGGAATGTCGGTTACCGTGGGACAAATTGGTGTGGCTGAGGGAGCTGTTAGCCACAGTAGGGAGGGCTAAAAAGGTGACACTGCGGGGGCTCCAATCGTTGGTGGGGAGTCTTAACTTCGCATGCCGGGTCATACCCATGGGGAGGGTTTTTTTGTAGGCGACTGGCGCGAGCAACGAGCAGAGTGCGGCTGCCGTCTCACTACATCAGGGTTTCGGTGGATATGAAGGCGGACTTACTGGTGTGGGACCGGTTCTTACAGGACTTTAATAGGAGGGTAATTTTCAGAGAACCGGCGGCGATGGAAGCGGTGGGGCTGTATACCGATGCTTCCGGCAGCATAGGTTTTGGGGCTTATCTGGGGGGTTGTTGGTGCGCCGAGCCGTGGCCTGAGGCGTGGAAAGACAGCCCGCTAATAAGAAATCTAGCGTTTCTGGAATTATTCATGAGACGTAGTCGCGGTGAGATTGTGGGGGCCAGTGTTAGCGAATAAACAAATTGTGTTCCACTCAGATAACATGGCGGTGGTGCAGGCAATCAACAGTTTGTCTGCATCATCCCCCCCGGTGTTAAGTTTGCTGAAGCGGTTTGTCCTTCTCTGCATGTCTTTCAACTTGGTATTTAGGGCTAAACACATCCCGGGTATGTTGAACGTGGTGGCTGATGCGCTTTCTCGTTTTCAGTGGGAACGATTTCGGGAAGCGGCGCCGGACGCTCAGGAGCAGGGGCAAGCTTGCCCGGACGAGATGTGGCAGCTCGGGACCTCATGCTTGGGGAGTACATAAAGAATTACTGCGGATTACTGCTCGAGGACATGGACATATGTAGTGACAGGGTGCAGATCTGGCTGCGCCAGTCATAAACAGATGTGTTCGGCAAAGGCTGTTCGGTGGTGTTGTATGAGTTACCGGGATCAGGGGCATGCCCGGTAGCCTGCGGCGCGCGGTACTTGGACGTTTGGCTGAAGATAATTGGTTGCTTCTTCTTGCACGCCGCATAGGGGTGGCAATGGAGGCAGCGCGTTTAGGTTTGGGGGACGAGCGGATCAAACGGATCGGGAGGTGGGAATCCATGCGTTTCCGCTCGTACGTAAGGCCGGATAAGTTGGTGTAAATAACTGGTTTGTAGGATTTTGGGAAAGGGGACATGTCTTTACTATGCCACTAATTTTGTTTCTTTTCAGGATTGGAGGTTTGGTTGCTGGGCCACTCGTATGTGTACTGGGCTGAGAAGAGAGCCGCAGTTCGAAGAAGTGGACCGCAGCTGGGCTTTCCATTGGAGCGAGTGGCGTTATCATGGTTTGGGTTTCGGGGCGCTAGTTGGCAGAGTTGGCAGTGTCTTATTCAGAAAAGTGGCTGGGGGGTCGGTCCCAGATGTGGTATTGGTTCACGGAGGGGGGGGAACGACTTAGGTGGGATTCCCCAAAGAGAACTGGTTCGGAGGATGAAACGGGACGTAGATCGGCTGCGGGAGCTGGTCCCTGGCGTGTTGGTAGTTTGGTCCGAGATGGTGCCTCGCTTTACATGGCGGCACGCCAGGGATCCAGCTGCTATAGCTCGAACTAGAGGTAAAGTCAACAAGATTATGGCAGTTTTTATTAGACGTTCAGGGGGCGTAGTGGTGCATCACATGGAGTTAGAGGGTATGTTGCCGGGGTATTTTAGGAGGGATGGTATCCATCTGTGAGATGTTGGGAATGATTTGTTGAACCTAGGTTTTCACGAGGGCATAGAACAGGCCCTGTTTAGGTGTTGTGGGGGTCGCACATGCGCTTAAGGGGGTCAAGCCATGTGCTGTGGCGGAACAGGGCGTAGTGAAAATTGGAATTTTGCGTGGAGTTTGAACTGGACAGGCCGAGGTGTAGGCCAGATGGAATTAAGGACTGGTTGGTTCTAGCTCTTCGGTGGCGACGAACCTGGGGGTGTAGGGGTGTCTGAGGTACGCCCCTACAGTTAACAGTATGATGTGGGGCTTCTTTGGTAGGCCGTGTTTCAAGTGAAATGTTATTTGGTTATTTATTGTTCAAATGGTCGGGTCATTGTCAGGGGTACTGTGTGGGGGGGTATAGTAACATATTGTATAGTTGGACAATTACCCTAAATTATGTTAATTTATTATAATTTATTAATAAAGCTGTGGACTTTGTACTCCAACAGAATTAACTGTGTCCGTGTCTTATTTAAGTATAAGGTTATAGCACATGCCGAATAACGTCTGTGCAAATGTCATGTCCCTGCATGCTTTTTAATGTAAACACACACTATGTGCAGCACTGGCGTTAGTTCATATGGCAGATCATATGGCTGGGGCATTGTGATGTCACATAGGGGGAGGGGAATTTTTCTTTTGCCTAAGGTGGCAAAAATCCTTGCACCGGCCCTGCTCATCCCTAAGATAAGAAAACTTTGCAGATCATAGATTCCTGTAAACTCTATTATATTTCTACTAATCTCTTCACAGAACAAAATTAAGTTAGTTTGTCATGTACTGTCTTTCTGCTAATGTTATTGGTGTTCAAAATTAATTATTGAATATTATCCCTATTATGGGATAGGCGTGTCTAGATGCCATCTTACCTTCTACAAATAGTTTGTACTAGTTCTCTCAATGCATACAAATTGATAGACTAAGAGCTTTAGCTGACATTTGCAGCCTGTCAGCGGCCACCCAGATAATAATTTATCATATTGCACTGCAAAAAGGAACTGAAGCCGAGATGCTGAAGTGTCAGGCTCTGGAGTCCTTAATTTGGGGTTACACTGTTGCCAAACAGTATAAAATCGCCAAGATACTTATGCCCTATATGACTTAGATAAGTTTAAGTTGTTATGGGGTGGGAGTGATCCTTCAACATTTATGTTTTACAAATGTATGGTCATTTAAAATAAAAAGAGTATTTTGAATGTAATTAAAAAATATTCTTATAGTTTTCCTACTTTTAGAGTTAATTGTCAGGTTTTAATGAGTGTTCCACATCAGAATGGTTATTTAATTTTTGCATGTATAATTAACATGACATAATTGGGTTAGACTATGATTTAACCATAAAAGTGTAATACAATTCGTTTCTTTGTTGATTTTATAAAACATCCAAATTCAAATGGCGTAATAATTACTTATTATGATTTGATGTCATGTTTGATTGATTTATATAATTTAAATAAACTAATTACTAGGCCACTTGCTCTTATTAATGTAGTTTTATGCTTGTCATTTGCACAATGCATAGCATCAAAGCACTGAAATTACATCTGTTAAAAAGAAATACTGATAAAACAAGGAGAGAGATTATTTCATTGAGAATATGAATGTTTGGTAAGAATGATCATTTAATGTTATTTCATATTGTAAACGTACATATACTAAAATGATTATACTAAAGCAAGTAACTGTGTCTGAGTTACGCTATCTAGTTATGAAAGGTACCAATGGCTGCCCAATATTTTATAATATAGGTTAGGATAACCTTCTGGCACAGGGTGGTATTTACTATTAAGCAGATCTTGGATAAGAATCTTTGAATGACACCTCATTGCTGTATCACTCTACTATGTCCATCTACAGCAACTCCATGCTGCCTCACATACCAGTCATTCTTCAAATATGCCCCAATAACCCCCAACATGAGGGTTTAAAGGACCACCATAGGCAGTGGCGTACACATGACCCATGGGGCCCCGGTGCGAAAATTGATCCGTGGGCCCCCCCCTCGCGCTTACTCTGCGCGGGCCGGGGCAGCAACACATGGCGGCGGGCACCTGGTCGCAGGGGTTGCGACCGCGGTATGTACGCCACTGCATGCAGATGCACACACACTTAAAGGACCACTACAGACACCCAGATCACATCAGCTCAATTAAGTGGTCTGGGTGTCAGGTCCCTCTAGTTTTAACCCTGCAGCTGAAAGCATAGCAGTTTCAGAGAAACTGTTATGTTTCACTGAGGGTTAATCCAGCCTCTAGTGGCTGTCTCACTGTCAGCCGCTAGAGGCGCTTCCGCCATTTTAAGACACTGAACGTCCATAGGAAAGCATTGAGTAATGCTTTCCTATGGGCGGTTTGAATGCGTGCGCGGCTCTTGCCGTGCATGCGCATTCGGAGCTGAGAGGCGGAGGGATCCCCAGCGCCATGGGAGTCCGGCGCTGGAGAAAGGCAAGTGCTGAAGACACACACACACACACTCTCACGAACAAATGCATACACACTAGCTAACAGACACACACATTTACTGACAAAGACACACTCAGCGGCAGACATACATACACACTCACTTACAAAACATACACTCTCACTGACAAACACACACTCACTAACAGACATCAAACAGACTCACTAACACACACACACACACACAAACACACTCAGTAACAGACACACACAGTAACTCACTGACACTCACTAGCACACACTCTAACACAAACACTCACACTAACACACACACACACACTAACACACACACACACTAACACTTACTCACTCACTCACACACACACTAACACTCACTCACACACACACTAACACACACACACACTAACACTCACACGCACTAACACTAACACACACTCACACACTAACACTCACACACTAACACTCACACACTAACACTCACACACTAACACTCACACACACTTACACATGTTTTTTTTTTATTTAATCCCCCCATCCTCCTTACCTTTGGAGTGCTGAGGGGATTCCCTGGGGTCCAGTGGTGCTGCTGGGCTCCTGGGGGGGCCGGTCACCCGGCGGGCTGGCTGGTCCTGCGGGCGCGCGAGGGAGCACTCTCCCCTGAGTGCTTCCTCTTCAGCTCCCTCGCGCGCCGCGTACTGATACCGGCGCCGGAAGATGACGTCATCTTCCGGCTCCGGTATCAGTGCGGTGCGCGAGGGAGCTGAAGAGGAAGCACTCAGGGGAGAGTGCTCCCTCGCGCACCAGCCGGCCGCCGGGTGTAAGCAGGGCCAGCCTCGGGGGGCCCGGAGGTGGCCGGCTCCTGGGCCCCCCAGGAGAAGAGGCTGGCGGAGAGCGTACATACCGGGTCGCAGGGGCGGCCGGGCCCCCTGGTGGGCCGGGCCCGGTCGCAGCCGCGACCCCTGCGACCCTGGTATGTACGCCACTGACCATAGGCACCCAGACCACTTCAGCTCAATTAAGTTGTCTGGGTGCAGGGCCCCCTAGTTTTAACCCTGCAGCTGAAAACTGCTATGTTTACAATGCAGGGTTAATCCAGCCTCTAGTGGCTGTCTCCCTGACAGCCGCTCGAGGCGCTTATTTGACGCTGGACCTCCTCACAGACCTCCAGCGTCAAAGATCCCCATAGGAAAGCATTGAGTAATACTTTCCTATGGGCAGGTTTGAATGTGCGCGCGCCTCTGGCCGCGCATGCGCATTCGGCTCCACTCGGGAGCTGATGTTGATGGAGGAGAGGTCACCAGTGTCGAGGGAGCCTGGCACTGGATTAAGGTAAGCAAATAAATGGTTAATTAACCATTTAGTCGCAGCGGAACGGTTTAGGCGACAAGGGCTCTATAGCACTAGGAATACATATTTGTATTCCTAACGCTATAGTGTACCTTTACGTTCTCAAAATGCAATTAAACATGATGCATTATAGTTTATTCATGTAAAGGAAATAAAACGACCCTCTATTTTTGAATGCTTTAAATTGTTAATGTTTAAATAATATAGAAATAAATTAATTAACTTAATTGTGTAGCAAAATATCTGCACAAAATATGGGCTGTATCTGCCTAAGTCCAGATGGAATACCAAAGTTGAGAGAACATAACAGAATTCTGTTCTATTTTCCCTTAGGCAGGTAAGCTTGCATGGATTCAGAATTTAGTGTAACACCCAGGAATGTTATTCCGTATTCGGACTTTGTTTTGTCTGCAGTTACCAGACTTCCTAATTACTTGAAAAAGAGTGTCTAGTAGGCTGGTTGGTGTGAAGTAGTGAGGTTCAATATAAGAGGAAATCGTCAAGGTAGTGTATCACCGCTGGACACCTGTGACTGTTAAGTAAGAGTTTAGAAATGGGTATTTCCATATTTGATATTAATACTTGTATGCTTGATATTGTATCAATGTGCTTTGTAAGATAATAAAGAGTTTATTAGACCTAATGGCCCTTTCGCAGCACTATATTAGACCACATGGACAGGGTGATTTGTGCCTGTGTGTTATTATGTACCTTTATCTTGCTTTAAGATCTATCATTATTTTCCGGTATGTGTTACTACCATGTTAAGGTTCCAGTGAAAAAAATCTAAATTTTTAGGCTACTAATGGTACCAAAACTCAGACTTGGATAAAGTAGTATTGGTCTTCCTATTTAACACCATGCAAACGCCAGAGTGATACATGTATTGGGAGACGTTTAAAGGCATGTCTGTTTTGCTCATCCAGGCTCCTTTACTGGTACCGATTATACCTTGAATAGCATTGTCTATTTGCGTATTGTAAAGAAAAGTCTTCCGAAGATATTAAAGTGTATTGTTTATTGTGTGATATGTAAACCATGAAAAGTGTAAAATATCGGGTCGAAAATCCCCTAAACCGCTATTTTCCCAAAGCTGAGTGAAAAGAGTTTGTTTTCCCAAATGAGCTATATGCATGTGGGTGAAATACAAATGTATACAATATGTTTCCAAATGATGGCAAGCAAGTACACATAGTTAAAATATCAAAAGAAGGGGGGCGGGGCCGGGCCGCCGAGCTGAACATCAGCCATCTTCCTCAGCTCCAGTCCCCGCTCTGTAAAAACAAAGATATAGGGCCAAAAGAGCCCAGCTACCTACTAGATACCGCTACACTCATCTGTGGGAACACTTCAGTAGCCGGGAGATCCTGGCCCCGGAGCTGTAATACCGAAAGATCTGGCCCGTCGGCACATCAGGCCTTCCTCCACGCTTCACTAAGACGACAAGCCACACGCAACAGAGGAGGAAGAGGCCGACCCGCTCTAAAGCAAACACACGGCCCTGCAAGGCATGTAACGGACGGCGGACGGGGACCCGGCCCCGCCTCCCCCCTTTTTTCCTGGACGATGGGGGGCACAAAAGCCAGACGGATGGAGCTGATCAGGAACTTAGCCGCAACCTGACTCACAGCCAAAGATGGAAGGTGATGGTGTGCGGGATGGCACTCACGTGTGGGGTTGCGGCGCAGGGGCCTCGGGCCCCGGGGGACCGATGACCCGGAAAGGAGCCACCCGGAAAGTCTACCCACTGGAGGCATGCTGCCCTCGACCTCCGGGTTTGTGGGGGGCCTGGAAGGACTTGTCCCCAAAGCCGTGAGTCCTGTGGAGCCAGTCTGTGTGGAGCGATGGTATACCGGTGACCATGAGTGAAACACGGCGGATCCAAGTATGTGGCCGGAGCTGGGAGAGACATTGGAGGGGGTGATGCCTCTGGGGGTGCAGGGGAGGTGCAGGAGATGGATGGGCCGTGGACCCTAAGGGGGGGGGCCAGTGGACACTCTCACTCTCCGAGTGCCCACTTCACCACGGGATGCTCTGTTGGAGGGTTAGGACTGAAGGGGGAACTGGAAGGGGTCCTGGTGCCTCTGGGGGCAGAGGCTGTCGTGCTGCTGACAGCCTACCATTGTTTGCCAACTTCTGTACACCAGAGACTGCCGTATCTGAATGGGATGAACGGGGGAAGACTCTATGACTTTCTTATTTGTTTTAACTGCTCTTAAGTTCTCCTACTACTTGAGTTTAGGGTATCTTGTTATGCTCGGTTGCGCAGGCATTCGTTTACTACAGTTGAATAGTTTAACCGCTTTATATAATCTCGTTATAAAATGAATACGCTGTTAACGCTACAGTGACCGCATGGGTGTAAGCTTACTGCTGTTATATATGGCCTATCGCTTGAACACAGCATGCATATATGAGCTAAGACACACATTGTATGTAAGGATACATTGCTTGTTTACACCTGACTATTACGGACTGCCATGCCTGAATGGGGTGGGTGGGGAGACCTGCTCCATACTTGTATAGCCATCACCTTACTTCTTTCCTTTTATTACTTTACTCCAGGGTGTATTGCTATGCCTGGCCACGCATGCACGGCACAAGGCCCTTTTTGACTGCTGGGAGACACTCCCACTGGTGCTTAAATGGGGACTTCACGTGGGCCCTTTTTCCCTTTTTATGTCTCCCCCTTGAGGACGTTGACTTAGACCGAGTAGGCCGGATATACTAGATAGGCACCCCAAGATGAAATAGGCTCTCTGTTACAACGCCTAAATATACTGTCTTACCATTATAAGACAACAGCACCCAGCAAACAAAACATGATTAATCCCTGACTTCATGTGACAGAACGCGACGGAACCTATCACTTATAATTCCACCAAACCAGAACTGCCTGACATAACTGGCTATCAAACCAATGACACGATTTGGCACTGCTGTGATATTCGGACCTAAATTACAATAACATATTGAGACCGACATACACTGAGACGTACTCAGATTAAACCATGTGCTGTAGCCTCATATTATTTTCTGTTATGTTATCAAGTAATATGCTATACCGTGTAATTGTAAAGCTACATATCACTCTTGATACACATATTTGCCTTTACTGATGTGTGTAAAAACTATGCAAATAAACCTTGAATTAAAAAAAAAAAAAGAAATATCAAAAGAAACATAATATCATCCTTATACTGCTAAATCAAATTATCTTGTGGTCTCTTAGCACGTATGTGATTAAAGCATGTATCGAAAGCATGGATCAGACTTGCATGATAGAGGTCTGACATTCTGTTTATATAACTGCAAAGGATATATAAAAAGTACGAACGGATCTAAAGCTATAAACGAGATGGGAAATAATCCATTAGGACACATTGTCTTAGCATAAGCTCTGAAATACAGAGGTCACACATCACGGAATCTGCAGGTGCTGTCCACACCTGCCTGTTAAAATTATTACATACCTGTGTTTTCCCAGAAACAATTTAGTCTACCTAATTTATATTTTAACTCTTTTTGAGCAGTGTCAGGTGTATACTCAGTACTGGGGTTACTTGTAGAAGGTGTTGCATTGTCGTTGGGACAGAACCCAATCAGTATGGACATAAGTTGGGCTAATGCAGCAGCTGTTTTAGATGAAAGGACTTGATATCGTAAAAAGCTTAGCCGCCTTATTTATATATCGGAAAAAGCGTAGCCGTCATATATTTATAACCAAGGTCCACCAGTTTGTGCAAATACAAAACCAGTTCCTCTCTGCCGTGAGGATATGAAGGAGCAAATCATGTCCCTAAACAAGCCAAAATCTAAATGAATTCTGGAATATTTAGTTTCTTGTTAGTTTGGAATTTCCAGCCTTCATTACCACAGACACATTGCCAAAGGTGTAAGACCTGTTTAGATTATGTCCTGTGTAGCGATGAGTAGAAAGGCCAAATTAACGCCTTTACCCTCTAAAATGTCACATTTTATATTTTGAGGGATTAGAAGTATGGTTAGTGTTTTCCAGATTGTCCAACCTGTTGTTTTAAGCTATTTTTTTTTTTCGAAACAGTTCAGCTTTCCTAGCTGTAGCTGGAATGGGAATATTCCTTCATTTAAGTTCTGCTATGATTTGGGGTATTATCCATGATCTGTAGCTGGAATGCTGGGTTAGTTACCACTGTCTGTCTCGTAAGAGGATTAGAACTGAATGGGGTGCTGGTAAGCGAGAGGTCGTTTCTGTGTAGTGAGGCGTTAGACATACTATGGGTTTATAGGAAACAAATTGATTATTAAAGTGTAAGGTGATAGGTATGAAATAAATCCACTGCCTACTACTAGTGCCAAGTGGCGAAATTATATTACTGTAACTAGTTTGGTGACAGGTGAGGCCCTAACTAATGTCAAGTGGCTTGAGAGGCTCTACATATGGTTTGGCGCGTGCGTCTTTCTTGATGCCACTGATGTAAGTGGCGGGGTGTTGGCCTCTCGGTGACGTTTACCAGATTTAAGATAGATTGGCCGTGACTGGCGAGGCCCTGACTATAACATAATGCATGGCTCTAGCTATGCGTTGGGTTGTTGGGCTTATACCTCCGAGCATGAGGATGGGAGTTTGCCTTGTGGGACCACTCAACTAAGGCGAAGAAGCCAATGAAATATTTTACCTAGTTGGCGAGAACTTTCAGGAGGTTACTTCATACCTAACAATGGTTTGGAGAAGTTCCTATAGATAATTTTTTTTACCTTGGAGTTGTACATGTTTCTTATGCTTATATAAAGCTAAAACTAGTAGAACAAGACAAATATACATTTTTATTTAGATGACGAGGGAAATAAATTATACTGAAATTAGCTAACCAGTATTTCTCAAAGGAAATTCCTGAGTTAAAGCGAGTTAAAATGAGATTCTCCCCCAGGAAGCGATTGAAGAGATCCTGAAGGATTAGGCGGGAATAAGGAAAAGTAGACGGAAGGGAAAAAAGGGGGGGGGAATCAAGGGGAGGGAGAAATAGAGAGAGAAAGAAAATATAACTTAAAATTAATGAAACATGCATTATTATTGAGATATTCCTTTAATTCTCTATTTGAACTGTTATTAACGAGTTTGACACCGAGACATTTTTAACCGTTAAATGTGTTAACTATTTAGTAAACCTTCTCCTGAGACAAATGACATACAGCATATTTATAGTATAGAATTCACATAAATAGTCGAACAGTAATGCATGAAACCTAGTGAATTGTTATAATGTTAGAAAGCATACAAATTTCAATTCCTGAGAAAGAAAAAAAACACAAACAAGAAACCTTCAAATTAATTGATGTTTGTAGAAAGTGGTGCAAACAACATTAAACCTGACAATTATGTGAAATAACTATAAACGGCACTTTACTTAACTTAATACACGAATGGCGTTCGTATGCTTTCACCCATATGAATGAAGTGTCTGTAGAACACTTAGAAGAACGAAGCAGCTTAAAACATGCATTCATTTAAACAAACGAAGAATATAAACAAATTGATATGAATTGTATGTGAAAATGTACGAAATACATGGTGTTCGTATAACCGCACTACTTACAGTTTGTAGAATGTATGCTGCAAAGGGGCCGTGTTTGTGCGACGGCCCGCATTCATTTTTACATACTCACAAATTTGCACAAAAGTAAATTGAATAGCTGTGTTCGTACATACGGCCGGCGGGCGGAAATTACGTCAGGGTCTTTGTGAACCGGAAGCAGAACAGAAGAACTTCCGAAACAGCAACGACAGGTAAGCAGGAGTTACTGGGGTTTTAATGACAAGCTTTCGGGAGAACCTCCCTTTCTCAAATCTAAAGTACGGCTACAATCTCTACTGTGTGTATGTGTATGTGTGTGTGTGTGTATGTATATATATATATATATATATTACATTGCTAAACACAAATACACACACCAGTCAATGGCTAGATTATCTATTCCAGGGCCCAGTAGGGGAACTATATACCTGCATTAAGGATACCCAAACATTAATTAGCAAAATTACTAAGATGCAATGGAGTGAACCCAAACCTTTTTTCATAACTATGGATGTACAAAGCCTATACACAGTGATTCCACCCAAAGCTGGGGTTGAAGCCATGCGCCAAGTTTTAACATGCTCTACCATTTACCAAGGCCCTCCCATAGAATTTGTATTGGAACTACTCACACTGACCTTACAAAAACATTATGTTCGTTTTGAGGACAGCTGGTACATCTACGGGAGCGGCCATGGCGCCAATGTATGCAAATGCATATATGTTTATATATGAGGAAAAGTACATACTAGAGAGATTTGGACACTGTATACAAGGTTACTATAGGTTCATTGATGACCTGCTAATTATATGGAATGACACAAGTGGAACAGCACAGAAGATGATTAATGACCTTAACCAACTCCAGACATCAAATTTACTGCTAATATCAGCACAGAAAAAGTGCAATATTTGGATCTACAAATTACACTGGGGTCTTCTAGTCTTCACTACTCATAATACACCAAGCCTACGGACCGCAATACACTCCTTCACTATCAGAGTGCACATCCTAGGTCCCTAAAGAACTTGCTTCCTAAAGCGCAATTCCTAAGAATTATTATAACTCTGATGCAAATACCAGGGAAGTACAGTTACTTGAAATGAAAGAAAAAATATTACAAAGAGGATTTGATCACCAAGTTTTGAACAATGCGTTACAAGAAGCACGAAGTGCACACGCAATCGGGGAGAAAAATATCCCTTCAAGGCTGGTCTTCCCAATGGTTTACTGCCAGTCCACCCCACAAGTTGCATCAGCTGTGCTGAATAATTGGAAGATACTATCAAGCGATGACACGCCTCCAAAAGTGTTTAAAGAACCACCTGTAATATGTTTGCATTTCACACACCCGGAAGTTGTTATAGTGGGTCTGCCGTAATTGATGACGTGGGTGCGCCTCCTTCTGACTCCTCAGCCACACATAACCACATAGAAGGCAAAATAATAATTAGCGATCAAACGGAAAAAACATATCAATATAATGTATAATATCTTGTACAAAATATATTCTCTAGAAACAAGAGCAATCGATAATCCACTATAAGTGGATCGGACATAGAGAATAAAGTCTGGAAACACAAATTAATAGCATATAATACATAGTGAAGGGTCTAATAAAATAATTTCACCCAGTGACATCATGGCCCACATACAATGTATCAGACATTAGAGAGGGAGTCTGGAGACACTACCAAATGATATAAATATGAATCACAATGAAAATAAGAATGAAAATAAATCAAAATAGAAATGAAAATGAAGATGAAGATGAAAATAAAAATAAATATAAACATAAACATAAAAATAGAAAATGAAAAATATATCATTGTTGTAGAAACATCTAAAAGAATCATAAAAAAAAAAACAATCATAAAATACAAACTAAATCAAAATCCACATTGAGCCTACATGGCTGAAGTGTTTTAAGCCTGTGTATCCAAAATCCCTCTCATTGTCTTAGTTTCAATATAATATTCCCACCTCTCACATCCAAAGTAACCCGTTCGATAATTATCCATGAAAAAATTTCTACCTCAAAGTTGGGATAAACATTACAATGTACAGGGATGGAATGATTTTGAATACCCTTTTTAATATTATTGAGATGTTCAAGGAAGCAAGTTTTGGCCTTTCTACCCGTCCTTCCCACATATTGGGCAAAACATCAACATGTGAGGAGGTACACAACATGTGTGGAAGAGCAGGTATTCCCTCCCTGAATTTTGAATATCTCCCCAGTAGTAGTACTAGAGAAAGGATGGGTATGTGAATGTACGAAGCGGCATGCCTTGCAATGTCCGCAAGTATAAAAACTCTTTCTAGTGTAGACTTGTCTTCTCTTATTGGAAAACAAACTAGGTATCAAGTATGTTGCAAAGTTCCTTCCTTTCCTATAGATGATTTGTGGTCTATCTGGAAATACTAAGCCCAAGTACTCATCATGCTGAAGAATGGACCAATGTTTTTTCAAAATATGCTGGATAGAGAAAGCCTTTGAGTTGTATTATGTATTGAAGGAGTACTCAAATTGGCAGTTAGAGTTAGGGACCCTCTTTGGTTTATCAATAAGGATATCTCCTCTATTGATATCCCTGACTCGATGAACTTCTGATTGTAGGGATTCAAGTTGGTATCCCTTTTCCAGGAATTTTCTAGTTAAAATCTCCACTTGTTCGGAATAAGTTTCTAGATCTGAACAGTTCCGTTGGAGTCTAGTGTATTGGCTCTTTGGAACTCCCGAGAGCCATCTTGGATGGTGTCTACTGCTAGACTCGATGAAGCTGTTCATATCGGTTGTTTTAAAAAATGTCATCATCTTAATTTCAGAGTCTACTTGAAAGATAGTCAAATCAAAGAAATCGATGGAGGCTGAACTGAAAAAAGGAGTGAAGACCAATGACAAATTGTTGTTCTTGAGATACTTAAAGAAATCCTGTAACTGTTCATCAGACCCTTTCCAAATTACAAGGATATCGTCAATGTATCGACACCAGACCACCAGGCTTGCCCCCTATGGGTTGTTGTCCCAAATAAATGAACGTTCCCAACAATCCATAAATATGTTCGCATAACTGGGGGCAAACCGGGTGCCCATTGTAATCCCCTTGATCTGTAGGAAGAATTCTTAATTGAACATGAAAAAGTTACGTGTAAGTATAAACTGAATCGATTCTAGTAAAAACAAGGTGAACTCTGGAATCAAGGTCGTATCTTCATCAAGATTTTCTTTTACAGCTCTTAGGCCCAAATTGGGGTTTATGACTGTGATCTCCCTCACCGGTCTGCAGGCACCTTGCTGGGCGGCCAGCAGGGAGGGAGGAGGGAGAGGAGACCCGGGACCTCTCACCTCCAGCTGAGCTCCGCCGGGTCTCTTCTCGCGAGCACGGTGCGTTGCCGCGGTTACCACGGCAACGCTCCGTTCTCGCGAGAGTGAACTCTAGCCTCAGGAGGTGCTGGCTAGAGTTCACTCCCCCACTAGAACCACAAGGGATTCCACCGGACCACCAGGGATTCCACCGGACCACCAGGGATTGGAAATAATATCCCCCCTCCCTGGGCTAAGGTAAGAAGGGAGGGGGCATATAAATAACATAAAATAATGCATTTTTAATTTAAAAAAAAATTGTTTTGCTCTGCCCCCTCCAACTACACACACACACTTCCCCCTCAGCCCCCATACACACAGACTTATTCTCCACACACTGCACCCCACACACACTGCACCCACGAACAAACACTCCTCCATACATACTGCACCCCCCACACACACACTGCGCCCACACACACACTGCACCCCCCCACACACACTATTCCTCCATACACACTGCACCCCACACACACACTGCTCCCACACACACTGCACCCCACACACACTGCACTACGCACACTTATCCTCCATACACACTGCATCCCCCACACACTTATCCTCCATACACACTGCACCCCACACACACACTGCTCACACACACACACACACACACACACACACTTCTCATCCATACACACTGCACCCACACACACACTGCACCCACACACTGCACCCACACGCTCAAAACTTCTCCTCCATACACACTGCACCCCACACAGACACTGCTCCCACACACACACACTTCTCTCCCACACACACAGTGCTCCCCATACAAACACTGCACCCCCACACACTTCTCCCATACACACACACACTGCAACCCCCATACACACAGTGTTCCCCTATACAAACACTCCCCCCACACACACTACACCCCCATACAGACAGTGCTCCCCATACACACAGTGCTCCCCCACACAAACACTGCACTCCCATACACTGCCCCCACTACACCCTCATACACATACTGGGCCCATACACACACAGTGCTCCCACAGCACGCCACATATACATACTGCACTCCCATGCACACATTACACCCCTCACATAAACACACACTGCCTCCTACACACAGTGCTCCCACTGCACCCCCATACACACACTGTTCCACATGCACTACCTCCCGTACACACACACACTCTGCGCCCCTCACACACTGCCTCCCATACCCACCCTGCATCACTCACACACACACACACACACACATTACTAGAGGCCCTATCCCCTACTACAGTCCCTATCCTGGCAGACCCCAGCTAAATTGTCAAACTGTTCTTAAACAGTTTGACTATTTACTCTAGGAGGGCACCACGGCACTCCTGGCACCAAAACCACTACAGATAGCTGTAGTGTTTTTTGTCCCTGGATTGTATCTTTAAATAATATATGAGTGCCCCTCCTGAGATAAGGATCTGCCAGTGGTGACAAGGGAGTAGTTAGTGTGAGGAGATACGAATCAAAAACCTTCACTGGGCACCATCTTTTATGTGTGGAATAGTAAGGGATCTGGACTAGCTGACCCAGTTGGCTAGTTTTGGTAAGGGGTAGTGACAGGACCGTGATTCTGGTGCTTTACTAGATATGAGCTTATGAGGCAATTCTCTGAATTATGTCGGCTACTGACGGTGAATTCCAGTGGTCTAAGGAATTCATAAAATGCCAGATTAATAGCGGTTTTGATGACTGTGTTTATGACGTGTTCAAAAGGGGCTGAGTCTAGCAAATCAGATAGGTCTTTAAACAATTGCATATTGATTGGCAACCTTTGTTGTGGGGTAGGGCTGCTGGCTTTGGTTATACATTTTAGTATGGTCTTGATGGGATAAGAGGAAAGGAAACTGGTATTGTTTGGGAAACAAGAGTACATTTGGTGTTGGATGCCAGTCAAGTATAATTTGATGGTATTATGAGACAGCCTTAATTTAAGGTGGCAAAAAGTAGCAAAAGCTACCAGAGATGAAATGTCAAACATAGTTGTAGAAGCCCAACCCAGTGCCGAGAGACCTTGGCCCTGGAATCAAGCTAGACGGACCTAATTATAGTATTCCTTTAAACATAGTGTTTTGTTTTTGTTGTTGTTTAAAAATGGGTTATATTAGGATCACAATATTATTATTATTATACATATATAGCGCCATCAAATTCCGCAGCGCTTTACAATGGGTGGACGAACAGACATGTAGTTGTAACCAGATAAGTTGGACACACAGGAACAGAGGGGTTGAGGGCCCTGCTCAATGAGCTTACATGCTAGAGGGAGTGGGGTAAAATGACACAAAAATGTAAGGATAGTATTAGACTAGGGACAGTTGCAGAAGAAGAATCAGTCAGGAGCTATTAACAGTTTAATTGATACGCTTTAATGAAGTGGGGTTTTAACGATTTTTTGATGGCGTGGAGACTGGGTGAGCATCTAACGGAGGAGGGAAGCGAGTTCCACAGGAACGGTGCAGCCCTCGAGAAATCTTGTAGGCGAGCATCAGAGGTGGGAGTACGGACAGAAGATAGACGTAAGTCTTCAGCAGATCGTAAGGGCCTAGATTGGACATACTTGTGTATAAGGGAGGATAGATAGGTGGGAGCAGCATTATGTAGAGATTTGAAAGCAAGAACCAGAATTTTAAATTGAGCTCTATATTTTATAGGAAGCCAATGTAGGGACTGACAGAAGGGTGAGGCATGGGAGGTGCGGGCGGACAGGAAGATGAGCCTCGCCGCCGCATTCATTATGGACTGTAACGGCGCAAGTTTGGAGCACGTAAGACGACTGAGAAGCGGATTACAGTAGTCAAGGTGAGAAAGAACAGTGGAATGGACCAACACCTTAAACGCATCTGGCGTTAAGTAGGGGCGGATGCGCGCAATGTTTTTGATATGGAAATGACAGGATTTGGAGATAGATTGAACATGAGGCTTGAAGGAGAGATCGGAGTCAAAGAGAACACCTAGGCAGCGAGCCTGCGTGGTGGAGCTGATGGTAGCACCATTGACTTGGAGGGAGACAGACACAGGAGTAACAACACTTGAGGGAGGAAAGACCAGAATTGCAGTTTCGGTATGATATGATCAGCTTCTTCTTATCATTTTTTTTTTTTTTATTCTTTATTTCAGGTGCAAGTTTGCATGTAATGTACATACTGTTTGCAATCTAGTTTGGTACATACATTTTTGTGTTATCTAGGCTAGTACAAGGGTAAACAACGTATGCAACATCGCGATTTTGTCGTTTCTGGCTGGGTGGCGTGTTGCACGTTTTTTTAAGAGCAGGGTGGTCTGTCGGGTTGTAGAGAGTTGAGCAATATATGGGTTTGTAAACCCCCTCTATGTGTGGTGCCATGTAATTTATATGCCAGTGAGGTATGCGGGTTCTGGGTCTCTTGAGTGCGTGTAAGAGGGTATAGTGTTGATTCCTTTGTGGTGCTGGCCTTATGTGGTGGTCGCTCTTGGTGCGAGTGCTATTGTGTGGCCCTCTTCTAGGTGTGGTCCTTCGACCCCTTGTTGGTTTCTCCCTGGCATGGTGGGTAAGGGGGGGGGGGAGAGAGAGAGAGTTCCTGAGCCTAGTGTGCACGCTGTGTGTGTCCTTTGGGTCACTCGGCTGAACTAGGCAATTGTGTGTTGGCGTGTATGAGAGAAGGTAGAAAAGGTGAACCATAAAGTATTTAATATTTAACATTGCATAACTTTGGTCTAAGAAAGTCTCATTAATGCCACTGCTGCTTGAGATACTCGGGTACGCTGGTTGGTTCAGGTCTTTGGTCTCCTGGCGCCTCTGATGTCAGAAGAGGACGTATCTGAGTCAGTGTCTATTAGGAGTTGCGTGTCCTGTGGTTCGTGAGCAGAGCCCTGCCGTGGTTGTAGGTCCAGAGCTGTCAGGAGTGCGGGGGTGTCTGCTGGGTCTGTAGCTTTGTAGTACTTTCCTTCTTTGGTAACCCGTAGAGTTTGCGGTGTCGCCCATCTGTATGTTAGGCCTGCCGTCTGTAGGATCTGTTTGAGGGGTTGCATGGCTTTTCGTCACTTTAATGTGGCTCTGCTGAGGTCTTGGAAACATTTGATTTTGCAGTTCTCAAATTCGTATGGCGTCTTCCCTTTTATCGCTGGTAGCAAGCTTAATTTATTGGCCATCGTTTGACACCTAAGGATGATGTCTCTTGGCGCGGTTGCAGTTTTTTTGGGGGATTTAGCTATTCTGTATGCCCCATCAAAGGAAAAATCTCTCTGGTTGAGAGTAGTGACGCCACCAACCTTCTTATGAAGTGTGGCAGTTCTTCTAGGTGTATGGTCTCCGCTACTCCCCTTACCTTTATGTTCTTCCTCCTGCCCCTGTCGTCCAGTATGAGCATTTGTTTGTTTCAGCTTGTGTATTCTGGATGTGTTGTACTCTATCACTCAGTTCCTTGAGGCCTTTTTGCAGGTCTGTCACATTCCTTTCAGTGGACTGTGTGTGCCCTTTGACTGCCTGTACCTCAGTTTTGAGAACCGCCAGGTCCGCCTCCCACATTGTCCTGAGGTTGTTTTGGAGGCCGGTGATCATTTCTTGAAGTTCACGTTTTGTAGCCAGTGCTTCTGTCTCCTTTGGGCTTGGTGTCCCTCTATTTGCCGGCATCGGACTCTGAGTTGGGGTCCCGCCACCATCTCTTGTGGGTGAGGGCTCCCGGGTGAGCGATGTCTCCCGTGCCAACGGGGTCTTCGCCGGCACCGTGTGTTGCAGCATTTGACCTATGTCGTGCTGCGGCTTGGCAGTGGTTGCGGTTGTTCTTTGGGTTTTCTTCCCCATGTTGCCCGTTAACAGGGTCAGGTAGTCAGGGTCGTCCCAGTCTAGTGGGCCTCCGTAGGCTGCTGGAGAGTGCCGAATAGCGCGGTAGGCCTTGGTGCCGCGGTTCTGGTGTTTTTTTGCCTGGGGTGTGTAAAAAAGGCATCGGCGGGATCAGGGCAGTATGCTGAGGTAGTATCTGCCCTTTTTTCGGTCGTTTTTGCCAGGATGCTGGTGATATTTGACAGATTAATTTGTCAGCGCTCAGAGCTGTGGAAATGGCGTCTATTCAGTTGCGCTGCCAGGCTCCGCCCCCTTCTTATTATCTTTTTATTGGCCAACAAAACAACATTTTATTATATCATGTGTCACAACGTTATATTTCAAAGATATGTAATGCTAATAAACCCTTTGTTTGCAAAAGCTGTTACCAGCAAATTAGTTCAGGCTTTTGTAGCTCATTCAATTTGGCAGCTTCATGTTTATTTCACACCATCATGGGCAAGAAATGAAATCACTTCAGATAATACAGAGACTGCTTGTTATTTCATCATATGAATAATAATAAAAAAAAGTCTTAAGTGCCTGCTATGAATATGAGACATGGAAATTGGAAATGACAGACAGGAGTAATTAGGCAATGTTTTGTATTGCAAGAAAACATTTTTTCCACTATTTTATACTTAATTCTGGAATACTTATTTCCTTGTTTTTTGGGGGGAGGTGAAATATATAGTTGACTATGACGTGCATCGTAGCATTTCATTTTTTAATTAATATAATATAATTAATATAATATGCTTGTTTTAAGCCCAAATGATATAATAGCATATCAATAGTTATCATATAGTTTATACAGTCCAAAGAGGATTCAACACTATCTAAATATGGTAGTGGAATTGTTGCCAACCTTATAGAATTTCTACTCACACACAACTATTTCAATTTTAATAACACTAGCTTCTTTCAAATGACATGGACAGCGAAGGGCACAAAAATGTCACTGCAATATGCTAATCTTTTGATGGCCGACCTAGAAAAAAGATTCTTCCATACACAGCCCCACAAACTATATACATATTACCATTACATTGATACATTTTTCATAATATGGACAGAAGGAGAAGAAATCCTTATAGACACCCACAAATCATTTAGTTTATTCCATCCATTAATAAACCTCAAAATGAATTTCTCAGAACAGAATGTGAGCTTCCTGGACTGCACAATATTTGTCAACAATAGCATTCTTAATTAATCTGTATATAGAAAAACCACAGACAGGTACAGCTACCTCCACAATTTCAGCTAATCACACCAACCACAGCCAGGTTATCAGATATCACCACATTTGCTTTGACACAAGAGACAGAGATCGACACCTGAGTACACTGTCAGTCATTTTGGTGAAAGGGCTATAAGGTAAGTACAATATCTAAAAAGTAAAATCTGCCATAAAAACACAATAGGAAAGACTCCTCCAATACAACGAAAAGGAAACAAAACGAGACTCCCGCTGGTAGTTAACTACAGCCCAACTCTAGAAGCAGTATGTAAAATTAAAAATTATCTTCAGCGGACCCCATACTCAAAGAAATATTTCCTCAGCCCGCTTATACTCACAGTCAAACAACCACCTAACCTGAGACAGAGATTGGTACACAGCAAATAAACCTAAGAACAAGAGCTCACACAGAATGGCACTGGCACTGTATGATGCAACAAATCACTCTGCAAACGGTGTCAACATATATGTGGCAATAACACAACCAGACACAGCAATACAACATTCAACATTAGGAGATCATATTCATGCAAATCAGCAAACGTGGAGTACAGGCACAGCCTGTGGCAAAGGTTGCTACATGTAATGAATATGCCCAACACGCAGAGTGTAAATCACCAGAACCACAAAGGTAGATAGAGAAAGCCCCTATACCGGTCCTTAGAATGGCTGGGCTGAAAGGAGCTAGCGGAGCCAGAGACAAGCCGAGGTCAAAGGAGTACAGAAATACACAAAAGCGAGGAACAAGCCGAGTCAGGAAACCAGAAACCAGAGGAGTCAAGGGAAAGCCGAGTCAAAAACACAAAGAAGCAAACAGGAACGCGCTGAGGAGTAACTAGTAACACAAGGAACACTTGGAACCACAACAGGGCACTGAGTGGAAGGCAGGCTGGGCTTTTATATGATTAGGGACATAACCACGCCCCCAAAAGGTAAGAGTAATTTGTGCTCTTGTGTTTAGAGCTCTTTTGTTTAGATTTATTTTGCTAACATGTGACTGCATTGCCCCTTTAAAAGGGGCGGGTGTACAGTGGCTGGCTTCCTTGATTCTTAATGTATCTATCTTCTGCGTGGGAGCGGCTGTCCGACCGATCCTGCTGTCGGCAGATCGGCGGACTGGCAAGGTAAGTGTCCTGTTTCTTACACTACATTGGCTTTAATCTGCATCTCAGAATTAACCTACAGAGACACTCAATCAAGAACCACAAAGAAAACAAATATTGTTCCCCTGTTGGACATCACTTTACCCAGATGGCTCACTCTATCCAAAACCTCAAGATTAAAGTACTCAACGAAAGACTTTTGAGATGATAATGATCACACATTTTAACACCAAAAATTCTCTAATTTGCAGCCTGGCCGGGTTTCTCTCGCAAGATCCTGCCCGTTGCCATGGCAACCGGCCGGGTCTCGCAAGAGTAAACTCTAGCCCCACAGGCTAGAGTTCACGTACCACGAGGACCACCAGGGATGGATGTCAGTAGCCCCCCCCCCTTCTAGGCTACAGGTAAGAAGGGAAGGGGGGGATATAATCTATTTATTTTTATAATAAAAAAAAATCAATATTGGCATTTACCTGCCTCCCCCAATACACAATCCTTGCAAACGCACACATCACCCTCACCTAGCACTCACCCAGCACCCTAACATACTCACCCAGCACCCTAACACTCACCCAGCACCCTAACATACTCACTCAGCACCCTAACATACTCACCCAGCACCCTTACATACTCACACTGCACCCTAACACTCAACCAGCACCCTAACATACTCACCCAGCACCCTAACAATCACCCAGCACCCTAAAGCTCACCCAGCACCCTAACGCTCACCCAGCACCCTAATGCTCACACAGCACCCTAGCTCAAACAGCACCCTAGCACACACACATCACCTTGGCACAGCATCCTAACACATAGCACCCACACACAGTGCCCACACACACAGCGCCCTCACATACTGCAACCTCCCAAACACACAGCACCTTCCCACACACACTATACTCCTCACAAATACACACTACACCCCTCACACACACAGCAGCCCCCAAACACGCTGCACCACTCACACACACTCACTAGATCTCCTATACGCACTTCTGAGTCCTTCACACACACTAGATCCCCTACACACAGACGCTGCACCACCTACACACACACTACATTTCTGACATACACACTCTGGATACCCTATACACACACTAGATTCCACTTAAGCAAACACATAGTGTCTCCATAAATGGGATACCGTGAGTATCCCAATTATGGAAACCCCTGAGACAAGTTTCAAGTAAACACCACGCAAGCATGTTACTAAAGTTGCTTGCGCTGTGCAGAACAAATACAGGGCCCTTTTCTCATGCCCTGGAAGAGCATTGAACCAACATGCTCACTTTGAGATGGGGCGTGCTGGTCATTGGGGATGACAAAACACACCCTATCTGGCCCCGCCCCCTTTTCAGTGGGCCGCTGTGAATAAAAAATGCCCGGGCCGAATTTTTTCCCCAGTCCGGCCCTGCTTACAAGGACTTTCCCAGTTGAATCCTCTGGAAGATGGAAAAGCAGACACAGAAGTAAATCTTCTTTCCCTCCAATAAGGACGACACACAGCTTTGAAGTGTAAGCTGGAATAGAATTTTAATGGAGGCACACTGGCCTTTTATGCAAGTTTCCCAACAAGGGTGAACCCAGGTGGACCTTGTTGGGCACAGGGACACAAAGTGAACAAGCCAATAAAAACAGTCATACAGTGAGACACTCCCATACACAAACAATATAATCCCTCCTCTGTGCTTGGTAGAGAATTGAATCAGGAACTGTACTAATCTAACCCAATTATCTCCAAGCTCGGAAAAACATATAATTTAAAAAAAAAAAAAAATACCTTAATACCGTAATTCCTCTCTTCTAATATTCCATCCCTTATTCTCGGGGACTTCAATATTCCCATTAATCCACCTTGACCTCAGCATCCTCCAAATTACTTCCTCCCACGGGCTATCGCAGTGGGCTAATTCTCCCACCCATGTAGCTGGCAATATCCTTGACCTAATTTTCTCTTATGCATGTACAGTATCTAATATCTGCAACACTCCATTTCCTCTCTCTGATCACCACCACTTATCGTTTTCTCTCGTGCACCCCCTCACCCAAAAACCTCAGCCTAACCCCCCTCAACTCAGGAGGAACCTTAATTCTATTGACCTCCAGCAGCTCTTAGCTGATATTGATTCACAACTGCTATCCATCTCTTCCCTCTCCTGTCCTTCACTGGCCATCTCCGCATATAACACTACCCTCACCTCTGCCTTGAACGCTGCAGCACCGTTCCAAACAAGCACCTTGAGGAAGACACGCCCCCAACCGTGGCATAGATGCACCGTTGTGCAGAACGCTCCTGGAGGAAGTCTTGCACCCAGTCAGACTTTCTCCATTGTAGATTCATATTGTGTTCATACAGCACAGCCCTTGCCCTTGCCAAACAGTCCTACTTTTCCTCTCTCATTAGTTCATGCTCCTGCAATCCCAGGCATCTCTTTGACACCTTTAAGTCTCTTCTTCACTCTGCTGTGGCCACCCCCCAAACTAACCTTACTGCCGATAGCTTTGCATGTTACTTTACTGACAAGATTGAACAGCTAAGGAAAGAATTCTTCCCTGCTTGCCATTCTCTTTCTCAACCATACATAGATCATGCCTTTCCTACCCTTCAGATGTTCTCCCCGGCTAATGACCAAGAGGTGGCTGCGCTTCTTTTTTCCTCTCGCCCCGCCACTTGCCCGCTCAATCCCGTCCCATCTCACCTTATCAGATCTATCTCCACTTGTCTCATGCCTTCGTTCACGCACATCTTCAACTGCTCTCTCTCTTCTGGCGTTGTCCCTGCTGAACTTAAACATGCCACTACAGTACCTATCCTGAAAAAACATCTCTTGACCCGTCCTCCCCCTCTAACTATCGTCCTATATCCTTGCTCCCTTTTTCCTTTAAAGCTTCTGGAGAGACTTGTCTTTACCTGTGTGTCTCATTTCCTCAATTCTAACTCTCTCCTTGATCCTCTTCAATCTGGCTTCCGCCCTCTCCACTCTACTGAGTTACTAACGACCTAATTGCAGCTAAATCCAAAGGCCACTACTCCATACTAATTCTTCTTGACCTCTCTGCTGCCTTTGACACCGTTGATCATGCTCTCCTTCTTCAAACTCTTCAATCACTCGGTTTCTGTGACTCTGTCCTCTTGTGATTTTCCTCTTATCTCTCCCAACGCTCATTCAGTGTCTCCTTTTCCAAGGATACCTCTTCCCCTCGTTCTGTCTCTGTTGGAGTCCCCAAATGCTCTGTACTTGGTCCCCTTTTATTTTCTCTTTATACTGCCTCTCTTGGCAAACTTATTACCACTTTTGGATTCCACTACCACTTGTACGCTGATGACACCCATATATATCTCTCTTCCGCGGACCTCTCTCCTGCCATCCTGCAACGTGTCACTGCTTGCCTTTCTTCCATCACTGGCTGGATGTCCTTCCGCTTTCTGAAACTCAATCTCTCTAAAACTAAGCTTCTTGTCTTTCCTCCTCCTAATTCTGATCCTCCTCTTTAGCTCTCCCTTCAAATTAGTGGTATCCACATAAGTCCATCCTTGCAAGCGCGCTGTCTTGGCGTCATACTTGATTCTGGCCTCACCTTTGAGCCTCACATCCAGTATGTTGCCAAATCCTGTAGATTCCATCTTAAAAACATAACCTGTATCCGCCCCTTTCTTACGCAAGATGCTACCAAGGAGCTTGTCCATGCTCTAGTAATTTCCCGCATGGATTATTGTAACCCTCTACTGATAGGTCTTCCCAAAAGCCGCACTGCACCACTACAGTCCATAATGAACGCTGCTGCCAGACTGATTGTCCTCTCAAGTCGGTTCTCTCACACCTCACCCCTCTGTCAGGCCTTGCATTGGCTTCCTGTATGCTATATGAGTCAATTTAAGGTACTAATTCACACCTATAAAGCACTGAACAATTCTAGCCCTCTTATATATCCTCACAGATCCATAGGTATGTCCATTCTTGGTCTCTCCACTCTGCCGTGACCACCTCCTGTCCGTTATTTGCACCCGTATGGCCAACTTACGCTTGCAGGACTTCTCGTGGTTGGCTCCCTTCCAATGGAATAGCCTGCCTACCACCATCAGACTCTCCCCTAGTCTTGTATCTATTAAGAAGCGCCTTAAAATCTATCTCTTTAGGAAAGCTTATGGCCTCCCAGAGGAACCTCTACCTTATATACCTGTCTCTTGCTCTCTCCTAAAGGGCAGCTCTCTACTCTCTCCTCCAGCTCTGCTTCACTCCCACCTTATTTGATTGTAAATTCCTGTCCTATTGTGTTTTACACCCTACCTCCTATAGAATGTAAGCTCGTTTGAGCAGGGTCCTCTTCAACCTATCATTCCTGTAAGTTTTTTTGTAATTGTCCTATTTGTAGTTAAATACCCCTCTCATAATATTGTAAAGCGCTATGTAATCTGTTGCCACTATATAAATTGCAATAATAATAATATAAACTTGTTATAATTTGAAAGTCTGGTACAAATTTGGAAATCAACTTGAACACTCTGTCATATGTTTCCCTGGTGTTCTGACAAGCCCATTAGGGACAAGTTTCACTGTGCGCTAGGACAGCCTGGAGGCCTGGTTTGCTGTGGGGTGATGCCAGAAAAACTCCTGAAATTTGAAGCGGGATAATGCATCAGCAGGCATTTTATGTACACAGAGAACATGCGTATAAGTGATAAAACCTCATGAGTAAGAGCCCAAAGAATACTAAAGAGCGGTAGATCTGATGCAACTGGGCTACAGGTCACAGAACCAGTGACCTAAAAATGGCTATAGATCTCGTGTGGCAGCTGTATGGTTGTAGTTAGTGGAGTAGTCAGATAATGTAGTCGTGGCCTCACAGTATGGTGCATATGACGAGGTTCAGAGAATCAAGGCGACTCCGAAGATACCTTTGATGACAGGTCTTCGCCAGAGATCGTCTCGCCATGGGTAGGCAGTCCTTTCCCAAATGAGTCCAGTTAGGTACACTGCAAATTGGGCTGCTGGAGAAGGCTACGGGAAAACTTGGGATATTTGAGTGCTCAGGGAAGGAAGTAGGGCCATATGTACTCGCGTGCTTCGGGGGATAGTAAATGGTACTTCTAAACTAAGTATAACTCAACTAATAAAGGGGAAGGATGAGTAATAGAGATGATGGCCAGTTGTTGAAGTTAACTTTTTCATGTATATATATATATATATATATATATATATACAGGGAGTGCAGAATTATTAGGCAAGTTGTATTTTTGCGGATTAATTTTATTATTGAACAACAACCATGTTCTCAATGAACCCAAAAAAACTCATTAATATCAAAGCTGAATATATTTGGAAGTAGTTTTTAGTTTGTTTTTAGTTATAGCTATTTTAGGGGGATATCTGTGTGTGCAGGTGACTATTACTGTGCATAATTATTAGGCAACTTAACAAAAAACAAATATATACCCATTTCAATTATTTATTTTTTACCAGTGAAACCAATATAACATCTCAACATTCACAAATATACATTTCTGACATTCAAAAACATAACAAAAACAAATCAGTGACCAATATAGCCACCTTTCTTTGCAAGGACACTCAAAAGCCTGCCATCCATGGATTCTGTCAGTGTTTTAATCTGTTCACCATCAACATTGCGTGCAGCAGCAACCACAGCCTCCCAGACACTGTTCAGAGAGGTGTACTGTTTTCCCTCCTTGTAAATCTCACATTTGATGATGGACCACAGGTTCTCAATGGGGTTCAGATCAGGTGAACAAGGAGGCCATGTCATTAGATTTTCTTCTTTTATACCCTTTCTTGCCAGCCACGCTGTGGAGTACTTGGACGCGTGTGATGGAGCATTGTCCTGCATGAAAATCATGTTTTTCTTGAAGGATGCAGACTTCTTCCTGTACCACTGCTTGAAGAAGGTGTCTTCCAGAAACTGGCAGTAGGACTGGGAGTTGAGCTTGACTCCATCCTCAACCCGAAAAGGCCCCACAAGCTCATCTTTGATGATACCAGCCCAAACCAGTACTCCACCTCCACCTTGCTGGCGTCTGAGTCGGACTGGAGTTCTCTGCCCTTTACCAATCCATCCATCTGGCCCATCAAGACTCACTCTCATTTCATCAGTCCATAAAACCTTAGAAAAATCAGTCTTGAGATATTTCTTGGCCCAGTCTTGAGGTTTCAGCTTGTGTGTCTTGTTCAGTGGTGGTCGTCTTTCAGCCTTTCTTACATTGGCCATGTCTCTGAGTATTGCACACCTTGTGCTTTTGGGCACTCCAGTGATGTTGCAGCTCTAAAATATGGCCAAACTGGTGGCAAGTGGCATCTTGGCAGCTGCACGCTTGACTTTTCTCAGTTCATGGGCAGTTATTTTGCGCCTTGGTTTCTCCACACGCTTCTTGCGACCCTGTTGACTATTTTGAATGAAACGCTTGATTGTTCGATGATCACGCTTCAGAAGCTTTGCAATTTTAAGAGTGCTGCATCCCTCTGCAAGATATCTCACTATTTTTAACTTTACTGAGCCTGTCAAGTCCTTCTTTTGACCCATTTTGCCAAAGGAAAGGAGGTTGCCTAATAATTATGCACACCTGATATAGGGTGTTGATGTCATTAGACCACACCCCTTCTCATTACAGAGATGCACATCACCTAATATGCTTAATTGGTAGTAGGCTTTCGAGCCTATACAGCTTGGAGTAAGACAACATGCATAAAGAGGATGATGTGGTCAAAATACTAATTTGCCTAATAATTCTGCACGCAGTGTGTATATATATATATATATATATATATATATATATATAATATATTGCTGCATACAATGATACCTTTTTTATTGGACTAACATAATACTTAAAATACAAGCCTTTGAGAGTTTTTCTCTCTTCCTTAAGTCTGAGGCACCTAAAACAACTGATGTTGTTAGAAAAGAGGAGGGGGTGAGTGGGGTATCATAAATAGCAGAATATGTGCCTGAGAGTGAAAGGTGCAGGTTGGCTGAGAATAGCCAGAAAAAGTAAATAAACTGAGGAGAGTCAATAAGCTATTTAAAAGAGAGAAAGAGCAAAAACAGCAGAGCAGGGCATGCAAGTAAATAGCTGCATATATGTATATAAATTGATCCAATAAAGGTGAAGCGAGAATATTGTCTACTGGACTAATATGGCTAAGCCAATCTACTATATATATATATATATATATATATATATTACATTTCTAAACACAAATACACACACCAGTCAAGCCATAAGACTTGCTTTTTTCCACAGAAATCTCACTTTAACAGTGCTCTCACTACTGCAAGGGATTCTGGGTAGGTGTATGCAAATGAGCCCAACAAAGAACCACATTTTTTGCTGTATACAACAGCTTTGAAACACAACGCAGGTAGAGGAGCAAAGCCAGTGAACCACTCAAGGACAGCTGTTTCGTTGCTAATGCAACTCATCAACATGAGGTTGGTTACTGGCTTGCAATAGAGACTTGGCGTTACATACCAATAAAGTTGTGGTGGGGAAAAAAAGTGTGGATGAAAACCCCTTCCACCTGAAGTAAGTGAATAGTTAATACATTGCAGTAGTGAGAGCACTGTTAAAGTGAGGTTTCTGTGGTTAAAAGCAAGTTTTATGGCTTGACTGGTGTGTGTTTATGTGTTTAGCAATGTATTAACTATTTACTTACTTCAGGTGGAAGGGGTTTACCACTGTTCATGAGTGGTTCACTGGCTTTGCGCCTCTTCCTGAGTTGTGTTTCAAAGCCGTTGTATACAGCAGACACATACTCCAAGGAATCCATGTATGAAGTGGAATTATGAGGCAAAAATGTGGTTCTTTGTTGAGCTCATTTGCATATGCCTACCTAGAATCCCTTGCAGCAAGTCATGTCATAGACCTGCTAAAGTTTTTATAAATGTATGTGTTAATGTAACTGTGAAGCACTTTGGGCAACAACATTGCAATTAACCCCTTAAGTCCGGAGGGCGTACTATTACGTCCTTTTAAAAGCGGCTCTAAACGCCGCCGGACGTAATAGTACGCCCTCCGTTTTTTAGTAACTTACCCGGTCGCTGGCGGTCCCACGCCGGCGATCGCGGTTCGGGGGACTCCCAGGGAGCCCCCCGCGGCACGTCCGCCCTCCAGGAGCCCTCCCGGCCATGTGAGAGTGAGGTCCTTGCGAGGACCTCACAATCACATGGCCGGTATAGCTGCCTGCTGCATTGCCAGCAGGGGGACCAACTGTAATGACAGTTGGTCCCCCTGCTGGCTGAAAATCAAATAAAAAATCAAATAAAAAAACAGTGTAAAAAAAAATAAATTATATACTTAGATCATATATATATATTATATATATATGATCTAAGTATATATATACACATATACACACATACACATACACCGTCTAGGTGTATTTTAATATTAATATATATATAATTATATATATATATTAATATCAAATTACACGTAGACTGATACTGATTAAATATATATATATAATTATTGTTATATATATATTTATAAATAATATAAAAAAAATTAATATGTAAATACGTAAAAAAATTAAATAAAAAAAATAATTAAAAATAAAATATTAAAAAATATATAGATGTGTTTTATTTCGTTCTTACTGTATTCTGATATTAATATATATATATTTATATCAAAATACACTTATAACAAAATAATATATATATCTATATACATAAATATATACGTATATATCACTATATATATACCTATATATAAATAAAAATATTAAAAAAAAAATATATATATATATACGTATATATACACATATGTATATATATACATATATTAATTCTACACATATATTTATGTAATAATTTTACATAATTAGGTATCCTAATTAATTACAATTAGCGGGACCTGCCTGACCACCCATGCCGAAAGTATAGGGAATTTAATTTGCTAGCACTATATTTAACCCTATAACTTTCCTAGACACCATAAAACCTGTACATGAGGGGTACTGTTTTACTCGGGAGACTTCGCTGAACACAAATATTAGTGTTTCAAAACAGTAAAATGTATTACAACCATGATATCGCCAGTAAAAGTGACGTTTTTTGCATTTTTCACGCACAAACAGCACTTACAGGGACGATATTATTGCTGCAATACTTTTTACTGTTTTGAAACACAAATATTTGTGTTCAGCGAAGTCTCCTGAGTACAACAGTACCCCTCATGTACAGGTTTTATGGTGTTTTCAAAAATTACAGCGTCAAATATAAGGCTTGTGTTTAATTTTTTTCACATTAAAATTCGCCAGATTGCTTACGTTGCCTTTAGGACCCTATGGTAGCCCAAGAATGAAAATTACCCCTATGATGGCATACCATTTGCAATAGTAGACAACCAAAGGTATTGCAAATGGGGTATGTCCAGTCTTTTTTAGTAGCCACTTAGTCACAAACACTGGCCAAAATTGGCGTTTTTTGCATTTTTCACACACAAACAAATACAAACGCTAACTTTGGCCAGTGTTTGTGACCAAATGGCTACTAAAAAAGACTGGACATCGCTTATTTGCAATACCTTGGGTCGTCTACTATTGCAAATGGTATGCCATTATGGGTGTAAATTTATTTCCTGGGCTACTATACAGTCTCAAAGGCAACGTAACCAATCTGGCGAATTTCAATTTCAAATGTAACACGCTATATTTGACCCTGTAACTTCCCAAAACACCATAAAACCTGTACATAGGGGATACTGTTTTACACGTGAGACTTTGCTGAATACAAATATGTGTATTTTATTGCAGTAAAAGCAAACAGTATTATGACATTGACAGTTAAAATGTCATGAAGAACGAAAAAAATCAAAAAAAATCTTATTTTCTCCCATTTTTTTCATATTAAATTATGTTTCATAGCCAAATATTTGATATTAAATTAAAGCCCTGTTTCCCCTGAATAAAATGATATATAATAAGGGGGGGTGCATTTAATATGAAAGAGGTGAATTACGGTTGGACAGACATATAGCGCAAATGCCAGGTTTTGTTTACGTTTTGTTTCGTTCACAACTTGTACATTTGGCTGCGGTGTTAAGGGGTTAAATGTGCTATATAAATAAATAATAACAGTTACTCCGCCCACTCCAGTTGTAGACTACTGGTGGAGGCAAGAACACTTCACACAATTTCCCCAGAAATTGTAACTTTTCTAGTTATTTATTTCATCCTTGAGGAAGTCCACCTGTTTGTGGAAGAAATGCGTTAGATTATACATTTATATTTTATTATCACTTTTATCTTTACTTTTATTGCAGGCTTAATGCCCAAATAAAATTTTATATTTTGTACCTGATCCTACCGACTGAGATTCCTGTTCCTGTTCCTGGATTGGTCATCCATTACAATAAGAGAAGGAAAGTGGATTCCTATAGCCCTTTGAGAGTCTCAAGGTGCTGATTCAATTTACCTCTTGTGATGCCTAGCTTTATCCCATATCTTTGTATACATATATTTGATTGAACAGTACTGACTCGCATATTCAAGGTTTTGGATATCTTTTAATATCCTTTTCCATATTTATAAAGTTCCGTTACCTTGTTATGCAGGTCTTTTGACAGTTCTTTTCTGTTCCCCATGGCTCAGTATCTACCCTGCTCAGAGTGTCCATGGGAGAGCTAACAAACTCATTGACTATTTATACACAGACATTCATTGCAATTTAAAAAGTCACAGGTGTGGGAAATTAAGTGTCAGGATCCTATCCTGACAATTTAAAACACGTTTAATTTCCTCTGTTTTATTTCATACAGTTCCGGTTTTCGCCACTATTGCCCTCCCTAGCCACTAGTCACCTCAGTCTCTCTCACCTGCGTAGCATGATTTATATCAGCTCTAAAAGGCCGCACCCAACTAATCACATGGCCTTTACATTGAGAGAATTTGTGTTCTGCTCCTAGCTCTTGCTGAAACTTGTTTATAGTCTGATACTGACAAGACATCTGTTCCTGGCTCAAACTGATTCCCAATAACCTGCTCAACTCTGATTTCCTTTGATTCATCCAAACGTACTGCTTTAATTCAAACAGGACTTTGTTATCAATTGCGACTCTGCTGGAAACCCTTATCCACCATAACTTAGAACCAACCCGAATTCCATTATCCTTTATTATGCTGTTTCTTATTGTCTGATATTATGTTTACTTGTTACATAGTTACATATTACATAGTTACATAGTTAGATAGCTGAAAAGAGACTTGCGTCCATCAAGTTCAGCCTTCCTCACACCTGTTTTTTGCTGTTGATCCAAAAGAAAAAAAAAACAAACAAAAAAAAAAAACAACCCAGTTTGAAGCACAATTTTGCAACAAGCTAGGACAAAAAATTCCTTCTTGACCCCAGAATGGCAGTCAGATTTATCCTTGAATCAAGCAGTTATTACCCTACATTGAAAGATTATATCCTTGAATATTCTGTCTTTGCAAGTATGCATCTAGTAGCTGTTTGAACATCTGTATGGACTCTGATAAAACCACTTCTTCAGGCAGAGAATTCCACATCCTGATTGTTCTTACAGTAAAAAATCCTTTCCTTTGCCTTAGACGAAATCTTCTTTCTTCCAGTCTAAACGCATGGCCTCGTGTCCTATGTAAAGTCCGGTTTGTGAATAGATTTCCACACAATGGTTTGTATTGGCCCCGAATATATTTGTATAATGTTATCATATCCCCTCTCAGGCGACGTTTTTCTAAACTAAATAGGTTTAAATTTGTTAACCTTTCTTCATAGCTGATATGTTCCATTCCTTTTATTAATTTTGTAGCCCGCCTCTGCACTTTTTCTAGTGCCATGATATCCTTCTTTAGAACAGGTGCCCAAAATTGCACAGCATATTCAATATGTGGTCTTACCAGTGATTTATAGAGAGGCAAAATGATATTCTCGTCCCGAGAATGAATGCCCTTTTTCATGCATGACAATACCTTACTGGCCTTGGCCACTGCTGATTGACATTGCACATTGTTGCATAGTTTGTTGTCTATAACAATTCCCAAGTCCTTTTCGTGTGTTGTTATCCCTAATTCGCTTCCATTAAGGGTATACGTTGCTTGTGTATTCTTTACACCGAAGTGCATAACTTTGCATTTTTCAACATTAAATTTCATCTGCCATTTGAGTGCCCAGTCCTCCAGTCTATCTAAATCCTTCTGCAGCAAAGTAATATCTTGCTCACATTGTATTATTTTACAAAGTTTTGTGTCATCTGCAAACACTGAAACATGACTTTCAATGCTGTCTTCAAGATCATTTATAAAAATGTTAAATAGAAGGGGTCCCAGAACAGACCCCTGAGGGACACCACTTGCCACCTCTGTCCAGCTTGAAAATTTACCATTAACGACAACTCTTTGTATTCTGTTTTTAAGCCAATGTTCTACCCAAGAACAAGCATTTTCATCGAGACCGATTTCCTTGAGTTTGAACACTAATCTTTTGTGTGGAACTGTATCAAATGCCTTGGCAAAATCCAAATAGATCACATCCACTGCAACACCCTGATCTATACTTCTACTTACTTCTTCGTAGAACGCAATCAAGTTAGTTTGACATGACCTGTGCTTCATAAAACCGTGCTGATTTTTGCTGATAACCATATTCTTCTCAAGGAATTCTTGAATATTATCCCTTAATAACCTTTCAAATATTTTACCAGCCACAGAAGTTAAGCTCACAGGTCTATAATTTCCAGGCAAGGATTTTGAACCCTTTTTGAATATAGGAACCACATCTGCCTTCCTCCAATCCTCCGGAACACTTCCTGAAAGAAAAGAATCTTGAAAGATTAAAAACAGAGGTTCACTTATTTCTACTCTTAGTTCCTTAAGTACACGTGGATGGATACCGTCAGGCCCTGGAGCTTTGTTTATATTAACTTTCTTTAGTTGCTGCAGCACATTGTCTTGAGTTAACCAATTACAATTATTCTGCAAGTTTTTAGTAGCAATCATTTGCACATCTATTGCCATGGGTTCTTCTTTAATATATACGGAGGAGAAATAGTTATTTAGAATTCCTGCCTTTTCTTGGTCTTCATTAACTAACACCCCCGTTTCAGTTTTAAGTGTACCTATACTTTCATTTTTGGGTTTTTTGGAATTTATGTACTTAAAAAATGCTTTGGGGTTGGTTTTGCTCTCTTTAGCTATCATTTTTTCATTTTGAAGTTTAGCAAGTTTAATTGCCTTTTTGCACGCATTATTTGCTTTCTTATATCTTTTATAAGATGCATCTGATTTGTCTGATTTAAATGCTTTAAATGCCCTTTTCTTATTTTTAATCTCTTGTTTTACTTCTCTACTAAGCCACATTGGTTTTAATTTGTTTCTTTTATACTTATTTCCCAATGGTACATACTGAGAAATGTACCTTTCTAATATTTGTTGGAAGATGATCCATTTATCCTCAGTGTTCTTTTCACTAAAGAGTTTATGCCAGTCAATATATTGTAAAGCTTCCCTTATCTTATTGAAATTGGCCTTTTTAAAATTATATGTTTTAGTATACCCCATGTGCTTTTGTTTTTTTGAGTTTATTTCAAAGGACACTATATTGTGATCACTATTTCCCAAGTGCTCACCTACTTGAATGTTGGTCAAAAGATCAACGTTGTTTGTTAAAACCAGGTCCAGACAAGCGTCCATTCTAGTTGGTGCTTGTACAAGTTGTGACATGAAGTTGTCATTTAACAAGTTTAAAAACCTAATTCCCTTTGCTGAGCTACTAGTCCCTATGTCCCAATTTATGTCTGGGTAATTAAAATCTCCAATAATTAAAGTGTTACCAAGATTTGCAGCTTTCTCAATTTGCTCAAACAGCTGTTGTTCCTCGTCAATATTAACATTAGGTGGTTTATAACATATCCCAACCAATAGTTGGTTTCCCTTTTCCCCCAAGCAGATATTTACCCATAAAGCTTCCACATTTTCCTCATCGCATTCAATTTGCTTAAGATTTGGCTTTAAATCATGGTTGACATACAAACATACCCCACCACCCTTCTTGTTTTTCCTATCCTTCCTAAATAATGTGTACCCATTTAAGTTAACTGCCCAGTCATGTGTCTCATCCCACCATGTTTCAGTTATGCCTATTATATCACCTATTATTTCACTGAAAGGTTTCCCTTTCTCCGGTAAACCTGCTTTGGGACATATTGCCTACATTTCTTCTACTTCTTCTTCTACTACTCCTTCATACTTACCTGCAATTTTGTTTCTAGGTTCTGCTTTCTCCCTTTATCTTTATTATTCCTTCTCTGTGTTTATCCTGTCATTCTTTTTGTTACCTTTTGTCTAAACCATGTCTACTAACTCCAATGAACTACCTGAAGTCAACCCGGCATAAGTCTCCTCTCTGCCCTGCTCAGAATTATGACAGTAACCTTTTAATTGCTATTTTAACTTGTGTGTCACCTTGTGTGCCTGTAACAAGGCCAAACATTCAACGGTTTGTAAACTTTTGATCAGGGCTATTTGGGTGATTTCTGCTATCATTATGATTTAAAAAGGAACCAAACAACTACGTGATAATAAATGGCTTCATATGATCACTATTCTTCAATAAAATAAATCTTTTTGCATGATCAAATTTTTTTTTCAAAATCAATGCCAACATTTCACAATTTCTGCCAGGGTATGCAAACTTTCAAGCACAACTGTACTTTCAGGAGCTTGTCTTCGCTGATTATATGTTGCTGTGTTTTTTTTATTTTTTTTATTTGTGGAATTGAATAAAGATTGGAAGTAAGAATTTTTCATTTTTTTTTTGGCTGTGGTTGAGTCTGTACAGCTGGCAATCTTGGATCCCATGTACTTAAGGGACTTATTCTCCCTGGGAACTACAGTTTGGTGTGGTACTCTAACCACTCTGTACTTTTCTTTTTTTTTTCTTTATTTTACAATGTTTCACTAGGATGGTTTTTATGCCTTTTTTTTTGTTATCCTTAGATACTTTTTTCCAACAGTTTGTTGCTATATTTGCTAGTCTCCCAGTTTGATGTAATATAAACTTGTGATATACTGCTTCTAGGTACAATCATCAGAAATTGTCCACTACGAAACATAAATCTTAAGGCTTTAATTTCTCTAAGATTAGCTTACATATCTAAGTGGGTCCTTATTTTGCTATTTATTCTCTATATAGTTAGATTATATATCTAGCCCCTGTGTACCTATATATCTCTCTCTAATCGTCCCGGATTACTACTATTCAATTGCATTGTTAATTTTGATACTTAGCTTGCTACTTCTATAATGCAACTTGAATAAGGTTTATAATATTAACTACTTGGATAGATGTATATAAGCATATTTGATACCTTTAAAATCAACATTTCTAATATCTTCCCAATTTTATCCTTTTTTTTTTTTTTTTTTACTTTTTTTGCACTTTCACGTTTTATATACACTTATTTTTTTTTCATAGATTTGAATATATTTTTTATCTACACATTGAAATAAAGTTTTACATAATAGCTTCTCTAAGAATTTTAACTGTTGTTAAATACATTAATATACTTCCTTTGGGTAATCTGTTTCGGTACCTAACTGCCTCTTTTGGAGCAGGTCCACATTCACTCCTTCTCCATTTTAAACAAGTTGACATAAATAGCTTTATTTAAAAAGAGTTGTAATTTTTGTCTATGCTGGGTATCTATTATTCCAAGGGGACAGTTTTTGAGACTTTGAAATTGTACCAGTATAGAGTATACCATATATTAGAACAAACAAGCTGCAAAAGATAAAGAAATAAACAGATCATAGAAACTGGCATATTTTATTACAGGATAAAGATTTAAGCAAACATGTGGGAGAGAAACAAAACTCCTTATATAGCAGGGGAATCAGTGTTAAACATGTTTTAACTACCAGTTTTATTGATTAATAAAGATTTTATTATGGAACAGATTAGTATTGAAAAAAAGGTTTCTTCAGCTAGTTCCCCTATTAAGCACTATGAAGTTTTAAAGCATAGCATTTAGCAAGACTTACTGTACAGATATCTTGGCTATTATAATATACAGTTAGTACAAGTTCCTCTATTTAAAATATATAAATAATTGGCAAACGTAGGTTGGCACCTTGGAACGCAGGAGGGCTAGGTGCTGCAATGCACGCTGAGCACAAAAACAAAGCCTTCATTCTGTGTCATCTTCATTCTCTTCTCCATCAGCAGCCGGCTGATGAAGTGAGTTTAGAAGGACTTCTTGTAGATACTGGGTTCCCGAAAATTATACTTATTATTACTGGCATTTATATAGCGCCAACATATTCTGCAAGGTTGTACAATTGGGAAAACCATAACACAATCTGAACAGATCGATACAACAGGTAGAGGGCCCTGCCCATGAGCTTACAATTTAAAGGTTAAACTAGGGAGATGATACAAGAGGTAGCAGAGGAATTTGTATGTGATGGTAGAGAGAGTTAATGGCATGTAAGGTTTGCATCTACATCAAAGTGTTTTTCATCCCATATTTAATAAATACAGTTTTTCTTTTCACTTTTTTTTTTTTTTTTTTTATGGGGTAAAAATAACAGTAAGAAAATGAAACAAGACAAAAAGGGAAAAACTGTGGGACCTTAAAACGCAATGTCCCATGTCCCTCAATTAACATTAACATAAAAATATGATCTGATAGGAGAGAGTCAGAAGAAAAAAAATGAAGGGAAAATGATTTCCAATAAGATAAAAAAGCATATACAGCAAAGTAAAGGCCAGAGAGCGCTTTGGTTTTTGTACTTCTTCTATCTTCTTCTATCCCCAGATTCTTAATTACTCCTGGGTTTTTATTTTCACTCATATTTTGAGTTTTATTCACTACCTCATACATTATTCATCTTGGAGCTTAAAGGGACACTATAGGCACCCAGACCACTTCAGCTAATTGAAGTGGTCTGGGTTCTGTGTTCCTTTTGTACTTAGTGCTGTAATGTTAAACATTGCAGTTCCAGAGAAACGGCAATGTTTACATTGCAGCACCAAGTCTGCCTTCAGTGACTAACAGACAGCCATTAGATGGCTTCCGAAATCAAAATGGACCTTTGGTATCTAATGCTGGACGTCCTCACGCTCTGCATGATGACATCCAGCGTCAGTTTTTTCCCCATAGAAAAGCATTGATTCAATGCTTTCCTACGAGGAGGTGTAATGCGTGCAGGGCAAATTATCATTAACTCCTGCTCATCACGTCGACTCAGCATCGAGGAACAACGGCGGCTGATGTGTACTGTAGTCATTGCTGCCGCCTAGTAGTGATGGGAGTGAGCGCAGGACTTATCTTTCTTCATTTGTATCCATTTTTTGTATCACTCAGCCTTGTTACAATGCCCATCCCATGTGTTCCCTATTAAGGGTTAATAAATTTATAGGAGTGTATAAAAAAATACCCCTTTCTGTCTCATTAGAGATCTTTGCCAGAAGCTCAAAGAAGCAAGGTGAAGGGTCAGCGTAGGACCCGCTTAGGGGTGTCTGCCTTGACGTTGGCAGGCAGGCATTCCCTCCAATGGACATTGGAGTTACTAAATGACCTCCATTTGTCTAAATATACATAGGGATTAAGGAGAGAGCGCAGGTAACTTGTTTTTCTTTGGCGCTGGGATAAACTAAGTAAATAAAGTTTTTTTTTAAACCTTTATTCACTGGGGACGGGGTGATAGGGAGTGGGGAGGCAGCGGGCGCGATAGTGTCAGTAATACAGCTTTGTATTCCTGGCACTATAGTATCCCTTAAATGCCCTTACTTATAATACATTTATTTCATTAGAGGTATTAAATAATCGATCAATTTTTCTACAGTGTTTTCTTACTTTGTAGCATAAAACAGACTGCAACATTGTGATTGTGATTTACACATTTGGTGCCCACACAACTTTTGATTTATTGGGACATTCAATATGTTTCATTGTAGACTACCGGTAATTTTATATCTGTATTTTACAGTTACACATAAAATATTCTGTATAATTATTTATTTGCCTATTATGCTGTATTTTTTGCCTTGTTTTTTTTTTTTTTGACATCTGATTCATAAGCTCCTGGTCCTAAATCCAGTTTTTAGTCTGGCCTTGCTCTTTTTGTTTGATTTTAAGGTTTAGTATGGTAACCTTCAGACCAGTTTTTCAGTGACATTTATTAGATCTTCCATATCTTCCTTTTATTTGGATTCATAGTGATTTCCTGCAGTTTGTTTCTCTTAGTAGCAGTTATCTCTAATGAGCTTATTTTCAATGTATTTTTCAGGTAGATTAAAGTCCACATTTTCAAAAAATATAGCACGGATTTACTGGTACCGGTGCTTCTACCACAAAACAGGCCTCCTTCAGCGAGTAGTATGTCCTCTACAGAGGTGACGATTTAAACTCTCTGCTTGTGTGAAGCCATTTTCCAACAAATGGATATTTGACTATTATTTTAAGTATTGTGATTCTCCACTTTTTAACATATCTTTGCATAGATACTTATTATGCAATACATCATTTACAATTATGTAACTTCTCTGGGATTAATCTTTGGAGATGTATATATCCTTTTCTGATGAGATACAGGCAGTACTTACCAACACATTTCCTTCCCATTGGGAAAAGAGATCTGTTATGCATAATGCATGGTAGTAGTTTTCTGATTATTTTTGCACCATGCAAAGCAATTTGCATTTATAGAAGGGAAGCTGTTAGGGTTATTTACAAATGTGAGAATTGTAAGTGAATTTCAAATGTAGGGCTAGAGTAGCTGAACTGAAAGCACAGATTACTTTTTTTCTCTGTTTGGCTTTTTGATGTTACATTTTGAATTTTATCACATGACAGGAGGCTTCCTATTTTGCATAACTTTCTTTACTTATGCCTCCAGCAGCGCAAGACAATCAATCAGAAGTTTTAACCAATCATAGGCCAACATAGCCTGTATATAAGTCCTTGATGGGCGTGTCTATTCCTCTTTCTTTGCTGCTTCCAGACAGGCACAGGTCAGAGTACTGCATTCAGAGATTATTACCGATTACTGTTTATCATACAAAGCATTGTTTCCATAATTTTATCTTTGTTTTCACCCTCTACCCTCTCTATCCTCTCAACCCTGTACTGCATCCTTTTACTATCTTTCTGCCCTACCCGCGATCACGGCACTTTACTGCGACCACGCATGTTTTTTCAGGGCACCGAGTTGACATAGGGGTTCCCTGGGAGGTGGGCATGGGGGATGGAGGGTTTTGGCTGCTAGAATAACTCACTGTGCGGCTCTATTTCACGACGGCGGGCCGCGATCGTGTTCGCGAACCGCACTGTCGTTTTGGCGCGAATGGCGGCCATCTTGGATCTTGCGCCCGCGAGACCCACGATGGCCATTTGCGCCCCAAGCGGTCGTGATTCCCACAATCCGCTCAACAGTCACTGGTATATTTAAGGCATAAAACTGTTTCAACCATCCTGCACTGGACATTTATTGTGTACAAACCTGGAATATATGTGGTACTTTGCACTGCTATTAAGTGGTTATACAGAGGTGACACCTCTCATTCAGGGGTGACCCCCCACGCACACTGTGGCGGAACCAACCTCGCCACTGTGCACTGGAGAAGCCTGGTTGCTCGCCTGCTACCTTTAGACTATGGCCCGGCAGTTAAAACCTTATTCGTGCCTTTCTGCCGGGGTGTTCAGTAGATTGAATCTACCGATCGATGGACCACCTGAGAACTGGAGTGTGCCGTCAATTGACCGCCCAGAAGCTGCGGTTAACCGGAGCTTGATTGATGAATGCTGGATGGCCTTTGTTCGTTTGCCGAACACGTGGCAGCGGCCATTTTACCTCCTGAACGGCCAGCGATGTTCAGCGCCAAAACTATGGAACTGAAAACGGACACTTATTTGCGAAAACACCGCTGAGCCGCCAGCCTCCTTACCTCTGCATTCGGTAGTGGAACCGACTGACTGTTCATTCGGTAGTTTAACCGTATGAACAGCATCACCTCAGATAGCCATGCCATGGAGCCTATTCGTGTAACAAAAGACTATGGGAAGGACTTTGGATGTATGTGATCTGGGCACCATTCGGTAATAATGTGCGCTCAGATCTAAGCTATCTGGGGATATGTAGAATGTGTATGTTTTTACGTACTTAATGTAACCGTATGTAATTTTATGTCTTTTACTGAAAATGTGTGTAATGGAGTTTTGCCTCTGTCCTTGGAGATAATTGGATTACTTCCCAATTATCTCCAGGGCAGAGAGGAGGGATTGTGATGCATTGTGGGATTGTTGAAATGTGTAAGTCTGTGATTGGTCAATGTCCAATATGTTTCCCAGTCTTCCATCTGGTCCCCTAGGGGAGTGTCCACCAGGTGGGAGATCTGCATAAAAGTCGGGCAGTTAGCCCCAGTAAACCAGTTTCTGCTTGACCCTCAAAATGAAGTGTCATCTCCTTATTGGGGGATTTGGATTGAATGGCGATTGCCAGGAGTGTAAGCTGATTGTATGCTTTTCCTGTTCGGCTGTTTCCCGGGTTCGTGTGTTTCCTGTTCGGGAGTTGGAGGATTCGTGTAGTTTGCAGTTCAGGAGATTGGTGCTTACAGTAGCTGCCTGTGCATCTGGAAAGGGGAATATCGCCTAAACGGTTTTTAACCTCTTGTGTGCAAAACGGTACACTACTACCATTATTATTATAGGGGTGACCCCCCTTATGCTGGGTGACCCCCAAGCGGAGCCATATTGCACTCAGTGCAGAATTTACCAGAGGGACCCCTCAATAGAGGGCGACCCCCACAGGCTCAAGAGTCGCAGTGCAAGCAGGCTCATACCCTGCTATATCATTATATATATATATATATATATATGACTCTATGCATGGTACCCACAATACGGCTGGTCCACATACCTCCTTACCGAGGAGGGTGGAAAATTTGGCAGTAAACAGGCTCCACTATTCAAACAGTATTGGCCCATTTATACGACCGCTCATCCTGGTCGCACAGAGGGTGACCCCCTCCTCATACCACTTGACCCCTAATCATACAGGCCCTCCACTCCTGATGGGTGTGGCCCAATTATACGACCGCTCATCTCGGTCGCACAGAGGGTGACCCCCTCCCCAAACACTCGGGGCAACTAACACTGGGTGACCCCCAGTCGTAAGTGGAAGCCTAATGTATTGAATTCACCACAATCACCACTATCTGACTTACAGTCACTGATTAACTTGGCGGTGGCCGCCTCCGTGGAAAAGGCTGTTGCCAAACTTCTGGTGCAGAACCCAAAAAACGGATACTGCCACCGAAACAACCAACGGAAACAAAAGAGCCTGCCTTCCCAGGAGAAAGTGGCAAAGGAAGGGCACCGGCTCAGGCACCGAAAAACCAAAAGGCAAAGCTCTGTTGAAAAGGAGCCGTCAGGCAGAAAGAAGTGGACCATCCCCTCCACACACCCCGTCCTCGGAGGACGACGACCACATGCCTCCGCCATCACTCGAAATTATGGACGAGTGGAAAGTGGAGGCTTCGCTATCGGAAGACGAGGAGTGGCAGGACATCCCAAGGGATGATACAGAGTATGACCAAGACACGTACTTTGGACAGGAGAGCTCTCATCATTCACGGGACAGACGAGAAGAAGGCACCTTTATAGACCCCCAAATCATCTGACCCAGTTCATCCATTTCTGGCTAAGAAAAGTGATGGAAAAAGAAGTGATAGAGGTTATATGGATACTTTCTACTGAAATTAGGCCACAGAGATTAAGTGCACATCTGATATGTGCCTAGCAAGGATAAAATAATTAATTTTACACTTACACAGAGGATACATTGTTAGTCTACACACAAATTCTTCATTGGATAATGGGAAAAGCATTAAGGAAATTATACACACAGGATACGCTTGCTAGTCTACACATAAATTTTTTATTGGCGTACACATGATATATGCCTAATAAGGATGAAATAATTAATTTTACAATCACATAGAGGATACACTGTTAGTCTACACATAAATTTTCCATTGGATAATGGGAAAAATAATAAGGAAAATATACACAGAGGATACAAGTGTTAGTCTTTACATAAACGTTTGATTGGATAATGGGAAAAATAATAAGGAAAATACTGAGGGTTTGGGAGTGAGATAATTTTCTCTAAAAAACTTATGTATACCTAGTCTATACATAAACTCTTCAATGGATAATGGGAAAAATAATAAGGAAAGTATACACAGAGGATACAAGTGTTAGTCTTTTCATAAACGTTGGATAATGGGAAAAACAACAAGGAAAATTCTGAGGGTTTGGGAGTGATATAATGTTCTCTAAAAAAATTATGTATACTTGGGTTTTTCATCTATTGTTATGCCCTCGTGACTATTTCAATTCTATTCCCACATATTACTTTATATATAAAATGAGGTTTGGCCCAAGATGTTACACAGGGCCTAGGACTATAGGACAAATCATCTTACATTAACATCCATGTTGATATGAAAACTAATTATTTAATTGGTAAAATTGGATGTTTGGATATTGGGAAATCCAGTAGACATATTATTATTGAGGGGAGTGTTATAATGCACAAGGTCTCAACAGCCCTGTTAAGAGAGGTTATCTATATAATACCCTTCTCAAACAACATATACAAGTGGGGTTTATTCAGGAAACCCACTGGATGGCGAATACTAAGAATTTTTGGTCCTATAAAAAGTATCCTTTGATTTACTCTGCCTCCGTCCCAGAAAAAAAAAAATGTGGTGTCTCAATAATTTTTTTCCAGCGAAGTAATCTTCGATTGCTGTTTTAACTATCTAGACCCAGAAGGGAGATTTATTATCTTGGTAGGTCAACTGAATGGAATGGAGTATACCTTGGTTAATGTGTACCTACCCAATAAAGATCCAATTAAAACTTTGGTTAAAATTTTAGAAAAGGTGGAGCAAGTAAAAAAAGGCATAGTTATGATGGCGGGTGACTTTAATTGTATTTTTGATATCTTAATGGATAAACAATTGGCTAAAAATAAAAAAATAGATAAATCCCTGAAAAGACAGGCAGCATCTTTAAACAGAGTGATAAAGAAAGCGGATCTGTTTGATTGCTGGAGATTATTCCATCCGAATGAAAAGAATGTGACCCATAGGTCAATTCCTCATAACTCAGCAGCCAGGATAGACATGATTATAGGTAACTTAAAACTAGTTCAGAAAATATCTACAATATCGATCATCGAAAACACTTGGTCTGACCATGACATGGTAATTGCTGACTTAAAGGGAATTAAAAGACCCCCTATGATTTGGAGATTGGCAGATTACTTAATAAAGGATACTTCCAATGTAAAACATATAGAGACGCTTATCGATTATTTTATTAAGGAGAATAGCTCGGAGGATTTATCTATGGAATGTCTATGGTGTTCCTGTAAAGTGGTTATCAGGGGACACTGGATAAAACTAGCAAGTTATCAAAAAAAGAATGCGGATAGGGTGTTGTCCGATTCGTATATAGAATTTTATAATCTTGCTAAAGCCAATAAGCAATCTTTTTCGGAGACGAGAGCGATAGCTATCAAAATCTGCCAAGAAAAGATAAATGTGCTGATTAAAAATAGGATAGAGGATAACTTAAAAAAACCTTAATATCAAATATTACTATAAGAATAACCGTGTAGACTTAATGTTAACAAATAAATTAAAGAAAAAAAGGTCCGACCAAAAGATCTCTAAATTAGGAGATGGCAAAAATTTTATTTACAAACCAGATGAAATTGCCAGTGAATTCAGGTCCTTTTATGAGAATTTATACAATTTGAATAAGTCTCCCGACATAGATATAATTCAGAAATACCTAGAAAAATCTAACTTATCTAAAATAACGGGCGAACAGAAGACAAGACTTAATGGAACTATTTCTCAGGATGAAGTAGAATTAGCAATTGATAAACTTGTTAACAGAAAAGCCCCCGGTCCAGATGGTTACACAAATTTGTTTTATAAGGTATTTAAAAAGCAACTTCTTCCGTTACTGACAAACACTTTTAATGAAATGGCGATTAAGGGATCTGCTTCCTTAGACCTATTAAGGGCCCATATTACTCCTATTTTAAAACAAGGTAAAATCCCCTATGAAGTTAGTAATTATCGCCCTATTTCCTTGGTTAATGTTGATATTAAACTTTATGCCGCAATTTTAGCGGAACGATTAAAGACAGTTCTGCCTTCACTTATCCACCAGGACCAGATAGGTTTTATGTTGGGTAGGCACTCCTCTAATAATACACGTAGGATTCTGAATCTGTTGGATTGGGCGCAGGTAGAGAGAATCCCCCTCCTGACCCTGTCTGTGGATGCTGAAAAAGCCTTCGACAGGGTCGGGTGGGGTTTTCTGAGGAGAACCCTCTTACATTTTGGTTTTGAGGGATGGTTCCTGGATGCAGTGGGGGCCATTTACTCGAACCCTTCAGCCCGTATAGTAACCCATGATATCTGCTCGGATTGGTTTAGCATTAATAATGGGACGAGGCAGGGGTGTCCTCTTTCCCCCCTACTATATGTTTTATCCATTGAACCGCTGGCGAATAACATTAGACAAAATGATAGGATTAGAGGAATGGGTATAGATAATGACGAATGGAAAATATGTTTATACGCAGATGACATCTTAATCTCTATCACAGAGCCTCAGGCCTCCTTACCATATCTAATGCAAGAATTCAATAACTATAGCTATGTTTCAAACTATAGTTTGAACATGAATAAAACAATAGCTTTGTCTATCAATCTTCAAAGAGATAATCTAATTCTATTGAAGAAAGACTTTGACTTTTAATGGACAGAAAAGGAGTTTTTATACTTAGGGGTTATTATTTCGGCAGATGTAAAAAGGACTATGGAAATTAATTTTCTGAAATTGTTAAAAGAAACTAATGTCCTACTAAAGGAATGGAGAGTTCATGAAATCTCCTGGTGGGGAAGGATCAACACCATTAAAGCCTATATTATCCCAAAATGGGCCTATCTTTTTGGGATGCTTCCTCTCTCGATACCTACACAATGGCTTATTATGCTACAAAGTAGTTTTACATCCTATATCTGGAGAGGAAAGAGACCAAGAATTAATACATTCACCTTATCCAAAAAAGCCCAACAGGGGGGATTGGGATACCCTCTAATTTCTCAAATCTATCAGGCGAATATGTTGATACATGCCAGCAATCTTCAAATAAGTGATTCAAAAAATCAAGCCTGGTATAAGATTGAAGTAACCAGAACGGGTATAGATAATTTGGATTTTCTACTATGGAGAGATACTAACCAAAACAACCAAATAGTTGAGACCTATGATCATTACCCTCTAACCCTTTCTCAAATACTAAAAGAATGGAATATTATAAAGAAAATACTAAAAATTAATAAAAAAAATCTATGAGTATATACCCTTAAGCTTTCTGGAACAATATATGTTGGAGATTAATCTAGCTAAATGGTATAAGGATTTTAACTATAAGATAAAAGATCTGTATAAGGATCAACAACTAAAAAGTTTTGAAGCTCTTAAAGTTTTGCTAGATTTACCTTCTAAAGAAATGTTCAACTATCTCCGTATAAAGAGTTATCTTAAAGAAAACCTACTAGTACTAAATGGGCAAGTTGGAAAACTGTTTAGGAAAAATTTTTCTAGCCTAAGGGTAAAAAATGGGTTTTCTCTTGTGGTTGAACTAATAAAACTAAAGGGCTCCCCAGATATCCCAAAAGCTCTAACTAAATGGGAGGATGAGTTGATAATCACCATCCCATTTAATATATGGTGTAAATCTTTTATGTTGACTAAAAAAGTAATCCATTGTTTAAATATTTTGGAGACTTTTACCAAAGTGTTGTATAGATGGTATTTGGTCCCATCTAGGCTAGCGAAAATTTCGGTATCTAATCCATCAAATTGTTGGCGCTGTTTTCAACATGATGGTTCTATGCTCCACATTTGGTGGAAGTGTCCCAGAATTGAGTCTTTGTGGAATGCCACATTTGACTTAATTTATGGGATTGGTGGCCCCAGATTAGAACACAAACCTGAAATCGCTCTTCTCCATATTTTGGATACTGAAATTAAGGAGTTTTATGAAATTATAATTATACATTGTTTACTAGCAACTAAAACTCTTATTGCAAGATCATGGAAAAGTATTTTGATCCCTAATATTGATCAAGTTAAGGCCCAATTAATATACCAATTGGAGATGGAAAAAGGGATCCTACTTAACAACGACTACCACAATGGGGATAAATTGACGTGTTATGTTAACCTTATTGACAGGACTAAAGGGCTGATGTGAAACCTGGTTATTGTTATGGGACTATCTATAGTCACTATGTATAATATAATAGTCGATAGCTGTTCCTGTGGTTACTGGCCATACTCTGTCTATACCCGGATCTTATAAGGAAAATAGTAAAATATGCTAAATATACTTCTTTTCCTATCTCTGATATGGAAATATAGACAGGATTATTTAATGTTGCGTTTTTGATTAGCTATATATGTTTCCACATTAGCTATATATCTAGGTATGGGTTTCCTATAATAGAGAAGACCTGATATGTCAATAGTATAACTAAAGCCCATTTAAGACTCCAATTGGAGATGCTAAAAAGGCCTGTTTCTTCTTCTTCTTATTATTTTTATTATTGCCATTTATATAGCGCCAACAGATTCGTAGCGCTTTACAATATTTTGAGAGGGGGGGATGCAACAATAAATAAGACAATTACAAGAAAACTTACAGGAATAATAGGTTGAAGAGGACCCTGCTCAAATGAGCTTACAGTCTATAGGAGGTGGGGTATTAGAAACATTAGGATAGGAAATATCAAGTAGGAGTGAAGCAGAGCTGGAGGAGAGAGCAAAGCACTATCCCATAGGAGAGCAAGAGACAAGTATGTAAGGGAGAGATTACTCTGGGAGGCCATACGCTTTCCTGAAGAGATGGGATTTAAGGCCCTTCTTAAATGATTGAAGACTAGGGGAGAGTCTGATGGCAGTAGGCAAGTTATTCCATAGGAGAGGAGCCGCCCGTGAGAAGTCCTGCAAGCGTGAGTTGGCCGTACGGGTGCGAGCAGCGGTCAGGAGGTGGTCGCGGGCAGAGCGGAGGGTACGAGGAGGGGCATACCTCTGGATCAGTGAAGAGATATAAGAGGGGCTGGAATTGTTCAGTGCTTTAAATGTATGGGTTAGCACCAGGGCCATCTATAATATAAATAGGACCCTGGGCAAAGCATTTTCTTGGGCCCCCTAGGCCCTGCCCCTTCCTTCCCCCCCAATTACGCCCAACCCCCAATCACACTGACAGACCTTCTGACACATACACACACAGACACAGATACATACTGACACACATACACTGACACAAATATATACTTATATACATTCAGACATACTGACACACACGTACGTACATACATACATACATACATACAAACACACACAGACACATACACTGACAGATATACTGAAACATACACAGACACCTACACTGACAGATGTATTGACACACACAGACATTCTGACACACACACAGACATACTGACACACACAGGCATACTAACATACACACCGACAGGCATGCTGACACACACACACACACACACACAGACATACTGACATACACACACACACTGACATACACACACACACAGACATACTGACATACACACACACAAACATACTGACATACACACACACAAACATACTGACACACACACAGACATACACACACACACACACTGACACACACACACACACATACATAGACATACTGACACACACACACAGACATACTTACATACACACACACACATACTGACACACAGACATACTGACATACACACACACACATACTGACACACAGACACTGACACACACACACACAGACATACTGACACACACAAACATACTGACACACACACAGACACTGACACACACACAGACACTGACATACACACACAGACATACTGACATACACACACACAGACATACTTCTGACACACACACACACACATTTAGCCACCCTCCAGGTTCTTACCTTTTCCTGGAGGGTGGTTTCCCTGGGGTCCAGTGGCAGGCTGAGGCAGATGGGAGTTCTCCTCTGGAACTCCCCTCCTCCTGCCTTTCTCCTCCCGCGCGGCTATTATCTCCGGTGGGAGGAAGTGACGCGCGGCACTCACTTCCTCCCAGCTGGTACAGGAAGGGCCCGGTTGCGCTGTTTAAGTGTCACAGCGCCCGACCGGGCCCCTGCTCACACATGCTTTTGGATCCTTAGTTGGCGGGCCGGTGCGGCTCTTTGCAGCCGCAGGGTACATGGAGGCTGCTCAAATCGCGGGGCCCACGGGGCAACTGCTCTGGGGCCCCCCAGGAGCAACTGGGCCCGGGGCAGCTGCCCCGTTTGCCCCGCGCTAAAGACGGCCCTGGTTAGCACTTTGAATTGACTCCTATAGGATACAGGGAGCCAATGTAAGGACTGGCAGAGGGGCGAGGTGTGAGAGGACCGACTGGATAGGAAAATCAGTCTAGCTGCAGCATTCATTACAGACTGTAGCTGGGCAGTACGGCTTTTGGGGAGACCAATCAGGAGAGGGTTACAGTAATCCATGCGGGAAATTACTAGAGCATGGACAAGCTCCTTGGTAGCATCTTGCGTAAGAAAGGGGCGGATGCGGGCTATGTTTTTGAGTTGGAACCTACAGAACTTGGCAACAAACTGGATGTGAGACTCAAAGGTGAGACCAGAGTCAAGTATGACGCCAAGACAGCGCGCTTGTAGGGATGGACTTATGTGGATATCACTGACTTGAAGGGAGAGTGAGAGAGGAGGATCAGTATTAGGAGGAGGAAAGACAAGGAGTTCAGTTTTAGAGAGGTTAAGTTTGAGAAAGCGTGACGACATACAGTCAGAGATGGAAGAGAGGCAAGCAGTGACACATTGCAGGACAGCCGGGGAGAGGTCCGGTGAGGAGAGGTATATCTGAGTGTCATCAGCGTACAGGTGGTAGTTGAATCCAAAAGAGGCAATAAGTTTTCCAAGAGAGGCAGTATAAAGAGAAAATAGAAGGGGACCAAGGACAGAGCCTTGGGGAACTCCAACCGAGACAGGGCGAGGGGAGGAGGTATCCTTGGAAAAGGAGACACTAAATGAGCGTTGGGAGAGATAGGAGGAAAACCAAGAGAGGACAGAGTCACAGAGACCGAGTGATTGAAGAGTTTGAAGGAGGAGAGAATGATCAACTGTGTCAAAGGCAGCAGAGAGGTCAAGGAGAATTAATATGGAGTAGTGACCTTTGGATTTAGCGGAGATTAGGTCATTAGTCACTTTGATAAGAGCGGTCTCAGTAGAGTGGAGAGGGCGGAAGCCAGACTGAAGAGGGTCAAGGAGAGAGTTGGAATTAAGGAAGTGAGACACACGGGTAAAGACAAGTCTTTCCAAAAGCTTTGATGAGTAAGGGAGCAGGGATATGGGACGATAGTTCGAGGGGGAGGACGGGTCAAGAGATGTTTTTTTTCAGGATAGGTATTACAGTGGCATGTTTAAGGTCAGCAGGAACAGTGCCAGAAGAGAGAGAGCAGTTAAAGATGTGTGTTAGGATAGGCACAAGACAAGGGGAGAGAGATCTGATGAGGTGAGATGGGACAGGATCAAGTGGGCAAGTGGTGGGGCGAGAGGAATGGAGAAGTGCAGCCACCTCTTGTTCAGTAGCTGGGGAGAAAGTCTGAAGGGTAGGGAAAGCATGATTTATGTGTGGTTGAGAAAGAGAACGGCAAGGAGGGGAGAATTGTTTCCTTAGCTGTTCAATCTTGTCAGTAAAGCTATCAGCTGTAAGGTTAGTTTGGGGGGTGGCCACAGCAGGGCGGAGAAGGGAATTAAAAGTGTCAAAGAGACGTCTGGGATTGCGGGAGCATGAACTAATGAGAGAGGAAAAGTAGGACTGTTTGGCGAGGGGAAGGGCTGCGCTGTACGAAAGCAACATGAATTTATAATGAAGAGAGTCTGCCTGGGTGCGGGACTTCCTCCAGGAGCGTTCAGCACAGCGGGAGCAACTCTGCAGATAGCGTGTTGATTTATTATGCCAAGGTTGGGGTCGTGTTCTCCTCGTGGTGCATGTTTGGAGTGGGGCTGCAGTGTTCAAGGCAGATGTGAGGGTAGTGTTATATGAATAAATGCTGGTATTCTGTCGTTCTACTTTTAGCCTACTGACAGGAATAAAGGGCTGATATGATACTATAATAATTATTTGGGAAAACCCATAGTCTCGAAGTAAAATTGATTTAGGAATAGTCCTTCTTGGGATACCTGGCCACAATCTGATCAGGTTCCGATCATACACGGCCAACGGTAATGTTGGCTAATTAGTCATTTATTCTTGAAATGGGAATTTGATCATTATAACCTAATGTTGTATTTCTGACCAGCTATATAATTGTTTGTATGTTTGTTGTATATATGGGTTTTGGGACCCTTAAACTTGAAAAGATATGTTATGTCATTAGTATATCTAAAATTCTGTACATATTCTTAGAGCTATATTCGAGATACAATTTGATGTCATTGGATATTCCCTTTGCCCTGTACTGTCTTCCGAGGGAGGTGGTTTTTGTTTTTCCTCTGTACTACCCCCCACGGCTGTTGTAATGTACTTTTTATGTTATTTATAAAAAAATTAATAAAAAGATTGAAAAAAAAAAAAAAAAAAAGGAAAAAGAAGTGAGGGCAAGGCTACGGGCAGAATGCCCAAGACCCATACTGCCAGACAAAATTGCACAGACCCCAGAATTTGACACTACCGTGCTCCTGTTCCTGTCCCGCGCGGGCCGAGACCCAAGGAAAGGTATAGAGAAGGGCCTGAAGGAATCTCAGGACAAGCTCCTGGACATACTAGGCCCTCTGGCAAAGATACTATACCTGGCGGACCTAGCCCTCTCCCAGGGCACCGCACTGGACGCCCACGTTATACGAGAATGGCTGCAGCGGGCTATCTGTATATTGGGCAATACTAACGCGGCAATGTGCGCAGAACGCCGCAGAGCGGCGTTGCTGAAAATGGACTCCAAACTAATGGAGCTGGGAAAGAAAGAGATGGGACCACTGGCAAACGGCCAGCTCTTAGGGGACTCATTTATAACAGAGCTAAAAAAGCACGTGAACCTCTTCACTACACTAAATAAGGCACAGACGTCCATCAAACAAGTGTTTCGCAGGGCTGGTCGCCAAAGGGGTCGACCAGCTGATTCTGGCCCACAGGCTCCAGAAACCAGATGCCTCAAGCATTCTTCTCATCTTCAAGAACCAACTTCCCATGAGGGTCATTCCGTTCCAGAGGTACCCGCGGACGCTTCAATGCAGGTGAGCACTCCCAACACGACGTTTTTATACTCTCATATGACTGCAGGCAGACTGTCTCTCTTTTCACAGGAATGGGGAAAGATATCCTCGGACAACTGGATCCTACGTACGGTAGCGGGCTATGAGATCGAGTTTTCAGACACCCAGGTGCAGAACCATCGCCCACCGCCAATAAGAGCGTCGGCTCTACACACCAAAATCATAGACAACGAGATCCAGGCCCTGTTCGACAAAGGGGCGGTGGAGATCGCTTCTTCAGCAACATCTTCGTGGTCCAAAAGAAAACGGGAGACTACAGACCGGTTATCAACTTACGACAACTGAGCGGATTCGTTACCTACCGGCATTTCTAAATGGAAGGAATCCACCTCCTCAGAGACCTATTATTAAAACACGACTGGTTCACTCAGCTAGACTTAAAAGATGCCTATCTAACGGTACCGATAGCACACGTCAGTCGACCCTTCCTCCGTTTCACCTGGAAAAGCCTCACTTGCCAATTTACTTGTCTCCCATTTGGCCTCAGCTCAGCACCATGGTGCTTTACGAAGCTCATGAAGCTGGTAATGGCATACCTGAGGGGGAAGGGCATCCGTTGCCTAATATATCTGGATGACATTCTGATATTCTGCGAGACTGGATCCAGACTTCGATCTCAAACGAAATTCATAGTGCACTTACTGGAATCATTGGGCTTCATCGTAAACCGAGAGAAATCATCGCTCCAACCAGCCAGGGTGGTACAATTCTGGGGTTCGAAATAGACTCGAACGTGCACCCTGCGACTGCCCATGACAAAAATTGCGACAATACAGAAAGAAATACGCCGGGTACTCTGAAAATACTTAATACTCTGCCTTCTGGCCAGAATGGTAGGCCTATTATCATCTTCCATACAAGCGATCTTCCCGGGACCACTCCATTATCGGGCCATGCAACGAACGAAGGCAGGGGCGTACATACGACCACTGGATTCCAGTGTCAGCAGAAGTACGGACAGAACTCCGGTGGTGGCTCCTCCACATGGAGGCCTGGAACAGCAGAGCCATATTCGGACCAAACCCTTTGTTCTGGAATCGGACGCCAGCCTATGGGGCTGGGGAGCCCACTGCACGCAGGCATCTACCGGAGGCCCGTGGTCATAGGAAGAAAAACTCCTACACATCAATAGCGGGCTCCTTTGCGATACGCAGTTTGGCCAAGCACATGTCCAACTGCTGCATACTCTTACGCATGGACAACATATCAGCAGTCCAGTACATAAACCATCTGTGCGAAGCCAGTTCGCGAGCCCTAACAGAAGCAACGAGGGACATCTATCGGTTTTGCCTTCCCCGCAACATCACGATCAGGGCAGAATACCTACCTGGAGTCGACAACATTACGGCGGATTGGTTCTCTCGACATTGGAGAGACAGCAGCGATTGGCGCCTAGATGCCGCCATCTTCTACAGACCTCTTCGCATCACGGACAAACACACAACTACCGCGGTACTACAGTTGGCTCCCGGACCCACAGAGCGAAATGGCCACCGAAAGGTGCGTACGCATTCCCGCCATTCTCAATGCTGGCAAGAGTCCTCCACCATCAGGACATTGCTGATACTGATCGCACCATTGTGGAAGAGCCAAGCATGGTTCTCAGACCTACTAGCACTGTCGCAGGACCATCCACTAGTCCTACCAGTGTTCCCACTCCTCCTAACGAACCCGGGAAGGGGAACCTCACCCATTAATAACAAAGGAACGGCTGGAACTAGTGGTCTGGAGTCTTTCTGGGGATCCTGGAACGTCTCAGGCCTATCGCAGACAACTAGAGACCTACTATGGGACTCATGGACACCTGGCACTAGACGCAGCTACTTATCAGCATGGAAGGGAGAGCATACCGTTCTATTAATATCACTTGATCCGCCATCTCGGCAGCTCACACTCCGTTAAACGGAACACCAGTGGGTCAGAACGCTTTGATATGCCATCTACTTCGGGGCATCAAACTGCCCAGACCTCCGGCCCCGAAGTATAACAGTCTATGGGATGTAGATTTGGTTATCCGATTTCTTCAAAATTGGCTTGACCACACGGCCTTATCTCTAAGACAACTAACAGCCAAACTGACACTCCTACTATGTTTAGTTTCGTTTCGAAGAGTCTCGGACGTTAGAGCTTTCAACGTGGATGTTTTTACCATAACACCAGAAGGAGTTACCTTCAAGGTGTCTCGCAGGACCAAGACGGACTCTACATCCGTGTCTTACCCTTTTTTTCTGACGGTTCCTCAGCTATGCGTCGTGAACACGCTTCTACGGTACGTAGAAGTAACAGAGTCTCTCCGTTTTTCTCAATCGGGTCAACTACTGGTATCGTATAACAAGCCATACAAACCCCTAACTACAACCACGTTGGCTAGATGGGTGCGTTGGCTCTTATCCCTGGCAGGGGTAGAGCTGTTTTTCGGGGCCCATTCGGTACGCTTCACGTGCATATTCATCGGGAGCATCGTTGGCGGATATTTTGCGCTCGGCGGACTGGACTAGAGAAAATAACTTCAGGGTTTTCTATTTCCGACAGACATCACACGTATCTTTTTTGTTGTTACCGCAGCGTTAAAAATGCAAAATAGAAAGCCTCCTGTCATGTGATAAAATTGTAGATTATGCTAACGTAGTGTACCTATAATCTTAATTTTAATAATGACAGGAGGCGAGTATTTTCCCTCCCATAGGTTGTCCCTCCCTAGATAATCGCAGATTTCCAGCATATTTACAATAACATTATATTATTGGTATGGTGGGATGTCTATTGATGACAGTTCATAATTGGTATATATTTATAGTTTTGGCATTGTAGACAATAACCTGCATATTGATTAAAGACGGTAGCGTAGACAGAAGGGAATTCAGTTGCAATTAGGAGACATAGTATGCATCTCTATGGAATAGTCAATTTCAGCAATATATGGAATAATTAAAGACATGTCTATAAGTTAAATGTGGACAATAGTTAATTTCCACCACCTTTCACCTATTTCTGTTTTTTTCAGCATAAAACGATTCGGGAGTCGGATCAAAAGGACCCTTCAAGTTTCGATCCAAGTTACGGTCGTTCAAGTTAACAGTGTTCAAGTTTTAGAAAGTTCATCAGTACCCCTGACGTTACAGGATTTAACACATCAAAGAAAGAGGAATAGACATGCCCATCAATGACTTATATACAGGCTATGTTGGCCTATAATTGGTTAAAAGTTTTGATTGATTGTCTTGTGCTGCTGGAGGCATAAGTAAAGAACGTTATGCAAAATTCTCGCCTCCTGTCATTATTAAAATTAAGATTATAGGTACACTACGTTAGCATAATCTACAATTCATCCTGAATTCTCAGTTTAGTAAATCACCCTATGTGTTTTCATATATCTGAGGTTACTGGTAGTATGTAACTCCATTCAGACATATCCAAGCTTTGCATTGGAATTTTGTGAATATTCGGGTTGATCCCGATGATGCCTTTTCATTGCAGTGGTATAACTTACTTTTATTTTTTCTCGTGAACAGTTAAAGTGGCTCAGTCACCTCTGGACACTGTATTTGATAAAGATATACAGGTTTCTTTACTGAAATTAGAATTCAAAGTAAATTTCAAATTTAATGCCAGAGTAGTCAAATTGGAAGCATAGCTGACATAGATAATTTGTCCAGTTTTGCCAATTTTACCTTAAACTTGAAATTCACTTTAAATCCACTCTTTAATATACCCTGATATTTTTTTATGAAATACTCATATTCACATTGGAATTTAACTGAAAACATAAAATACAAAGTAGAGACTACATTATTTTATGGGTACATATTTGACAATTTGTTTTTACAAAAGGTGGAGCTTCTGCTGTTGATTTTTGTCAACTCCCACAGCTGTTTGTATTAATTTATATTGTAACAGGGTTATTCATTAAAGAGCGAATTTTTGGAATAGTGGGGTATATGTCCATCTCATCATGCTGCAAGACCTGAATCTGTGATCATGACTCAGACCAGGCAAACTTCTTCCATTGTTTCATGGTCCAGTCCTGACATTCGCGTCACCATCGAAGGCACTTTCGTTGTTCGACAGGGTTCATATTGGGCACTCTGACCAATATGTGGCTACACAGCAAACTGCACTTTATGATACCTTTATATTACATAGTTACATAGCTGAAAAGAGACTTGCGTCCATCAAGTTCAGCCTTCCTCACATATGCTTTTGCTATTGATCCAAAAGAAGGCAAAAAACCCAGTCTGAAGCGCTTCCAATTTTGCAACAAACTAGGAAAAAATTGTATCCCTGTATGTTATGTTTTTGCAAGTATTTATCCAATTGCAACTTAAACATCGGTATAGACTCTGACAAAACCACCTCTTCCGGTAATGAATTCCATATCATGGCCACAATTAAGTGTTTCATCATTGTGAGCTACAGTATCTCTTCTGTGTGATTGGGCTAGCCTTTGCTCCCTACATGCATCAATGAGTGTTGAGCGCACCTGACCTTGTTTTATTTTCACTGGATGTCCTTTCTTGCACCACTTTTGGTAGGTACTAACCACTGAATATCAGAAACACCCTAAAAGACTTGCTATTTTAGAGTTGCTCAGATGCACTCATCAAGCCATCACTATTTGACCCTTGTCAAAGTCACTCAGATCTTTTTGCTTGCTTATTTTGACTGCTTTCAACACATGAAATAGTACTAATTCTTCTCCTTTCCCCCATGAGATAGTACACTTCTATTTTCCCTACATAGTCCTCCTTCTCATCCTCTCCTCACATAGATAGGACCCCATTGACATCTCCTCACATATATAATACCCAATTATCATCATCTCCTTATGTAGATAGAACCCCATTCTCCTCATCTCTCCCCTATAGATAGTACATCATTCTCCTCCTCTTGTGCCCATAGTACTCAGTTTTCCTCCTCTCACCTATACTTAGTACCCCGTTTTCCTACTCTCCTGACCATAGGTAGTACACAATTCTCATTCTCTCCCCCATAGCTAGTACTCCATTACCTTCCTAGTATCTCATTCTCCTCCTCACCTCACATAGATAGCACCCTATTCTCATGCTCACTTCACATAGTACCCCACTTTCATCCTCTCCTCATGCAGATAGCACCCTTTTCTCATACTCACCTCTCGTAGATCGTACCAAATTCTCCTCCTTTCCTCCAATAGATAGTACCTAATTTTCTCTGCTTCCTCCATAGATAATACCCCATTCTTGTTCTCTACTATGTAGATAGTACCCCATTATAATCCTCTCCTCACATAGATAGTACAACATTATAATCTCCTTGGTTTCATATTTTTATATTGTGTTCCCTCAATCTCTGTTAAAAAAGGGTTGGATAGGAGAAAAGATCTGTGTCACTAAAAATGTTTCTGCTTCTTTGGCACTGATCTTAATGTTCTAGTAGTTTTTTCCTCACCCTTTCGTCACATAGATAGTACCCTATTCGCCTCTATAAAAATTACTCCATTCTTCCCTTTTCCCCAATAGATGGTACTTCATTATTTTCTGCTCCCTCCATAGATAATACCCCATCCTCATGCTTTCCTCATGTAGATAGAACCCCATTCTCCTCCTATTCCCTCTATAGATAGTGCCACATTCCCCTCCTCTCATACCCATAGATAGCACCCCATTCTCCTTCTCTCCTGCCATAGATAGTACTCCATTCTACTACTCTCCCCATAGATAGTACCCTATTACTCATTTTCTCCCCATAGATAGTACCCCATTCTACTCCTTTCCTCATGTAGATAGTACCCCACTTTCATCCTCTTGTTACGCAGATAGTACTTCATTCTCATTTTACTCCTTTCCCAATAGATACTACCTAATTTTTCTCTGGTCCCTCCATACATAATACCCCATTCTCATCCTCTCGTCACATAGTCCCCAGGGCCAGCGTTAGGGGTGTGTAAACTGTGCGGTCACACAGGGCACCATGGCAGCAGAGGGCGCCACGCATCTGACACAGCTCGCACACTCCCTGGGTGACAGCTGTGAGAGGTGCACAGAGCACTCCTATAATGCTGGTCCTGCTGTGTAGCATGGCCGAACGGCACCCAGGTGGAGGATTTCATTATCCTCCACTCTGGTCAATCACACATACATTTCTCACACAGCCATGACGCCTATCACACACAGACAACACACATGCATTACTTCATATTATATGAGATTTATTACAGTTAAGCTCTGTCATACAAAATGCAAAATGTAGCTGTCTTCCGAGCTCCGGCCAGTCACAGCATTGCTGCAGATTACTACCGGAAAGCTCTGACACTGTAAGTGCCTAAGCTCATGAGATAGTTATTTATGCTCTGCACCCGGTGGAGGCGCCGACCAGATTCTCAGTACACTGGATCACCAGAGATCCGCATGTCCACCTCCCTGCAAGGTTAACAATAGGGAAGGGGGAAATACATTTTGTTTTTAAATAAATATTAATTTAATAACTCCCATCTAACACTACGCTTATTGACACACACTGTACATGGATGAAAGGGTATGACTAGGGAGGGGTGCTGTGAAGATTTTTCGCACAAGGAGCCTAAAGGCCTAAGCCCGGCCTTGATAGTACCCCCATTCTCATCCTCTCCTTACGTAGATAGACCCCATTTTTATCCTCTTCTCATGTAGGTAGCATCCCATTCTCATTTTCTCCCATAGATAGTGCCCACTCTCATCCTTTCTGCCCATAAATAGTACACCATTCTCTTATTCTCTCCCTGTAGATAGTACTCCACTCTCTTCCTCTTTCCCCATGGATAGTACCTCTTACGCTACATTTTTTATGTGAGCCTTCTTACTGATCCTTGTTTGGATCACTGATTACGTGTGGGGTTTGATTTCATATTTTTATATTGTGTGCCCTCAGTCTCTGTAAAAAAAAGGTGTGATGTTTAAATAGTCTGTGGATGTCTAGGGGATCCCTTTAGATAATGTGCAGTGAGCTTGAAGTTGAATGTTGCAGGAGATCTTCCCTTTAGATAGTATATTCCTTACTTTTAGCTGTAGTTGGTATAGATCCTGTTAGATGTGAGTGTCCTTTTACTTCAGCGTCTCTCCGGTTTGCCCACGTTGGATTACAGGAGGATCGTGATACCTTTTCTCCAACAGAGGCTTTGCTTTTGGAGCAGTTGACACTACTACAACTGTGTTGGCTGCCTGGTATGGCGTCCCTGTTGCCATGGCACCATGTGCATCCGCACAACTTGCAGGCATACCTCAAAGGCTGGCCCTACCAGGACCCCTGCAAACTGGAATGGTGTTCCTTCTGTGGAAACAGTACAGGAAAGTTGTTAGCTTGCATTCCTGCAGGACTTGAGTCCTGAATTTTATCCTGAAAAAAAAACCATGGCAGCAATGCACTCCCACCTTTCTTCTCTTGGAGTTGTAGAGATGGTTACATACACTGTCTGGGAGTTAACAGTACTATTTATAATAACGATTTTCTAAAACTTCAGCCTCGACAGGAGGAGTTACTTGAAAGCCAGTGCTGCTGTGGCGTTAATCAGAAAAGAAAATTGCATATATCCTTATATGGTTATCTATTAAAAGACTCTCGATAACAGCTCAAAGTTCAATAAACCGGTAATTGGTCTGAATTGGAGACATATTCCAGGTTGCCGATTTTACTTTAAAGTTAATAATACAGAGCAACACAACTCATTGATTAGTAAATGAACCCTGTAATAATGGAAAACAACAAGAATGTAAGAATGTGTCGGAATAATTTCTAGTTTTGTGGTACTATTTGCTCTGCTGTTTTCAAAGTCATGTAGATATCATATATAACTTGTTTGTTTTTCGTTCTCTGTCACAAAGAATCCTGTGTGCTTTTCTTCGCTTCAACCGGAAACGATAGATTCACAGTCTTTCTGTTATCTCCTTTCACACTTGTATAAACACACATTTTTAATTATTCAATGGAAAACATATGGTTGAGATGTATTTTGCATTATACTGCACTGTGTATGCCTTTTATTCAGAGTGGGTGCACAATAAAAATATGTCATGCAGCCCAATGGGCCAGATAGAACCTTCATATACAAGCATTTCCTCTAGAAGGATCCTGTTCAGGGGCGGACTGACCGGTCGGGCACTTCGGACGTGGTCCGAGGGCCCGGCCGGGAGGGGGGCCCGCCATCAGGGGGCCCGGCCGCCCCTTTAAATGCTGCAGCCGCCTGAGCGCTCTCCTAAGAGCGCTCAGGCGGCTGCAGCTTCTCACCTCACCTCCCCTCCCCTGTAGCGTGGCCGAGCGGCTTTCCGGTCCGCGATGCCCGGCCGGAGTGACACTGTGCACCTTCCTGTCAGTCCGGCCGGGTACAGGAAACAGAAACTCCTGTTCCGCGCGGAACAGAAGTTTCTGTTTCCTGTACCCGGCCGGACTGACAGGAAGGTGCACAGTGTGCACCTTCCTATCACTCCGGCCGGGCACCGCGGACCGGAAAGCCGCTCGGCCACGCTACAGGGGAGGGGGTAAAAAGAGAGAGGGAGGGGGAGGGGGGTTAAAAGAGAGAGGGAGGGGGAGGGGGGTTAAAAGAGAGAGGGAGGGTGGGGGTTAAAAGAGAGAGGGAGGGTGGGGGTTAAAAGAGAGAGGGAGGGTGGGGGTTAAAAGAGAGAGGGAGGGTGGGGGTTAAAAGAGAGAGGGAGGGGGGGTTAAAAGAGAGAGGAAGGGGGGTAAAAGAGAGAGGGAGGGGGGGTTAAAAGAGAGAGGGAGGGGGTAAAAGAGAGAGGGGGGGGTTAAAAGAGAGAGGGGGTTAAAAGAGAGAGGGGGGGTTAAAAGAGAGAGGGAGGGGGGTTAAAAGAGAAAGGGAGGGGGGTTAAAAGAGGGAGGGGGGGGTAAAAGAGGGAGGGGGGGTAAAAGAGAGAGGGGGGTTAAAAGAGAGAGGGGGGGGATAAAAGAGAGAGGGAGGGGGGTAAAAGAGAGAGGGAGGGGGTAAAAGAGAGAGGGAGGGGGGTTAAAAGAGAGGGAGGGGGGGTTAAAAGAGAGAGGGGGGGTTAAAAGAGAGAGGGAGGGGGGTTAAAAGAGAGAGGGAGGGGGGGTTAAAAGAGAGAGGGGGTTAAAAGAGAGAGGGGGGGTTAAAAGAGAGAGGGGGTTAAAAGAGAGAGGGGGTTAAAAGAGGGGGGGTTAAAAGAGAGAGGGGGTAAAAAAGAGAGAGGGAGGGGGGTAAAAAGAGAGAGGGAGGGGGTAAGAAGAGAGAGGGAGGGGGGTAAGAAGAGAGGGGGGTAAGAAGAGAGGGAGGGGGTAAGAAGAGAGGGAGGGGGGTAAGAGGAGGGAGGGGGGTTAAGAAGAGAGGGAGGGGGGTAAGAAGAGAGGGAGGGAGGGTAAAAAGAGGGGGAGGGGGGTAAAAAGAGGGGGAGGGGGTAAAAAGAGGGTGAGGGGATTAAGAAGAGGGTGAGGGGAGTAAGAAGAGGGGGAGGGGAGTAAGAAGAGAGGGGGGGAGTAAGAAGGGAGGGGGGAGTAAGAAGGTGGTAAGAAGAGGGGGAGGGGGGAGGGGGGAGTAAGAGGAGGGCAATTGCCCCCTTCCCTGTCCGCAGGCACCGTGCGGGCAGCCGGCAGGGGAGGGAGGAAGAGAGGACCCGGGAGCTCAGCCTGCAGCTCCTCTGGGTCCTTCTTGCGTGAGCACAGATCGTTGCCGCGGTTACCACGGCAACGTTACGGCTCTTGCGAGAGTAAACTCTAGCCCTGGAGCTACGGGCTAGAGTTCACTCTCAACACTGTGATCACCAGGTATTCCTGGTGGTCGCAGTGGTGAGAGTGAACTCTAGCCCAATAAACACACTGCCCCCACACACCATACACATTCACACACTGCCCCCCATACACACACACTGCCCCCACACAGACCATACACATTTACACACATTGCCTCACACACACACATACACTGCCCACCCATACACACACAGCCCCCCATACTAACATTGCCACACACATACACAGCCCCCTCGTACACACATTGCCCCACACACCCTACACATTCACACACTACACCCCCTCACACACACTGAACCTTTCACACACACACTGCACCCCTTACACATTGCACCACTGCTCCTATACCCTACTACAGCCTCATATCCCAGCAGACCCCAGGTAAGTTGTTAAACTGTTCTTAAACGGTTTGACTACTTACCCGGCCCTCCTGGCACCATAACGACTACACAGAGCAGTAGTGGTTATTGTGCATGGATTATTTCTTTAAATAATCCACGAGTGCCCCAGTAGCCAGCAAGCCAGCCAGCCCACAGGCCGGCCAGCCGGCCAGCCAGCCCACAGGCTGGCCAATAGCCAGCCCACAGGCTGGCCAATAGCCAGCCAGCCAGCCCACAGGCCACCAGTTAGGCTTAAAGCTAGCAAGCCACAGCCTGCCAGCCAGCAAGCCACAGCCAGCAAGCCACAGCCTGCCAGCCGCAGCCAGCAAGCCCACAGCCTGCCGGCAGTAGCCAGCAAGCCCACAGCCTGCCAGCAAGCCCACAGCCTACCAGCCACAGCCTTCCAGCAAGCCCACAGACTGCCAGCCAGCAACAGTAATTAAGGTAAGAGGAGCCAACTTGGCCTAGGTATCAGCGAGCTATGTTGTGTTGCTATATTGTGAATAGGAACCAGAGTGTTGGAGAGACCCCCCTCCAGGCCCCATTAGACTCCATTGTAGTCTCTAATGGGACCTGGAGGAAATTCTTTCTAACACACTCTCTAAAGGACACTGAGATAGCCTCTGCTAGAATGCTCCCCCCCTCCATGGCCCATTAGCCCTCAATTGTAGTCTCTACTGGGGCATGGAGGCGACTGTTTCCAGCAGGGACACTGAGATGGCCTCTGTTAGAAAGACCCCCTTCCAAGCCTATTAGACTCCATTGTAGTCTCTAATAGGGCCTGGAGGGTATTCTTTCTAACACACTCTCTAAAGGACACTGATATAGCTTCTGCTAGAAAGACCCCCCTCCATGGCCCATTAGCCCTCAATTGTAGTCTCTACTGGGGCCTTGAAGGGATTATTGCACTTTTGTTCCTTGTGTCTAAAGATTGTGTAGTGTGTTGCTGGAGGCGGTGCATGGAGGCGGGACATGGGTGGCGCTTGCTGCGGAGTATGGGTGGGGCCTGTAAGGGGGCCCTTGATTTATTTTGCCCGGGGGCCCTGAGGGTTCTCAGTCCGCCCCTGATCCTGTTATCATAATGTATAATGTGCCTTTTCGGAGCTTGAAGGAACGTTATAGCGTTAGGAATACAAACATTTATTCCTAACTCAATAATGCTCTGGTAACTGCTTTGATGTCCCCACCCCACCACCCTCTTAGCAAGCAAGGGGTTGTTTTTTAACTTACCTTTCAGTCCTTCAGTCCTTAGTCACAAGTGTAAGCACTCAAAGCTAAAATATGAAAAAAACTCTAGGCATCACTCACTCATGCTCACTCACTCATGCTCACTCACAAAATGGCAGCAATTCTGGGGCAAGCCATTCCAGCATGCATGCACGATGAGATGATAGGGCAGGCAATCAGGGCACCTCGTACACCTAGGGCTGCTGTAGCATTTGTGTACTACAAGCACATTTACTATTGTCCTACACGTTGCCCAGACACAGGGTGGCAGATCTGAGCGGTTCAGTGATGCAGCAGACTGAGAGAAAATAAGGTGTCCTACAGACCCATCATATGACTTAGTAGGCCTCCAATCAACATAACAAAGTTAAAAAGCTATACTTGCAATTAATGGATTCATCATATTGTGTTCTTGTAATCTCTCTTTATAGCAGTGGTATTTATCCTAAGTTATGGGTAGATGCACCAAATTATTACACTGTTTGTAGCAACATGGGTTCGGTTTTTAAGCTTCTCTATAAAAAATGATGATACTGTACTTGATTTTATTGTGACAACCAAGGTTATTCACTTAAGTGAAAATTTAAAGTAAATTAAAATGAATTTCAAATGTATTGTTAAAGGATCACTATAGTCAACATATAAAAGCAAGAAAGACAGGTCCCCCAGCCTTCTTTCTTGCTTTTATATGAACTTGCCATTAAAAAAAAATAAAGGGGGCGGAGCCTGGATGCAGAGCTGATCAGACGTGCATCGGCTGAGCTCCACAGACTGGGACTGATAAACGACGAAATTACCGGGGCCACTCGCCAAACCGACCAGCCACCGACGACTTCCCAGATAAGGGAACGACAAGATAAGGGAAAATCCTGCCGTTTCGGCACTGGAAAGCTGTAGGCTTGTGGCCTACACAAACGTGGGCAGAGGAGAGGCGGCCGCTCTCCGAGCCCTATACCTGGCGGAGTGCAAATAGCTCCAAGCTGTCCCCCCCCCCGGACCGGTGGGGGTCATCCCTGTCCCCCCCCTGACATACCCAGAACCAACAAACCGGCTACAAGAAGCCATCAAGCCATCAAGCGACAAGATTAAGCAGCGACCGCCAAACTTAAAATGGCGGACAATCCTGACACACAAGCTCCTGACACAGAACAAATTGCGATGTCCCTCCAGAGCACGTTTGAGTGTTTGCTCTACAACGTAGACAGGCTCTTTGCCAACTTTTGGGCAAAGTTAGAGGCCCGCGCCATGGAGACACCGCGTCAGAACCAAGAGCACAGCAGAGCGAAGCGGGAGGTGAGCAGGCCCCCTCAAGGCGAACTCCCACATCAAATGCCTGACACAGCCCAAACGGACCAGACAAGGCCCAAGACCTCCAGGGGCATACTAACCCGCCATCTGCTGCGGAGGCTGAGAATCCACCGCCGCTGGCGGCAACGCTACAGCAGTAGCACCAGCCGTCCCTTGCATCAAAGAGACTTGGCCTCGAGACAGAGGACCCGAACCTCTAACCCTGCGATGCTGCTCTTCACCACGACCCAGAGCTGGAGGGAATTCAAGCCCAGCTTCCACATGGCACAACCCATGGACAGCCTTCATTCCCCCCCAGGCCTAGGCATCGGCTGACGCTGGACTCTCTGAACAAGCCACCCTTATTCTGACACCAACATGTTAGAAAATAAGGCGTAAAGTATTTTCTGTTCCATGTTTTGTGTTTCATTTAAGTTTTTCTAAGACCTCTCACACTGCTTTTCATATAAACTCTAACGATGTAGTTGCTAGGAATCCTGAGAAAACATGCATAGCGTAACTTAAGAGTATACAACCTTGGGGGTTACTCACACTAGCCATGCAGCCATGCCTGACTACTCACATACCTAATCTACTTATGTACTACATGTCTGCTATACCCATAGGTCCCACCAGTTTTGTTTTTCACCTAGACTTGTACTATGTCCACGCTTTTAAATATACTGCGATGGACTTTATCGCAATACCGTGCCCCGCACTAGACACTCGCAAGTTTAGCCTGCTTACCTAATTGTCACTTTTTGTGTTAATCGTTTCCCAATGCAAGCAACATGGCATAGTGCTACACTAATAATATATTTTCGAACCTGTAATCTTGCTCACATATGCACCCACTAAGTAACATGTATAGCCTGCCAGTTCCGTGTATTCTGTCGGTTTTCTCGCAATATGTTTGCCAGCATCTTGTACCTCATCTGTTGACCCTGGTAATACTCAAACCACTTAAAAATGCACAGTTGCAAATCTTAACAGGTCTCAGGGACCCACTGTTTGCCAATGTCTGACAATCTTGATGCATAACTTTACCTACCTCTATCTTGTCTCAAGCGTTGAACACTCCTCTAAGCTACAGCTCATAAAGCTGACCTCTTATAATAATATAAAAAATGTGCAAACTTACCTATGTACCCCAATGTTATTAATGTCATTGAAACTTGTGTGGAATGCCGTCCAGTGGCGGATCCAGAGCCTGATCTCGGGAGGGGCACTTGTAGATTATTTAAAAAAAATAATCCTAGCACAATAACCACTACAGCTCAGTGTAGTAGTTATGGTGCCAGTAGTGCCAGGATCCCACCCCGGAGTAAGTAGTCATACCGTTTAAGAACAGTTTGACAACTTACCTGGGGTCTGCTGGGATATAGGGCATAGGAGAAGTGGTGTGTGTTAGGGGTGAAGTGTGTGTGAAAGGTGCAGTGTGTGTGTGAGCGGTGAAGTGAGTGTGAGTGCGTAAGGGTGGCAGTGTGTGTGTTAGGGGGCAGTGTGTGTATGGGGGCACTGTATGTCTGTGTGGGGCAGTGTGTGTATGGGGGGCACTGTATGTATGTGTGGGGCAGTGTGTGTATGGGGGGCACTGTGTGTATGGGGGGGGTCGTGTGTGTGTGTTTGGGGCAATGTGTGTATGGGGGGGCAGCAGGGTGTGTAGGGCACTGTGTGTGTATAGGTGTGCAGTGTGTGCGGGGCAGTATGTGTGTGGGGCAGTGTGTATGGGGACAGTGTTTGTGGGACAGTGTTGTATGGGGACAGTGTTTGTGGGACAGTGTTGTATGGGGACAGTGTTTGTGGGGCAGTGTGTGTATGGGTGTAGTGTTTGTATGTGGGGCAGTGTGTGTATGGGGGCAGTGTGTGTATGGGGTAAGTGTGTGTAGTGTTTGTATGTGGGGCAGTGTTTGTGGGTCAGTGTGTGTAAGGGGGAAGTGTGTGTATGGGGCAGTGTTTGTGGGGCAGTGTGTGTGTGGGGCAGTGTGTGTATGGGGACAGTGTGTATATGGGGACAGTGTGTATATGGGGACAGTGTGTATATGGGGGCAGTGTTTGTGTGTATGGGGGCAGTGTTTGTGTGTATGGGGGCAGTGTTTGTGTGTATGGGGGCAGTGTGTGTATGGGGTCAGTGTGTGTAGTGTGTGTATGGGGTCAGTGTGTGTATGGGGTCAGTGTGTGTAGTGTGTGTAGTGTGTGTATGGGGTCAGTGTGTGTATGGGGTCAGTGTGTGTAGTGTGTGTATGGGGTCAGTGTGTGTAGTGTGTGTATGGGGTCAGTGTGTGTATGGGGTCAGTGTGTGTATGGGGTCAGTGTGTGTATGGGGTCAGTGTGTGTATGGGGTCAGTGTGTGTAGTGTGTGTATGGGGTCAGTGTGTGCATGGGGTCAGTGTGTGTATGGGGTCAGTGTGTGTAGTGTGTGTATGGGGTCAGTGTGTGTATGGGGTCAGTGTGTGTAGTGTGTGTATGGGGTCAGTGTGTGTATGGGGTCAGTGTGTGTAGTGTGTGTATGGGATCAGTGTGTGTATGGGGTCAGTGTGTGTAGTGTGTGTATGGGGTCAGTGTGTGTATGGGGTCAGTGTGTGTATGGGGGCAGTGTATGTGGGGCAGTGTGTATAGGGCCAGTGTGTATGGGGGCGGTGTGTATGGGGGCAGTGTATGTGGGGCAGTGTGTATGGGGTCAGTGTGTATGGGGGCAGTGTATGTGGGGCAGTGTGTATGGGGTCAGTGTATGTATGGGGGCAGTGTATGTTGGGCAGTGTGTATGGGGGCTGTGTGTATGGGGGAGGGGAGGAGGGAAGGGAGGCTTTTTAATAAAAAAAAAAAAAAAAATGTATTTAATAAAATATATTATGTCCCCCCTCCCTTCTTACCTTTATTGAGGGGGAGGGGGGACATTTCTGGATCCCTGGTGGTCCCAGTGGGGAATCCCTGGTGGTCCAGTGGTTGCAGTGAACTCTAGCCCGCGCTCCAGGGCTAGAGTTCACTCTCGCGAGATTTGGAGCGTTGCCGTGGTAACCGCGGCAACGCTCCAAATCTCGCGAGAGGAGGACCCGGAGGAGCTGCTGGTAACAGCTCCCGGGTCCTCTCTCCCTCCCTCCCCTGCCGGTCGGCTGTCAGCAATGTGCCTGCGGACCGGGGAGGGAGATCACTGATCTCCCTCCCGGTCTGCAGGCACAATGCAGGGCTGGCACTTGGGCAATGCCAGCCCTGCACTAGCCGGCAGGGGAGAATCTCGGGGGGGGCAATTGCCCCGTTGCCCCCCCCTGGATCCGCCAATGATGCCGTCGGGGTACCACATATGCACAGTCCTACCTTCATGCACTACAAAATAAAGAATGAAAAAAAAAAATTCAGAGCCCTTTTTATTAATAAAACTTACCTCCGTTCCAGTTCCCCGCCAGGCCATGCCCCCTTTTTCGTCAAAGTGACGAAATCGCAGGGCCCAATAGGACGCTTCTCTTTGAGAAGCGTCATTGCGATGTGGTGCGCATGCACGGCTCCGCGCTGCACCAATCGCGTTCTTCATAGAGCGGCATTGAATGCCGCCCTATGAGTAAACTCAGCGCTCAACCGCGCATGTGTGTGGAGTGCAAGTGGTTGGCGAGCTGAGCTGTCTGACTGACAGCTCAGCTCCCTTTCTATACCCGCCCCCCGTCTATGGCAACCCTCCTCAGCCAAACTTTGTGTGTTTGCATAGAAACGCTATATATAGAGATCTCTCTATGTATAGTGTTTGTATACAAACACACAAATAGTAAAAAATTACAAACATACACTCACTCTCTCTCCATCCATCCATCCATATCCCCCCATCCATTCCTTTCCATCCATATGAGACAGGGAGGGATGGAGAGGGCGGGATGGATAGGGATGGATGGAGAGGGATTGAGGGAGGGATGGATGGATGGAGGGATGGAGGGTACTTGGGGGACAGAGGCCCGCTGCGCTCTGGCCCGATGTCAGCGCTTCTGTTGGGGCAGCTGGGTTAGGCCTTGGCTGGGGAGGGGAAATAGTACTTACCCCTCCTCCTGGTGTCCCTGTGAGGGTAGTTGGGGATCTGGACAGGCTGTCCAGCATCCCTGTAGGTCGGGTGCAGAGACCAAAGTCCCATCTGTACCGTCTGGGAGATTAGTGTCTTCCCTTTGTGGGGTAAGCTGCCGCTGAGGAGGAAGACCGGTGGTCTTTTCTCCCTGGAAATCACACTGCCGCTGTGGAGGAAGGATGACACCTTCGGCTCCCTGTAACTCACACTGCCGCTGGGGATGAAGGACGACACCTTCGGCTCCTGGAGACTCACACTGCCATTGAGGAGGAAGGACGACACCTTCGGCTCCCTGGAACTCACACTGCCACTGGGGAGGAAGGACGACACCTTCGGCTCCCTGTAACTCACTCTGCCGCTGGGGAGGAAGGACGACACCTTCGGCTCCCTGGAACTCACACTGCCACTGGGCAGGAAGGACGGCACCTTCGGCTCCCTGGAACTCACACTGCCGCTGAGGAGGAAGGACGACACCTTCGGCTCTCTGGGACTCACACTGCCGCTGGGGAGGAAGGATGACGCCTTCAGATCCCTGGGGTGCACACTGCCGCTGGAGACTGGGTGTCCATATCCTCAACCTCCACAGTTTTTGCTCAAAGTCCATTGCCGCATGGTTCTCAGCACTCAACTGGCACATTACTTGGAAGACCACCTCGTTCGAAGGTTCTGGGCCATACCAGACCAACCGCCTCTTTACCTCCTCAAGGTAAGCATTGCCCTCGTAGCAACGTATCAGGTTGAGGTGCTCTTCACAGGTTCTATCCAGGGTCTTGCTCACTCCATGCTGCTGTAGGTAGGGACGCTGCGCAGTGGCTAGCGTTGCCCTCAATAACCTCTCATACGATACCAGTTAGTGTCTCCAGGGTGCTGATTCTCCTCGCACTAGGAGGAGAGTCCCCAGTGCCGAGGGAGGAGGGGGACCCTGAGGGTGGGGGCACCCTCAGGGCACTATAGTGGTCCTTTAAGGACAATCCCAACCACTCTCCACTTTTTACACTACTAGGCAGTCCCCTAACTACTTCTAAATTCATGTTCGACATTAGAACTCTATGCATTAAATTAGGTATGGACCCTGCCTCTTATTCGGCTCTTGCCGCACATGCGCATTCAGCCGATGACGGCCAAAGGAGGAGGAGAGTCCCCAGTGCCGAGGGAGCCCAGTGCTGGAGAAAGGTGAGTTTTTAACCCCCTTCCTCTCCATTCAGCCTGGCAGGAGGGGGACCCTGAGGGTGGGGGCACCCTCAGAGCACTATAGTGCCAGGAAAACAGGTTTGTGTTCCTGGCACTATAGTGGTCCTTTAAGGACAATCCCAACCACTCTCCACTTTTTACACTACTAGGCAGTCCCTACTTCTAAATTCATGTTCTACATTAGAACTCTGTGCATTAAATTAGGTATGGACCCTGCATCTTATTCGGATCATTCGTTCAAACAGGGGCCGCATCAGCCGCATCCAGTATCAATATTCCAGTACATATCATTAAAAAATTAGGATGTTGGAAATCCGCAATATACAATAGATACATACCGCAACCAGAAAAAGAATTAGGGCAAGCGTTTCAAAATCTTGTATTATAATCATGTTTGTAGTAAAATGTGTTTCTTGTGCATTTCTTTTTGCCCTCTTTTTTTACAGGCCTACCCCTAAGTCGGTTTCGGCACACCACACTGACTTAATCCTGGTATTTCACTGTCCCTATATTAACCAACCACAAATAAATGTATAATTCATATGTGTCAATGGAATTAATGTAGGTTTACCTTTTTTCTTTTTTTCATGTTTTTTGTGACATTGATCCTATTCAATCCATTCCGAAAGTATGAGAACATTTCATCAAAGTCATGGTTGGAGCCTCTGGTGTGATCCAGAACAGGGTTGATGTTTCATGATGTATAAGCTAAATGGCAAATTATTTTAAACTAGAAACATGGTCACAGCTGTGGCAACTGACATTTAATGTGGATAAGTGCAAGATAATGCATCTTGGATGTACAAACCCAAGGGCAGAGTTTAGAATATTTGATACAGTCCTAAGCTCAACATCTGAGGAAAGGAATTTAAAGGTAGGTAGACAATGTAAATAAGCAGCAGGAAATGCTAGCACAATGCTTGGTTGTATAGAGAAAGGTATTAGCAGTAGAAAGAGGGAAGTGCTCATGCCATTTTACAGAGCACTGGTGACACCTCACGCAGTACTGGAGACCGTATCTCCAGACGGATATGTATACTTTGGAAAGAGTTTACAGAAAGGCTACTAAACTAGTTCATGGATTGCAGGGTAAAACTTAGCAGGTAAGGGAAAAGGATCTTAACATGTATAGCTTGGAGGAAAGAAGAGACAGGTGGGCTATTATAGAAACATTTAAATATATAAAAGGAATCAACACATTAAAGGAGGCAAGTAAATTTAACCCCTTAACGTACCTAGTACGTCAGCGGCAAATATAAGCGGTAAACTTACCTGGACCGTCGATCCGTGGCGATCCCGGTCGGGGAAGGGGGGGAACTGCCCGAGACCCCAGCAGTTCCCCTTGCAGCAGCTCCGGCCACCCCGTGGATCACATGGCCGCAATAGTAGTCTATGGAGCTGCCTGCAGGGGGGCTATCTGAGCTGTCAGGCAGACTCCGTGACACCTATAAGTTAACAAATAATAAATAAAATATACAAATAAATATATTGTACATATATTATTTATGTATAATATATTATAAAATAATGAAAGCATTTTATAATATAAATATATAATGCATGTATATGATTGCATTACAAGTGTACTTTGAGATATATACACATATATCTCAAAATACACTTATAATGTAATCATATATATCATATATATTATACATAATGGGAAATAAAAGTGTGTGTGTGTGTGTATATATATTTGAGGGGCTGTAATCAGAGCGTCGGATGGCAGAGCTGAGTACAGGGATTACAGGAAAGGGGATAACCGGTCCCCCTTCCCAACCCCAGCTGGAAGTACTGGGAGGGAGGACAGTCGGTCCTACTCCCCAGCTGCAGTACACGTCACAGGGAGGGGAGACTACCGGTCCCTCCGCTGGGGATAGTTGATGGGACGGCGGTCTCCTCTAACCCCCATCCGGGAAGAGAGCAGTTGGCCTCTGCCCTCCCATTTCCCTTTATCCAAGACCTAATTATACCCTGCCCTACCGTTCCCATTGTTACAGAGCCAGACGGTCCCCAGGTCCCCCCAGCAGAAACACTGGCTATGGGTAGAGCACCGCTGGCCTCTGCCCACCAAGTACCCACAATGCTATACCTGGGAGAACTAGGTAGACCAGGGGTGACGGACACCCATTCAGCAGCCTTGGACCGATAGGACAGAACCGGGCACCAGAGGCCACCAGGTCAAGTGGTTGTTTATGGGATGGCTACTCGACTAACCCAGTTACCAACCAACAGAAGGTCAGGTACCTGGTTAATCTTACTTTGGGGGGAAAGAAATGTGATGAACTGAACCTCGTCACGGGTTCTTGGAGGGGTCTGCTGGCCAGCCTCCTACCTCAGGACTATGGCCCCTGGTTCAGGACTGTTAAAAGGCTCAGTTCGTGCCTTTAGACTTATATGGTTCGATATATGGGGCTTACCGAAATGATTATGAGTTTAGGTTAGGATTAGGAGTATTGTGTTTGTGTACTGAACCAACTCCCGAACTCTTGGACCACCAGTGGGAGACGTGTGCTGCTTATTAACCTTATTGACCTCGTTAACCGCAACGTTCTAAGTGGTTAGCTGGGTGGCCGTCGTTCGTATTTGTGAACACATGGCTGTGGTCATCTTTAGCCGTGAACACATAGAGCAGTGTTTGGCTGTCAAGTGCATGGAACTGAAATCGGACACTCGATGGCGCGAACACTGCTAGTTCCCCTTCCATCGAAGTTCGGTAAAATGTGTGGGAATTAATAAGGCGTTCGGTGGGAGCAAGCTCCCGAATGAATGACATAGACTGAGCGTACCTATGATGAACCGTTACGTTCAGTACTTTTGCTATATTTTGTACTCCCGAAAGAGACCGACCGCACACGAAAAAGAGTTCCATGAAATCAGCTGTACGGTCGGTCTCTTTCGGGAGTACAAATATAGCAAAAGTACCGAACGTAACGGTTCATGGTCAAATTATGACTTCCATGCAAATCCCAAACTCCTGAACCGATCTCGGTGATTTTTGAATATGTTGGTCCCCCAGATTAGGGGTCTAAGGGGATTTGACTTGTTTCCATGTGTTTTGGGGATACTTTTGGGATGTGGTTAAAAAACATGTTTACTGCACCTGGAGATAATTGAGTTTAGTACAGTTCCTGACTCAATTATCACTCAGGCACAAGGGAGGGATTACCCTATTTTGTGTTGGAGTGTCCTGGACCTGAGAGCCAATGTATTTAAAGTGTGTACCTTGTCATAGTCCTCTCTCAGGTCCAGAGGGGAAGGCCACTGGAACATATTATGGAAAACCCCTTATTATTATTATTATTATTATTATTATTATCATTATTATGTTATTATTTATATAGCGTCAACAAATTCTGCAGCTCTTTACAGTGGGTGGCCGCACAGATATGTAGTTGTAACCAGACAAGTTGGACACACAGGAACAGATGGGTTGAGGGCCCTGCTCAATGAGCTTACATGCTAGAGGGAGTAGAGTAAAATGACATAAATGTTAAGGATAGTATTAGACTAATGACAGTTGCAAGACAGGAATCAGTCGGGAGCTATTAACAGTTTAATTGATACGCTTATATGAAGAAGTAGGGTTTTTATAATTTTTTTTAAGGAGTGGAGACTGGGTGAGCATCTAACGGAGGAGGGAAGTGAGTTCCACAGGAACAGTGCAGCCCTGGAGAAGTCTTGAAGGCGAGCATCAGAGGTGGGAGTATGTCTTCAGCAGACGTAAGTCTTCAGCAGAGCGTAAGGGCCAAGACAGGACATACTTGTGTATTAGTGAGGACAGATAGGTGGGAGCAGCATTATGTAGAGATTTGAAAGCAAGAAGCAGAATTTTAAATTGAGCCCCATATCTTACAGGAAGATGAGCCTCGCCGCCGCATTCATTATGGACTGTAACGGCGCAGGTTGGGAGCACGTAAGACCACTGAGAAGCGGATTACAGTAGTCAAGGCAAGAAAGGACAATTGAATGGACCAGGACCTTAGTCGCATCTGGTGTTAAGTAGGGTCGGATGCGCTCAATATTTTTGAGATGGAAACGACTGGATTTATGGAGATTACACGTAGGCAGCGGGCCTGCATGGTGGAGCTGATGGTAGCACCATTGACTTGGAGTGAGACAGACACCGGAGTAGCAACACTTGCGGGAGGAAAGACTAGAATTTCAGTTTTGGTCAAGTTGAGTTTAAGGAAGTGGGCAGCCATCCAGTTAGAAAAATCAGAGGGGCAGTCAGAGACACTAGTCAAGAGGGACGGGGAACGATCAGGAGAGGACAGGTAGATTTGCGTGTCATCCACATAGAAATTATATTGGAAGCCAAAGGAGCTAATAAGTATAACAAGGGAGGCAGTATAGATAGAGAACAGTAGGGGACCATGTACTGAACCTTGGGGGACACCAACAGAGAGGAGTTGGGGAGAAGAAGCAGAGCCAGAGAAAGTCTGTCAATCTTGCATACACAACTCTTTCAAGGATCTTGGATGCAAAAGGCAGTAGCGAGATAGGACGGTAGTTGGATGGGGAGTTAGGGTTAAGGTTGGGCTTCTTTAGAATTGGGGTTACAGTTGCATGTTTGAAGGGCGATGGAAATATGCCAGAGGAGAGAGAGAGATTGAGAAAGAGAAGAAGACAGAGATGCAAGGGAATTGGATCTAGGGAGCAGGTAGTGGTGCGGGAGAACTGGAGCAGAGCAGAAACCTCTTCCACTGTAGCGGGTGCAAATCACTCCCTCTGCTGTTCTATATTCATTCACACCCGCTACAGGAGGGAAGTATTGTAAGGGGAAGAAGAAAAATGAGAGATCTCTTCCCTGAATGTAGAGATATTGTCAGTGAAGTGAGTTGCAAAGTCTGAGGCGGTCAAGTTAGCAGGTGGAGGACGAACAATAGGGCAAAGAAGAGAGTTAAATGTGGGAAATAGTTGTTTGGGTTCGTGGGAGAGTGTGGTTATGAGGGTATTGAATTCATTTACTTTTGCAGAGGAAAGAGCCAAGCTGTATGAGCGCAGCATAAATTTATAGTGGAGAAAGTCAGATGCACAGTGAGACTTTCTCCAACAGCGTTCATCAGTTCTGGAGCATTTTTGGAGGTATCGAGTCAGCTTGGTGTGCCAAAATTGTTGTTGGGGGCGCCTGCTGCATTTAAATGTAGGAGGTGCCATGATGTCTAGTTGAGAGGAGAGGGTGGAATTGAAGAAGGAGCTTGCAGTGCTAGGACAGGTGAGGTTTGAGATAGGTAAAAGGAGAGTCTGGATATTAGTGGAGAAATGCTCTAGGTCAAGACATTGGAGGTTTCTGTGAGATTGATGTTCAGATGGTGGTGTCAATTGCGTCTTAGGTATGCCGATGTCAAAAGTCAGCAGATGGTGGTCAGATAGAGGAAAAGGAATATTGGAAAGATTAGAGGCGGTACAGAGATTGGTGAAGGCGAGATCAAGAGTGTTTCCTGCTATATGGGTTGCTAAATTGGACCATTGTTTAGTGTGGGAGTGTCCTGGACCTGCGAGTCAATGTAATTAAAGTGTGTACCTTGTCATAGTCCTCTCTCAGGTCCAGTGGGGAATGCCCCTGGAATATATTATGAAAAACCCCTTGCATGGGGACCTGCATATATGGCCAGTTGTGGCTGCCATTAAACAGTTCCTCTTCACCCTCAACATAGAGCCTTGTCTCGTGTGTGGAGGGAACAGCTATATTCACTCTGGGGATTGCTATACTCATTATACTCCCTTGGATTATAATCACTAGCTCTTGTAAGCGCTATCCTGCTTTACTCTCTGGATTGGGAGAGGTCTCCCCACTGGAAGCTGGATCCTGGTCTTGGGTCCAGAGTGGGTGGAGGACAGTGACCCCCCCAACCAAGCTGTAACACTGGCTACGGGTTTTTTGGTAGTTATGGTGTCTGGTGGAGTGCTTGGAGTAATAGGTGAGCACTAGGAAGCATCAATTGGCAGAGGCACCCAGTCGGGGCCACAAGGCGGTCCACCATAGATATGATGAAAATAATGGTATCTTTAAAAAGACCATTTAATGGAGAGAAAAACAGCATATTACATGTGTGGGTACAGTAAATGAGTAAGAGGAAAATTACAGCTAAACACAAACACCGCAGTAATGTAAAAACAGCACTGGTCCTTAATGGTAAGAACATTTGAAAAACGGTCTGGTCACCAAGGGGTTAAAAGAAGAAAAACTACCACAGCAAGAGGACTTAAATTAGAGGGGCAAAGGTTTAAAAATAATATCAGGAAGTATTACTTTACTGAAAGGGTAGTGGTTGCATGAAATAGCCTTCCAGCTGATGTGGTAGAGGTTAACACAGAGAGCGTTTAACCCCTTAACCCCTTAAGGACCAAACTTCTGGAATAATAGGGAATCATGACATGTCAGACATGTCATGTGTCCTTAAGGGGTTAAGGACACATGACATGTGTGACATGTCATGATTCCCTTTTATTCCAGAAGTTTGGTCCTTAAGGGGTTAAAGGGACACTATAGTCACCTGAACAACTTCAGCTTAATGAGGTTGTTCAGGTGAGTGCTACAGCTCCCTGCAGCCTTTTTTTTGTAAGCACTGTATTTTCTGAGAAAATGCAGTGTTTACATTGGAAGCTTGGAACACCTCTTGTTGCAGTCAATCAGATGGCCACCAGAGGGACTTCCGAGTTCAGAGGCTCTAAAAAGGTCTCACGTCTGATGCATTCTGGGTGAATACTTCAGACGGGCTAGCAACACACAAAGCACTGTCAACGCGCTTTGTGTGCTGAGGCTGTCAGCACTGCTGTGGGCGTGGCTTCAGCTGACAGCTGAAGCCGGAACCCACAGGGACGCTTTCTGTCCACACATTTCTGTCCTACTCTCCTCCCCCCCCCGGACCCCACCCCTGGGCGGTGGGTGGGGGCCCTAAAATTAAAAATAAGGGGGGGACCTACTGTCCCCCCTGGCCCCCACCCCTGTGCGGCTGGTGGGGGCCCTAAAATAAAAAATAAGGGAGGGACCTACTGCCCCCCCGGCCCCCACCCCTGTGCGGCGGGTGGGGGCAATAAAATTATCAATAAGGAGGGACCTATTGTCCCCCCCGGCCCCCACCCCTGTGCGGCGGGTGGGGGCCCTAAAATTAAAAATAAGGTGGGGACCTACTGCCCCCCCCGGCCCCCACCCCTGTGCGGCGGGTGGGGGCCCTAAAATTATCAATAAGGGGGGGACCTACTGCCCCCCCGACCCCCACCCCTGTGCGGCGGGTGGGGGCCCTAAAATTATCAATAAGGGGGGGACCTACTGTCCCCCCCGGCCCCCACCCCTGTGCGGCGGGTGGGGGCCCTAAAATTCACAATAAGGGGGGGACCTACTGTCCCCCCCGGCCCCCACCCCTGAGCGGCAGGTGGGGGCCCTAAAATTATCAATAAGGGGGGGACCTACTGTCCTCCCCGGCCCCCACCACTGAGCGGCGGGTGGGGGCCCTAAAATTCACAATAAGGGGGGGGACCTACTGTCCCCCCCGGCCCCCACCCCTGAGCGGCGGGTGGGGGCCCTAAAATTATCAATAAGGGGGGACCTATTGTCCCCCCCGGCCCCCACCCTTGAGCGGCAGGTGGGGGCCCTAAAATTATCAATAAGGGGGGGGACCTACTGTCCCCCCCCGGCCCCCACCACTGAGCGGCGGGTGGGGTCCCTAAAATTCACAATAAGGGGGGGGACCTACTGTCCCCCCTGGCCCCCACCCCTGAGCGGCGGGTGGGGGCCCTAAAATTATCAATAAGGGGGGACCTATTGTCCCCCCCGGCCCCCACCCCTGTGCAGCGGGTGGGGGCCCTAAAATTAAAAATAAGGGGGGGACCTACTGCCCCCCCGGCCCCCACCCCTGTGCGGCGGGTGGGGGCCCTAAAATTATCAATAAGGGGGGGACCTACTGCCCCCCCGGCCCCCACCACTGAGCGGCGGGTGGGGGCCCTAAAATTCACAATAAGGGGGTGCACCTACTGTCCCCCCCGGCCCCCACCCCTGAGCGACGGGTGGGGGCCCTAAAATTATCAATAAGCAGGGACCTATTGCCCCCCCCGGCCCCCACCCCTGAGCGGTGGGTGGGGGCCCTAAATACAAAGGGGGGGGACCCTAGTTAACCCTTCCCCCCCCCCAAAAAAATTATCTCCTTACCTACCCCCCTCACCCTAAAAATAATGAGGGGGGAACCTTTAACTAAAAACCTGTTAAAAAAAAAAATGAGATAAAAACAACTTACCATTCGATGTTTTCTTTCTTCTAAAATTTTCTTTCTTCAGCCCCAAAAAAGGCCAAATAAAAAGCCATAATAACCGACGCAATAAAAAAAAAAAAAAACCCCAGCGCAAAAAAAATAATCCATCTTCACCCATGGAGGGCTCAGCGCAGACTGAGCTCCGCAGGGCGGGGCAAGGCTTATAAAGCCTTGCCCCGCCCTGCAATTAGGCTAAGAACACTCTGATTGGTGGGTTTAAGCCAATCAGAGTGCTCTTTGTCATTTTACAAGCGTGGGAAAGTTCTTTGGAATTTTCCCACGCTTGTAAAATGACACAGAGCACTGTGATTGGATGGCTTGAAATCCATCCAATCACAGTGCTCTGTGTCATTTTACAAGTGTGGGAAAATTCCAAAGAACTTTCCCACGCTTGTAAAATGACACAGAGCACTGTGATTGGATGGGTTTCAAGCCATCCAATCACAGTGCTCTGTGTCATTTTACAAGCGTGGGAAAATTCCAAAGAACTTCCCCGCGCTTGTAAAATGACACAGAGCACTGTGATTGGATGGCTTGAAATCCATCCAATCACAGTGCTCTGTGTCATTTTACAAGCGTGGGAAAATTTCTTGGAATTTTCCCACGCTTGTAAAATGACACAGAGCACTCTGATTGGCTTAAACCTACCAATCAGAGTGTTCTTAACCTATTTACAGGGTGGGGCAAGGCTTTATAAGCCTTCCCCCGCCCTGCGGAGCTCAGTCTGCGCGGAGCCCTCCATGGGTGAAGATGGATTATTTTTTTTGCGCTCGGGTTTTTTTTTTTATTGCGTCGGTTATTATGGCTTTTTATTTGGCCTTTTTTGGGGCTGAAGAAAGAAGATTTTAGAAGAAAGAAAACATCGAATGGTAAGTTGTTTTTATCTCATTTTTTTTTTTTACAGGTTTTTAGTTAAAGGTCCCCCCCTCATTATTTTTAGGGTGAGGGGGGTAGGTAGGGAGATAATTGTTTTTTTGGGGGGGAAGGGTTAACTAGGGTCCCCCCCCCTTTGTATTTAGGGCCCCCACCCGCCGCTCAGGGGTGGGCATTAGGTCCCCCCTATTGTGAATTTTAGGGCCCCCACCCGCCGCACAGGGGTGGGGGGCGGGGGGGACAGTAGGTTCCCCCCTTATTGATAATTTTAGGGCCCCCACCCGCCGCTCAGGCGTGGGGGCCGGGGGGGACAGTAGGTCCCCCCCTTATTGATAATTTAAGGGCCCCCACCCGCCGCTCAGGGCTGGGGCTGGGGGGGGACAGTAGGTCCCCCCCCTTATTGTTAGTTTTAGAAAGCGAGCTGAGCTGTCAGTCAGACAGCTCAGCTCGCTAACGCGCATTCCGCGCACATGCGTGGTAAAGCGCTGAATTTCTTCATAGGACGGCTGTCAATGCCGCTCTATGAAGAATGCGATTGGTGCAGCGGGAAGCCGCGCATGTGCACCACATCGCGATGACGCTTCTTTCAGAGAAGCGTCCTATTGGGCCCCGCGATTTCGTCATTTTGACGAAAAAGGGGGCGCGGCATGGCTGGGAGCTCGGCGCTGGAACGGAGGTAAGTTTTTAATATAAAAACCCTCCGAAAATTATTTTTATTAAATGAAAACTCATATAAAAGCAAGAAGGAAGGCTGGGGGGACCTGTCTTTCTTGCTTTTATATGTTGACTATAGAGTCCCTTTAAGCATGCATGAGATAGGCATAAGGCTAGAGATCAGATCAGGGAATAATGAAAGTATTAAGAAAATTGGGCCATCTAGATGGGCCGAATGGTTCTTATTTATATTTCTAGGTTTTTAAAATACATTTCCTGGCAGTAGATAGGACCATGTGAATACATTTAGTATAGGATGATGACAGAATGCCCATTATTGCCATCTCTTGAGTAAAAGGAATTATGAAATTTGTTAAGGAAACCATGGCAATTTTCCCAAAATTGTCTCACCTTGAGACTGGACCAAAAACAATGATAAATATCATGGTCCCCACCACCCCATTTTGGCAATCTAGTAAGTCTCTCAGTCCAATTGTGCGTCGTTGTTATGATAAGTAATAGCATAATGAAAGATTTTTATTTTTTAGTCCTAATAAAGGTCGAAACTTTGTCAGATGAAAAAATAAGTAGTCTATTTTGACAGGCCTAAGGAAATTAAGTAATATGAAATAAGTATATGGGTGAAGGCACGAAGGAGGCTGATCAAGAATGTAAGGCATTCATTGGAAGATGTGAGGGTGTCAATAGAGTGTGTTTCTCACCAGTAACGTGATGGCGTCATTAGTGTGACCTTGCATATGTTCCTACGTCACACATACGATATTGGCCCATTACAGAGCTGCTATAAACTCCTCATATTGAGCCAGTCCTTGTCTGGTTGTGGTTTTCATACTGCTTTTCTAAGAGCATGTTATATCTTTGAGAATCTTTACTTTTTGATTTGCTGGTCGTTCTTTCAAAGCAATTGCATTTGCATAAAAACGTATTATTATTATTATTATTATTATTATTATTATTATTATTATGGTGACATATTTATACAAGAGAAGTTTGAAATTGTTTGGGGATGACAGTAATCAAATGTACAAAGTTAACAGTTAACAATAACATGAATAAAGTTGGGTACATATTGTACTTTGTTTGACTACAGTCCGTAATAAGATTCATTCTTATCGAGACAGTAACCCTCAGTGGGTGGGTGAGAGGACTACTGACCAAAGTGGCCATGAATTATTATAGGTACCTCCAGTCTACATACTGCCTCCACACCTGTTTCCCATTAAGCTCCTCTTCCATTTCTCTCTCCTCCCACCGCTCCTCCCCCACCAGCCCTTATTCATTATGCAATACCTTCCCCTTTCCTGTTTTCTTTCTAATTACATTTATATCTGAATATCCCTGAATTTTGGTTGTGTACTTACCTTGCTATTCCTCTGTATATTTATGTCAGGCCTGGCCACTCTAAAGTCCGGTAATACATACATATGCCACTTCCCTTTCCTTGTTTTGTGTCACTGATTCTATATGTTGGGTGATGACCTATCCTAGAAATGTCCAGCCATTATCATGCAAGATATACTTGTTTTACTAAGCTGAATTAAAGGTAACTGAAACAGGAATTGTGAAAAGGGCAAGTATATTTTTTGGTCGAAATATCCACACAAGTTCCAACCATCCTCTAACCTGCTTTTGCCCAACAGTTAAAGAGAGAGACGACTCCCCATTCTGATAATGTGGGTTATTTTGAAAGTGTATTGCAAGAGAATATTACCAACTAAACTTCAATTTTAATCTAATTTTCAAGTTCATTTGGTCGAGTGTAGAAGGCTACTCTGTACACAAGTCTGTAAATCCAAACAGGGAGAGTACAGTAACTGAGGAAGTGCAAAGTACGAGTACTAATTTTGATCTAGTACAGTTGTAGAGGATAGAGATCACTGCCTGAAACCCAGTTCAAGGCTTGGAGATATCTAGCTGCCAAGAACCATGTTAAAACTCATCTGTTGGATAGAGGAAAATAAACCATATGAGATCTTTAGAGAATATTAGAATCAATTTTTAAACAAATGGGACCAAAGAGAATGATAGATGTGCCCAGTTTTTCAGTAGGGCTTCATTATTAAAATAGTTTTGAAAGTATTAATTGCAAAAAGGCGAGTGATGCTTAATATGTATGTTCCTTCTGCCTTTCCAAAGTTGCCTAAATAAAAAGCTGAGTATTTTGAGAGATTAATATCAAAAACCACAACCTGATCATAAATCTGAAGTATGTGTATGAGAGGAGAAGTACTTATTTTTAGGTTATCAATGTATAATGGTTGATTGTCTGCAAATGACATTATTTTCAAGGTTATGTTATGGATAGGAATGACTGAAAAAGAGGGCAGGTATGGAGCAGGTCAATAAGCGTATCTAAAGATAAATGACTTTGACTGCACCCAGAATAAGAAGTCCCACTTAAGAGGCTGCTGCTTGGTCATGTGTTTTTTTCCTTTACTGTTAGCCCGGACATAGTTAAGACAGGATCTATGTAAGGGCTATCAGAGAATCCACTGCTTTCCAGAGGTACTTAATGGAGTGGACTCACATGATCCTGGTAACTGTTGCAAATTGGCATCTCTCTGCAAGCACAGAGAACGGAAGATCACCAAAGAAAGACATTGAGCAGCCATCATAATTTGTAATCTATATTGCTCCTGAACATAATTGCAGCTTGCATTGCAATATACTGACAACATGATGTCTCTTGGAGCCTTTATAGAATTTTGGAAACTTGCAACATTGTTGCATCTTTTCCGCCCAATGTCCTATGCAGTGGGCAGCAGTCAGGCTTCTCTTCCCAAGTTGTCCAGTAGGATCCATGACTGTTGACCCTCCTAACACATTTGAATACTCCATACCCAACTACCTGCCAAATATCAATCAGAAAATATATATGGAGGATAGGACAATGGCAACAGCTTTATTGTAAATCACATAATTAACAAGCCAGCAAATGTTTAAAGCATCTGTCAGCTGTTTGGAGGATTGCCAAACAGATAACCATACGGAGACAGTGCCCACTCAATCCCTGATTGCAACCCTAGTTAGAATTATCCAATCCTATGGTGAACCAGATCACTTTGCATAACACTCATATTATTCACCTCCAATTCAGGATGGTGAAAAGGCCACCCACTTATACATTTGAATTTTAAAACCCACAGGGACTCTTTCTGGCCACAATAGTGATGGAAAAGTTGTTTCAAGGGGACTAACACCTGGACTGTGGCATGCCGGAGGGGGATCCATGGCAAAACTCCCATGGAAAATTACATAGTTGATGCAGAGTCTGGTTTTAATCCATAAAGGGCATAAATCACCTAAAATTCCTAAATTGTTTGGAATAACGTGCTTTAAAACATCAGGTATGATGTTGTATCGATCAGGTAGTGTAAGGGTTACGCCTGCTTCACAGTGACAGACCAAACTCCCCGTTTAACGCACCGCAAACAACCGCAAACAGTCCATTTGCACAACCGCAAACTCCCCATTTGCACAAGGTTGGATACCAAGCTAGCCATGTCCCATTCCTTGTCCTCACTGATGTCATTGAAGGTCTCTTCCTCCACCCAGCCACGTACAACACCAAGGATCCCCGAAAGGTGACAACAAGCCCCCTGTATTTTTTTTTTAAATGTACACTACTGTTACACCAGATATGAGTTGCACTCATGACAGAGCAGAAACATAATGGCTAAGAGAAACACATTCTGAGTACATAGGATTTCACTGCATACCCCTAATACAACTCCAACCATGGGCGTAGGAAGCGGGGGGGACAGATTCCCCCCCAGGAAATAATGTGGGGGGGACAGGTATGGTGAAATCCCCCCCAGGTTAGGACTAGGAGGAGAGGAGTCCGAGGAGTCTATGAGACGGTCGGAGTGCTGACACCGCTGGTAAAATTTCGGTGCATTCGGATTCGGCTTCCGAATGCACCAGTCAGTGTACCTGTTACACGAACAGGCGGAACAGCGTGATCGGCACTCCGGGGTCTCCTTCCGGTTTCAGTGTGGCACGGGCGGAATGTGCTGCAGACTGCAGGAGGACGCACAGCACAAGTCTGGACTCCAGTGGCAGCCTGTCAGGGAGGAACCTCCAACTTCAAGCAAAGCTGCTGGCTGGTGTGTGCACTGCTGGGACCACAGAGACACAGCCTGGGTAAGTAATGTTTATAATGTTGCTGTGTTATTTAAATAATGTGTAAATATTAGCAATAATTGTGTTAATTAAATGTGTAAATATTAGCAATAATTGTGTCAATTAAATAATGTGTAAATATTAGCAATAATTGTGTTAAATAATGTGTAAATATTAGCAATAATTGTGTTAATTAAATAATGTGTAAATATTAGCAATAATTGTGTTAAATAATGTGTAAATATTAGCAATAATTGTGTTAATTAATAATGTGTAAATATTAGCAATAATTGTGTCAATTAATAAAGTGTAAATATTAGCAATAATTGTGTTAATTAATAATATGTAAATAATAGCAATAATATACTGTTTTATGTAGCATTAGCAATAATATACTGTTTTATGTAGCATGGTAATTCCTGTTGCTTCTCAAGACTGGTGGCCCCTATTCTAACAATATAAAAAAAAAAACATTATATTATATAGCATTTTTCTCCCCTGTGACTGTAAAACACAATGCAGTTTAGCCCATATTTAGTTTTTTTTAGTAATGCTATACCAGTTTTTTTTTACTGCTGCTATACCGGTTAATTTTTACTGATGCCATGTGGGTTTATTTTTACTGCTGCTATATGTCGGTTTATTTTTACTACTGCTATACCGGTTAATTTTTACTACTGCTATACCAGTTTATTTTTACTACTGCTATACCGGTTAATTTTTACTGCTGCTATACCGGTTAATTTTTACTGATGCCATGTGGGTTTATTTTTACTACTGCTATACCGGTTTATTTTTACTACTGCTATACCGGTTAATTTTTACTACTGCTATACCGGTTAATTTTTACTACTGCTATACCGGTTAATTTTTACTGATGCCATGTGGGTTTATTTTTACTGCTGCTATATGTCGGTTTATTTTTACTACTGCTATACCAGTTTATTTTTACTGCTGCTATACCGGTTAATTTTTACTGATGCCATGTGGGTTAAATTCCTAGTTTACGGAATGAGAATATACCCGGCGAGGAAAAATGCTATCCCCCCAGATTTTTTTGGGTTCCTACGCCCATGACTCCAACATACCCACGTCAAATCAAAACCCGAGGTTACAACTGTAAGTCCAATCTTCAGTCTGTCAAGCAGCCCAGTATATAAAGGAATGACTTAAAATACAAAAGTAACAAGTAGCAGAAACTACAGAAATTACAACAGGTGCTGCTGGACATAAACACAAAACCTACCATCTTCGTAGCAGACAAAGTTCTGTGGTCAATACAGTGTGTGGAATATTGCAACAGCTCATGCCCCAGAAAACCCAAAGAAAATTAAAAAACAGTCAACACCAATGAAACTTGACAAACTAATAAAACCAGGAAGATGAAGATGCTGGTCAGGGAGCACAGGGCATATGGGTTGCTGACCATTAAAACCAGAAACTCCTCCTGAGAAAAACTGATGCCATCCTCAGCTGAGTTCTAGACTACCAGACAAACACACACAATAGAAGTAGACAGTACAGACGAGGGGAAATTTAATTAGCCTCGCTCAACTTAGGCTTGTACTGTCTGGCAAGTCACTTTCCCTTATAAAACTTGGGAAACTTGCAACATTGTTGCAACTTCTTCCTCACTGGCCTATCCAAAGGGCAGCAGTCATGGTTACCATTTACCATTTGTCCAGGGGAGTCCTGGTTGAATAACCTCTGGACTAAAATCTTAAATTGAAACCTATCGTTAGATACAATTTTCCTTCAAAAGTATTTTATTAAAAGAAATCAGATTTAAATAAAAAAGATCTGATGTAAATAAAAAAAAACAATCTAATTGAGATTAAAAAAATATAATAATGTAATTATTTTTTTTTTTAAATAATTAATTTTTATCCACCCTGTGCAGTATACAGATTTCTTTTTGGGCTTTGAGTAGATTGGCCTTGCAGCTTTTAACATCTTTTTAACATTTCGTGGAGGGACAAAAGTCTTCATCTGAATCTAATAAACTTTACTGGAACAAGATGAGGTGAGCAGTTCTTCATCTTCGAGGGAGGCTTTAGGTGCCATGTTGGGGAGCTTGCTCTAAGAGGGCGATAAAATGAGAGCCTAATATCTGGCAAACTGGATCTCCATTGATGGTGTGATTTCTTGTATTTGAGACCCTTCGTGTTACCCTTGTGATATATTGTCTCACCAAAAATACTCTAACTGTGGTAAAAGATTAATTGACATTGGTGTGTCTAGTTGCTATTTTATACTTATTCTTTCTATTATTGTATATTTTGTTGAAAGCATATAATAAGATAGAAGGAATCATGCAGATGATTACTTCCTTGGTTATTAATGTCTACATAAACACTAAGATACACTGTGTAGTTGAAAAATACTCTAAACCCAAGGCAAAAGTTGTGATGAACATTATGGCTAAAGTTGCTGGTTTATGAAAAACACTTCTTTGTTAAATGACATGATAAAACATTTCTAAAATGTGACCTCAGCCAACAATGCATAGCTTCAATGTATATGCATTGTATTGTCCATATAAGTATCAGCAGTTAGGAAATAAATTGGTACTTTAAACAACCAGTAGGTGGCACCTATACCTCAGCTACATCGCCTGCTAAACATTTATAAGGTAGAATGTATTTAAAGTAATTGGTGCATCACGTGCTATACAGTTATACAGCTATTCTGTTGTATCTGCTATAAACATTATACTGGTCTCTAAAATGAATACCTCATAAATGTCCCTCTTTTAAATCGACTTTGAGGCCCAGATCACTACTTTCTTGATTTCTTCATTCACTAAAAACAGAGCTTTCACCTTGACCGATGAATAAGAAACATGATTCAAAGCAGGACATACTTAAAATGAGAGAAATCTCAATGTATTCTCTCCAGTATAATACTTTAAAAATCAGTCATATAAGGTATTACATTCAATGTAAGCAATTTGCTATCTTAGATTGGAAAACAAATCGCAGTGTGTGCTATCATCACAGATTTATGAAGAACAAATTATGTCAAACTAACTTAATTGCATTCTCTGAATAAGTGGTTTAAAGTATAGAGAAGGGTGTTGCAGTGGATGTGATCTACTTGGAGTTTGCCAAGGCATTTCAGAGGGTTTCACACAAAAACATGCTGTACAAATTAAAAGCACTTGGCTTAGATGAAAAATCGAGTTCTGGAATTGAACAAAATCTTGACTATTGAGTGCATAGAGTACTTGATGAGAGTACATTTGCAGGGGAGGTGTGGCTAGTGCTGCATGAATAGAAACAATAATTTAACCCCTAAATGGCAAAGAATTGAGCAGTGACAATGCAGGAGCATGATCTATACACCAAGACTGACAAAGATGGTAAGTGATGAAGATTATTACTGTTTATAAGTGCCACACAGTCTGTGGTTTTATTAGTCTATGATCTCTCAGACATTAGACCTGCGCATTTGGCTTCAAGCAAGTCACATTTTGTGTGAATTTTGTGTAATTAGCAAATCATCCAAACTCTACAGCTCGGAAATGCCTAATGGACTCATCACGAAACAAATGAAATGAGCAATAGATGATCTGTTCCTTTTATTTGATTCACAGTTCCATCCATGGCACCATTAAAAAGGATAGAGAATACAATTATAAAACATTTTTCCCTGCCCCTATTAAAAAAAAAAAAAAAAAATAATGACACATTAGTATTGCATTTGCTAGTGGGCTGGTAAAGAGTGTTGTGCATATGTGAGGATGCTGCCTGTGGTGTTGTTTATGTTTGGAGACTAGATTTGGGAAGTCAAAAAAGACACAATGCCAACACTTCTAAGGCCTCACTCCACAAACCCAGAAACATGCCATACTGACTCTTCACTTTCATCTCCCTACAACTTTCAGGCCTCAATCACAAACCCAGAAACATGCCATACTGACTCTTCATTTTCATCTCCCTACAACTTTCAGGCCTCAATCACAAACCCAGAAACATGCAATACTGACTCTCTTAATTTTCATTAAGCACTTCCTACACACCCACCCAACCACCCAGGTTCCTAATAAATATATAGCATGGTCCTTCAGCTGTCTGAGATCTTACTTAATGTCACCTTTATTCCCTTTACATTTTACCAGTAGCTTAAACTCTCAGTTACGTTCCTCGGGCAATCACTTCCAAATTCCCCCTGCTACCTCTTGTCTCAGATTCCCATAATATCCTTTAGATTGTATGCTAAAAGGTTGACTATCTAAGTCAGGGGTAGGCAACCTTTTAGCAGCACTGTGCCAATATAGGATTGTGATGTCCAGTAGCGTGCCGGTCCTATTTTTTTTAAATCGAGGTTTGTATGCTGCTGTATTCTGCTTGTGTTATTTATACTGTAATTGCTTGGTATCATTGTATTTCTGCGAATATGAGCCATTATAATGTATATGTTTAGGAGTAATTTGTGATACTGTGTATGATACATATCAATGTGGGCTGTGTATGGGGCTGCTTGTGGAATTGTGTGTGGATGTATATGTCACATTGTGTGTTTGGTAGTGTGTGCATGTATGGGGGCTGTTTGGGTTATTGCATGTGAGGCTGCATGTGGGGTTGTGTGCATGTATGTGGATTGTTAGCGGGTTATGTTTGTGCGGATTGTATGTATGTTTGTTTGTGGGCTGTTCGTATTATTTGTATGAGGGGAGGCTTATTCTGCAGGTCTGTGTATATCTAGCAGTGTGGGTGGCTTCCCTGGGTTCCAGTGGGGACCAGGCTGGCCAGGTACAGGTCAAGAACAGGAGCTGCAACATCAGCTGCAGGCTGCTCTACTACAGTGTTGATTCCCATTCACAAGTGCTGGGAGGAAGTGATCTGAGATCACGTCCTCTGTGTGCTGCAATGCATAAATTGAGGATTGTCCTTCACCACCTTTTTGTATTAGCAGATATCTGAAGTTTCACTGGGACTCCAGATAGGCCAGAGCCTGTTTGGCTCTAGCAGCCTTGAGTGCCGTGCAAAGACACCTTGAGTGCCGTGCATGGCACTAGTGCCGTAGGTTGCCTACCCCTGATCTAAGTACTCTGTATAAAAAAGCTTCAATGGCTAGATATTAGCTCACGGGCAGGGCCTTCTTTACCTTTTGTATTGGTCTGTGCTTATTGCATGTTCTACCCTAATTGTACAGTGCTGCAGAATTTGTTGGCACTTAATAAATGCCAGTGATAAATAAATAAAAAGGAGAATCTTAATCTGTGAATTTTACATCACGTTGGTCTCTCTCCCAAGCATACGCATGTCTTTTTTGAATACTTCACCATCTCGGTATGAACACACCGATACATTTTTTACGTTTGTTTGGAGTCTAGAAACTTGTCTCTTGCTGGTTGGTTTCCAATATGGATCAATATGTGTTTTTCCTCTTTGTGGAATGGAATTTTATAGAAAATACTAATTCATAAAAGGAACTTGTTTGATCACTGTAGAGCTTTTTGTAGTAGACCTTCTGTAACGGACCGTTTTGCTTACCAGAGGTTAAAACACGTTTAAGCGATTTTCCCCTTTCCAGATGCACAGGCAGCTACTGTAAGCACCAATCTCCCAAATTGCAAACTACATGAATCCTAGAAACAGCTGAACAGGAAAAAACATACGAAAGGTTTACACTCCTGGCAGTCAGCATACAATCCAATTACCCCAATAACGAGACGACACTTCGTTTGGAGGGTTAAGCAGAATCTGACTGTACTGGCACATACAGGCTCTTTTATTCCCAATTCATAAACATAGTACAGCCCACAGGGTTTTACAGAACAACCAATCAATCCGTACAATACACACAGACACTCCCACACAAAATCCTCCCTTCTGCCTGTGATATGATTACTGAACACAATGGGTAATCTCATTATCACAGGCAGAGGAATACAGTTTATTAAAACATATCACAGGGACCCCAAAACATGCAATGACCCCATATATACTATATATACTATATCCTCAGAACCGGGGGATCTGGGTGAACCACATATCCAAAATTCACCCAGATCTGTTCAGTAGTTTGGAAGATACAGTTTAATGCAGATTCCGCAGAACATATACAGATTATATAAAAAAGAATTACTGTATAATGTGTCCCCTGTTGTATAGGTTAAAACTACTGTACGATGTCTTTGTGCACCAAATACCGGAGAGATGGCACCGTGTAGAAAAGTCACAATAGTGTCTGTGAGTTAAAATGGCCACCATCCATTGTTCTCACCATGTGCTTCTGATACATGAAATGGTGGCCACCCAGTAACTCCACAGTATGTCCCCAGATGGTTCTTAAAGGGCCAGTAGCAGCATAATACAATACAACATGCCCAAATCAGTTATTTCAATGGCCAAACCTCCCAGGGACCATAATCACAGGGCAAGAGGCTGGCAAGCAGTCCTCTCCAGGCACAAGTGGCGGGGCTGGTTCCGCCACACCTTCCATTTCTCTGATTACATTTCTTTTTAGGCAATTATGAAATGAGGTACAAATGAACTCTTAATAAATATTCAAACGCAGCAGTATTATATTATTATTTTTATTAGACATGGAGATTCAGAACATCAGAACCAAAATTTGACAGAATTTAAACCAACTCAGTGTAATTTTGATTCACAATTCATGGTACACAATTCTAGTAGCCACTTAAAGGACCACTCTAGTGCCAGGAAAACATACTCGTTTTCCTGGCACTAGAGTACCCTGAGGGTGCCCCCACCCTCAGGGACCCCCTCCCGCCGGGCTCTGGAGAGAGGAAGGGGTTAAACTTACCTCTTTTTCCAGCGCCGGGCGGGGAGCTTTCCTCCTCCTCTCCATCTTGATCGCGACGTCATCGGCTGAATGCGCATGCGCGGCAGGAGCCGCGCTCGCATTCAGCCGGTCGCATAGGAAAGCATTTACAATGCTTTCCTATGGACGCTTGCGTGCTCTCACTGTGATTTTCACAGTGAGAATCACGCAAGCGCCTCTAGCGGCTGTCAGTGAGACAGCCACTAGAGGATTTGGAGGCTGGATTAACCCTCATTATAAACATAGCAGTTTCTCTGAAACTGCTATGTTTATAAAAAAAAAGGGTTAATCCTAGAGGTACCTGGCACCCAGACCACTTCATTAAGCTGAAGTCGTCTGGGTGCCTAGAGTGGTCCTTTAACACCAATTTAAAATCACTAATTTACAGTTTTAGCGTTTTTTTACACTATAAGCACCATTTTTTTTTTTTTTTTGAAATTTCTAATCGAAACAAAAAACATCTTCAGAACCGAAACATTTTGCAAATCATAAACATGTCATTTTGGAAAAACTGAAAATGTTCACAGTGTACAAGTCTAATGTTTATGACTGGCTTGTCTACTGCAAAGTACTAGGTAAGTACATGAATTCCATTATTTTCAGTTAACTTGAATAAAGGGTATTGAGCTTTTTGCTGAAAAAACAAAGATTTGTAAAATGTAACCTCCTTCAAATCAATAAATCTGGAAATTGGTATGGTGCATTTATCAAAAGATATATATTATTTTTGAAAAAAAAAATATTCAGCACTCATTCTAGAAATACAATCTGACCTAGAAATACTTCCAAGTAGTAAATATTGCAGTCAATAAAACATTACAGGCTAGGTGTGCAAAATTATTTAATAGCACACATGTCAATGCTTGATGTTTGAGTTGCACATTTTGTTTCAGAGAAAACGTCCTCATTAGTAGGAATCCTTCATGGAAAAAAGACCAAAAACCCCATGTCCAGACCGGCATTATTTAAAAAGACTCAAAGGAAATGGTGCAAAATAACTGCTAAAGGAAAAAAAAAAATAATGAAGCGAACTGATCTTTATCACCCTGCCTGTAACACAAAAAAGAAGTAGACATCAGAAAGAAAATTATTTAAAGATCTGCCAAGTAGCAACTTTTATCACCTTACTGTAACTTGTAATGTTCTAACAGTTAAAAAAAAAAAAAACAACCCTTCGTTTGCTAAAAGCCAGATATTTATAATTAGAATCGACCTTGATTTTCCAAAGCTGGTAATGCTGAACCAGTTTTAAACTATTTACATATCTAGATCCAAAGATCAACTAATTTAATAAATAAATAAATATATTGTTTCCCAGTTATCTAAGTTATATATTACATCTCTGTGATGGGGGCTGGTTAAGAAGCACCAACTTATCAGTGTTAAATCCATATGGATTTAAAAAGGTTTATTCCCCACACCTAACTAACCCACATTCTCTCCTGCAATTGTGTCATGTAAAAAACAAATACTGGGGAAATTGGGCGGGGAGATCACTAAGGGACAGTGGGGAGAGGGACAAGAGGGGATAGAGGCTATTTTCGGCATGACCCTCCAGCATGACCCGGTCCCCCATGGAAGTCCCGTCTGACTTATTTCCACGAACTTGACACGAACAGCGTTCGGGAAATTCAAAGTACCGAATGAGGGGAGCACTTTCCACGAACTCTCTGCATTCTAACCCTGGTAGTTTTCATGTAAAGTGACACGAACGGAGACCGTCTCTTAGCCCCAATTTCATGGAACTCTAAAGCGGATACCAACACGCGGTGAGCCGGTCAAACTTCCACACGACGCGACACGAAAACTACCGAACGGATTTTCGTGAAATTTAAGTATGTTGCTCCCCAGACCATCAGCTACCCAGGGATGTAAAATTGGATTTATATTGATATGTGATATGGAAAGTATTGTTTTGAAAAATTGTAAAATTGTAACTTTTCTGGCCAGTAGATAATTGAGTTTAGCATGCTGCTCAAACTTAATGATCTTGCCTGGCCCAGAGGAGGGGTTTTGTATTGTATAAATTGTGTGCTCTGTGTGCCAGTAAAACAGTCTTGTTCCAGCATTAAGCTTTGGCTCATGTGTGGATTATTTGGCGATACCAGCGATTTTTGTTCCTGTGGAATTATTGGAGTTATTCTGCTATTGGGAAAAGGAATACTAGACGGTGATACTGATTACTACCGTCACAACTGGTGGCAAGCGGCGGGATTTTCCCTTCTTTTTCCCTGCACAGAGGATTCAAGGAAAGCACTAGTGTATAGTGCATGAAGGGCAATGCTAGCACTCGTGCAGCGACCCTGGCTTCGGAGGAACTCAAGGGATAGAGCTAGCTACCGGGCAGCGTCCCTATCCATAGCAACATGGAAGAGGAGTTTCGCTGGAGGTTTCAGCAGCAATTGGCCCAACAGGATGGGCCTGTATCAGAGGAGTGCATACTGGACTGGAGAGATGCCACTCATAAGGAGTTGTGTTACGATGCCCTGGAAGAGGTACAACGGCGGCGGGGAGAGAGTCTTCCCAGTGACGAGCAGTGGTTCCAGGTACTGGTGGCCCTGCGCTTCCCTTTGCTAGGGGAGCAACTCTTGGATGAATGGGTGATGAAACTCTGGGATTTAATTTGGAAGGAGTTGTGGCTGGATGCAGCTTACCGGGCCCTAAAGTGGTACGCCACCCAGCGCAACCCCTGGATGACTAACCACTATCTGCCGGAGGGAGAGGATTATAATGGCCCGGGCTTACTGTGGGAGGCCTTTGAGGAGGGCGATGACTTTGGATGCCCCACAGAATGTCGGTTCTGGGACATCCACAACATCAGGGAAACCCTGCTGGATCTTCCCCGAGCGGGCGACCTGGGACCAGACCTGATTCACCTGGTCACAATGGAGTGGGAGCTGTCTGCTCAGCCTAACACAGCCACCAGGTATACCACCAGGAGTAGGGACAAGCAATCCTGCTCCCCAGCGGCAGTGCACCTTACAGGGAGAGGAGACAACCGGTCTTGCTCCCCAGCGGCAGCCTGAGTTCCAGGAGGAGGAGATGGTCGATCCCCCCACCGTACAGACACCAGCGTCCTGGGGAGGGGAGGCAAGCAACCTCCATCTCCCCCAGCAGTCAGAGGTACCTGAGGTAGTGGACCTCATAGACTGGTCCTGGGAAGACGCACAGATGGCAGGCGGAGATGGGACCGAGGTCTCTCTGCAGGCCCTACAGGGATGCTGGGCAGCCGTCCCAGATCCCCAGTGGCAGTATACTTTACAGGGAGAGGAGATAACCAGTCTTCCTCCCCATCAGCGGCCTGAGTTCCAGGAGTAGGTGATGCCCGATCCCTCCATCTTACAGCAACCAGCGTCCTGGGGAGCGGAGGCAACCAGCCTCCCGCTCCAACAGCAGCCGGAGATACCAGGAGAGGGGGAAAACAACCCTAACCACACTGGCACAGATGGGACCGCGGCCTCTGGGCCAGTCCTACAGGGATGCTGGACGGGCGGTCCAGATCTCCAACCTTCTCCACAGGGATACCAGGAGGAAGAGGTGAGCGAGCCTTCCCCTCCCTTGCTACACCCTGACCGGGTCCTGGGGGCAGTGGATGAGCCTACGATACCCACTGACCCCCTTCCAGCAGAAGAGCTGGCAGCAGAGCAGAGCGCCGCTGGCGTCTGCCCCCCAAGTAACCCCAGCTGTCTGCTTAGCTACACGAGGGAGACCGAGGATGCTGAACTGTCCCACTACAACCTGGAACCTACAGGCCAGTACCGTTTATTGTGGGGGGGGGCTACTCTGCTGATATTGCTTTGTGGGTGGGCTGCCTGACTAACCTGGGTCCTGACAGACGGAAGGTCAGGCATCTGCGCGCCTGGAGAGGACTACTAGCCGGCCGCCTGCCGTGGGATCATGGACCCGGGAAGGTCTGGCCCTTTAAGTGCTGTATGTGGACTGTCCCGCCAAATGGACTTATTCTGGGACTAATGGCTGGAAGTCCCGTCAGCCCCACTGGACCCGGAAAGGTCCAGTCATGTCTGCCGGAGCAGGGAGTAAAAGGGGGGCCATTGTGAAGAATCACCCTTCCTTCATACGACTATTTCCCTCCCTGCTACTGTATTCGATTTATTACTTTATTCGTTACTTCCTGTTCGTCAAAAGCCCTTATTCGGTAAAATAGTTATTTTACCGAATGAGGACCGCCCTGGGTAGCAATTAGAACTTAGAATCTTGTGAAACCGCGAGTGCTGGGTGGCCATTACGGGACCCGAACACGTGGCGAGAACAATGAATGGCGGCTATCTTAAACTCCCGAACGGCCGGTCAGCGGGACTTAGGCATCGAGCGCCTGGAACTATTTTCAGTATGGCCCTCCAGCATGACCCGGTCCCCCATGGAAGTCCCGTCTGACTTATTTCCACAAACTTGACACAAACGGCGTTCGGGAAATTCAAAGTACCGAATGAGGGGAGCACTTTCCACGAACTTGCATTCTAACCCTGGTAGTTTTCGTGTAAATTGACACGAACGGAGACCGGCTCTTAGCCCCAATATCATGGAACTCTAAAGCGGATACCAACACACAGTGAGCCGGTCAAACATTCACACGACGCGACACGAAAACTACCAAACGGATTTTTTGTGAAATTTAAGTATGTTGCTCCCCAGACCATCAGCTACCCAGCTATTGATATCTGATATGGAAAGTATTGTTTTGAAAATTTTTAAAATTTTAACTTATCTGGCCAGTAGATAATTGAGTTTAGCATGCTGCTCAAACTCAATTATCTAGCCTGGCCCAGAGGAGGAGTTTTGTATTGAATAAATTGTGTGCTCTGTGTGCCAGTAAAACAGTCTTGTTCCAGCATTAAGCTTTGGCTCATGTGTGGATTACTTGGCGATACCAGCGATATTTGTTCCTGTGGAATTATTGGAGTTATTCTGCTATATTGGGAAAAGGAATACTAGACGGTGATACTGATTACTACCGTCACAACACCTATCATTAAAATTATAGACTGATCATTTTTTTGTCAGTGGGCAAACGTTCAAAATCAGCAGGGGAACAAATACTTTTTCCCTCACTGTAAGAGCACTTTTACGCTTTTAATCTACCCACTTTATCACAAACGTAGGTCAAATTAGTTATTTTTGGTTTTGTTTTCTCACATGTTGTATTTTTGGGAAATTCACAGACCACACTAGTCCTACTACTGCAAACACCCCATATTTGTATTCTGCTAGTGTTCTGGAATACATTGATACCCTACTTGTATATTGTTTACCATAATCCTGCCCCTAATCCAACCTTTTGTCCCTAATCCAACCGTTAACTAAACCACAAATCCAACCCCTAATCCAACCCTAAATCTAACCCGTAATTCAACCCATAATCCAACCTATAATCCTAACCATAAACCAACCTATATATCTACCTATAATCTGTTCCCTTTTACTATTCCTAATCCAACCCTTAATCAAACCACTAACCCAACCCATAATCCAACCTCTTATCCTACCCATAATCCAACCTTAATCCTACCTATAATCCAGTTGATAATCTGACCCATAATGAAACTCATAATTTTACTTATAATGTCAGTCCTAATCCCACCCTCTAATCTCAACACTCAAGGGATTCCCTCTACTGGTGTCAGTACTGACACCAGCAGAAGGATTTCCTAGCTCATACAGCCCTGCACTGCATAGACTGTCATGTGGTCATTTAGTGGTTAAGGCCTGTACTAGATTGGTATGGCTATATGTCAGTCGTATTTAATAAAACTAAAACAATAATAAAACATTAGAATAGTTAGATAGTATCAATAGGGATAGGCATAATATTTAAAGGGCAACTGTCATTTCCCATAGTATTTAATATTATGTTTATTTATACATATATTCAAAAAAATATGTATTTGTGATTTATAAAAAAAAATTACGAAGATTTCGTCTAAGCCACAGGAAAGGTTTTTTTACGGTAAGAAGAATAAGGATGTGGAATTCTCTGCCTGAAGAAGTGGTTTTATCAGAGTCCATACAGATGTTTAAACAGCTATTAGATGCATACTTGCAAAAACAGAATATTCAAGGATATAATCTTTCAATGCAGGGTAATAAACTGGAACAAAGCATAAATCTGACTGCCATTCTGGGGTCAAGAGGGAATTTATTTCCTAACTTTTAGCAAAATTGGAAGTGCTTCAAACTGGGTTTTTTGCCTTCTTTTGAATCAACAGCAAAAAACAAATGTGAGGAAGGCTGAACTTGATGGACGCAAGTCTCTTTTCAGCTATGTAACCATGTAACTATGTAACTATGTTATCCTGCAATTGGTTATCTCCATCTTAGCTCCTTGTCAGTTATTGTTATAAGCTCTACCATTTGCACCTGGAAGTCACTATAGAGCAGGGGTTCCCAATTAATTTTTCCCATGGAATCCTTTGACATGGTGTATCAACATCGTGGAATCCCTCCCCCTCTCCCCCCACCCCCCTGAGAAAAAAATTTGCACCATTTTTTGTATGTGCCGGTGTATGTCAAGGTTTAGATATCTGTGCTTGTATGTGCCAGTGTGTGTGTATATATACCTGACACACAGATACACACACACACACACACACACACACTGGCACATAGCACATAGTGGCACACAGCTACACACACTGCTTGTATGTGCCAGTGTGTATCTGTGTGTGTGTATGTATCTGTGTGTCAAGGTGTGTGTATCTGTGTTTGTATGTGTCTGTGTGCCAGTGTGTGTATCTCTGTGTCATTGTGTATTTGTGTGTGTGTGTATGTATCTGACACCCAGATGCACACACACACTGTCACATAGTGGCACACATATACACACTGACACACACCTTGACACACATATACACACACTCAGATACACACTGACACACACATTGGATATACACATTGAGATATACACACACTTGCACCCACAAATACACACTGGCACATACACACACTCAGATACACACACACACACACACACACACACACACACACACACACACACACAGGCACATACAAACACACTGATACACACTGGCACATACACACACACTTAGATACACACAGTGACACATACACAAACCTTGACACACTGACACACTCAGACACATACTCTTTGACAGATACACATACACTTTCACTGACAAACACACATACTCTTTGACAGACACACATACACTCTCACTGACAAACACACATACTCTTTTACAGACACACATACAAACACACATACACTCTCACTGACAAGAACAGATACATTCTCACTGACAAACACATACACTCTCACACACTCACTGACAAGCACACATTCACTCTTACTGACAAACACACATATCCGCTTTGACAGACACACAAACACATACAAACTCCCTAACAGACACACATACAATTTTTTTTTTTACATTTTACTCCACCCAACCCCCCTACCTTCAGGAGTGCTGGCATGGAGTCCCTGGGGTCCAGTTGGGCTGCTGAGCGGCTGGCGTGCTGAGTGTGCAGTCCCTGCGGTCCAGTGGGGATGCTGAGCGACTGGCTTGTGGGAGGCAAGGGAGCAGTGATCTCCGTGCTCAGCTCCCTCGCGTGCCTCTTAGTGATGCCGGGGGATGTCAAATTCCGGCTCCAGCATCACTGCTGTGCGCGCGGTAGCTGAGCAGGGAGATCACTGCTCACTGCTCCCTCGCCGCCCGCAGCCATTTTGTTTTTTTTATCTTTTGGCGGAATCCCAATTGGGAAACGCTGCTATAGAGAAAGCAAATAGAGAAGCAGCAAAATAAAACCATGTTTCTGTTTCTCCTCTCCATTTGCAATGTTTGCCCTTGATTTGCCTTGTCTAGACTGCATTGTGATGTAATTTGCTAGATATAAATAAATAAAAAAAAATGCACCTCAAGATTGAAAAGGTTAATACAAATAGGATAAGTGATTTACATTATTTTATTCAACAGTGTAATTAGAGTAAAGATCTGGCAAATATAATTTAAATTTATGTGCCTATGTACGCTTGTCAAAGTCAAGTATTTTTTATTTTGCAAACTGGGCAACTGTGATGGTAGTTGTTCAGTAAATGTCTTTGACGGGGAAATATAATGGAAGTCTATAAGGAATAAAGTTGACCTTGTTCAGTGCTGTTATTTTCTCAGTGCAATATCTATGCAGAAATCCTATTCAAGATTTAGACAGGCAAATATATTATATGTCTATGGTAGAATATATCTTTATCCTTGTGGAATGTACAGAAGTCAAATGCAATGTAAGTCCGTGAACAGACTGTTCATTACTCTTTGTTGAATGCTGATCTGTTGTAATGTAATGTTGTAATATAATGTTGTAATATAACTAGACTAGGGGCAAACATTCCCTGTCTTTTGCAATTCTAGTAAGTTTTAAAGGTGAATTTACCTTTATATTTTTTAGTTCTTCTCCTTTCATAATTTTCTTTTTTTCAATGTAAGTCTATAGCAATTGACTGTAAACCTTTGAACAAAATTGTATTCATCCTGCTTTTTAGGGAGTCACTGTCAGTTGGTTATTGTAACGGAGCTCCGTGTACTCCGACCGAGTACACTCCGTTGATGGATGCTCCTAGCGCTCTCAGAGGACTCCAAGCACTGCAGATGACACCACAACCACCGCAGGCTCCACAACCGCTGTAGCTTAACTGGAGCCGCGCCGTCTTCCTTCCACCCTGGATCGGCTTCTGTCCTCCAGGACCGTGTGGGGAAGACCTCTCCTCCAGGAGAGCGTAACAGGAACAAGCTCTTAAAAGAGCTAAGTGATTGAAAGCTCAGGGGAATATGCAGAGCATATCAATCCCCAGTGTGATACAGCAATTCCCTCCAATAACGAGACAAGGCTACGTTTTGAAGGGTCAAGAAGAACTGAGGACTGGGACACCCAGCCTGCTTTTTATTACAAAAAGGTACACACAGGACACTCCCAGGGGGAGGATGAAATTAACCAATCACATACATGGTACCACCCCCACGTCTCCTCCCCTCAGATAAACATATAACATAATTATAGCATACAGTAAAAATACAGTTTTCACACATACACTGTAGCTTTAAAACTATACATTCAATCTCCATAAAAATTACATATTTGAACTCAGCATACATCAAACATAAACACTTCTAAAAATCAGCCAAATCCCCCCAGTGGATCAAAAGTTAGCTGGAGGTCCCTTTATGACCGACCGCAAGCACAATTTCCTGCCCAAAACAGTTCCATAGATTTGGGCTGTGCGGTCGGTCAATTTCATGCAGAAAATTCCATGAATTTGGCTACACATACCGCTGACCTCGTTCGAATGAACAAAGGTGGCTGCCGCCACGTGTTCGTTTGTCAGATGGCGGCCACTTGGAATACTTCGGCACTTCGGATGCATCCGAAGTGCCCATTTAAAGCTGCAGCACTGTTTCAAATTATTTAAAGGGACAGTCTTATAAAATCCAATCTGCTAAAAGAGTCTTTAACAGGTAATACCTTCCAGGGGCCATAGTCTTAAAGAGTATTGTTACCCAAAGTCTCAATATGGCCCCAGACAGTTCTTAAAGGGCCAGCAGCAGCCCAATATAGGTTAATAAGTTTTCAGGGGCACAATCTTCCAGGGGCCATAGTCATGAGGAAGGAGGTTGGCAAATAGGCTTCTCCACAATCCAGGGAAGCAGGGCAATTTTCCATTTAAAGGGCCAGTTACAAATAGCGATTTGTAACACATCTCCCCTTTGGGGGGAAGACTAACCAGGCACCTGACCTTCTGTTGGTCAGTGCCTCCGTTAGTCGATCCACCAACCCACAATAACCAGATGCCAGAGTAGCCCCCCCCACAACAACAAAGTACTAGAGCAGCCCACCCACAAGACACAATTACTGCACCTGGGTATTTTGCTGTGGTGATGTGGTAACATGCTGTGGAGACTTGAAGGGCAGAGGCCAGCGGAGCTCTGCCCTGATGCCAGCTCTTCTGCTGGGATAGCCTGCAGGACATCAGGCTCTGGACCAGGGACAAAGGTAGGGCAGAGGCCGACTGCACTCTGCCCAGCTGCCAGCTCTTCTGCTGGGGTAGCCTGCGGGACATCAGGCTCTGGACCAGGGACAAAGGTAGGGCAGAGGACGACTGCACTCTGCCCAGCTGCCAGCTCTTCTGCTGGGGTGCTGGTAAAGTAGTCTGGCTCAGTGGCCAGGGAAACATAGGAGTCAGTGAGGGTTAATGTCACCTCTGTTAACCCTGGTGCCACTCTAGGAGTTAGCTGGGGAGGGGAATTTGTACTTACCCCCTCCTCCTGTTGTCCCGGTGAGAGCAGTTGGGGATCTGGACAGGTTGTCCAGCATCCCTGTAGGTCAGGCACAGAGACCACGGTCCCATCTGCGCCGTCTGGGGGATTGGTGTCTCCCCTTGTTAGGGGAAGCTGCCGCTGGGGAGAGGGGGTGCTGTGCTCCTTTCCCGGAAACACAGGCTGCCGCTAGAGAGGGAGACCGCCTGTCTCCACTCCCGTAACATTGTCCTGCTGCTGTAGAGAGGGACCAACTGTCTCTGCTCTCTGTAGGACACACTGCTGCTGGGGGGGAAGGTCGACACCTTCGGCCCCCTGTAACTCACACTGCCGCTGGGGGGGAAGGACGACACCTTCAGCTCCCTGGGGTTCACACTGCCGCTGGGGGGGGAAGGACGACACCTTCGGCCCCCTGGGGTACACACTGCCGCTGGGGGGGAAGGACGACACCTTCGGCCCCCTGGGGTACACACTGCCGCTGGGGGGAAGGACGACACCTTCGGCCCCCTGGGGTACACACTGCCGCTGGGGAGGAAGGACGACACCTTCAGCTCCCTGTAACACACACTGCCACTGGGGAGAGGGGGTGCTGTGCTCCTTTCCCGGAAACACAGGCTGCCGCTGGAGAGGGAGACCGCCTGTCTCCACTCCCGTAACATTGTCCTGTTGCTGTAGAGAGGGACCAACTGTCTCTGCTCTCTGTAGGACACACTGCTGCTGGGGGGGAAGGTCGACACCTTCGGCCCCCTGGGGTACACACTGCCGCTGGGGGGGAAGGACGACACCTTCGGCCCCCTGGGGTACACACTGCCGCTGGGGAGGAAGGACGACACCTTCAGTTCCCTGTAACACACACTGCCGCTGGGGAGGAAGGCCGACACCTTCAGCTCCCTGGGGTTCACACTGCCCTTGGGGGGGAAGGACGACACCTTCGGCCCCCTGACACTCACTCTGGGGTTGGGGATCTTCCCAGTAAACCTCTATGATATCCTTCCAGCTGAAGGGCTCTAGACCTGGTTCTGCTTGCAGTGTAGACTGTGGCTGAATGGCGCAGAGCAGGCGTTGGTAGGCCTGCTCCAGTTCCCACTCCCTGGTTGCTAGGTGCATCATGTCTGGTTTCACCGCACAGTCGACAGGCCAATCGTACATGTCCATCCTGTAGTCAAGGATGTCCCAAAATTGGAAATCCTCCGTGCTGCCGAAATCAGGCTCCTCCTCCATGGCATCCAGAAGTAGACCAGGACCATCATAATCATCCCCCTCCGGTAAGTCGTGCTCGGCCGTCCAGGGAGTAAGTCGAATGGTATGCCACCAGAGGGCCTGGTATGCGTTGTCTAGCCAGATCTCTCGCCATACCAGGGTCTCTAGTCTTGTCACCCACTCATCCAGGGGCTGCTCTCCCAATAGATACATCCGCATCGCCACACGCTTCTGTAGCCGCTGCTCATCACTGGGGAGGCTCTCACCTCGCCGCCACTGGGCGTCTTCCAGGGCATCATACCAGAGTTCCTTTCTGTCTGCATCCCTGTAATCTGCGGCCGCCTCCTCCTCCTCATCATGGAACGCTGTCCGAACACTAGCTGATTCCATCCTGCTGTAGCCAGGGGCGCTGTATGGATACCAGCGTTGCCCTCATTTTGTAACTCCAAACGTTACCAGTGTCTCTGAGCTGCTTCTCCTCGCACTAGGACGCCATCCCACCGCTGCCACCACTGTAACGGAGCTCCGTGTACTCCGACCGAGTACCCTCCGTTGATGGATGCTCCTAGCGCTCTCAGAGGACTCCAAGCACTGCAGACGACACCACAACCACCGCAGGCTCCACAACCGCCATAGCTTAACTGGAGCCGCGCCGTCTTCCTTCCACCCTGGATCGGCTTCTGTCCTCCAGGACCGTGTGGGGAAGACCTCTCCTCCAGGAGAGCGTAACAGGAACAAGCTCTTAAAAGAGCTAAGTGATTGAAAGCTCAGGGGAATATGCAGAGTATAGCAATCCCCAGTGTGATACAGCAATTCCCTCCAATAACGAGACAAGGCTACGTTTTGAAGGGTCAAGAAGAACTGAGGACTGGGACACCCAGCCTGCTTTTTATTACAAAAAGGTACACACAGGACACTCCCAGGGGGAGGATGAAATTAACCAATCACATACATGGTACCACCCCCACGTCTCCTCCCCTCAGATAAACATATAACATAATTATAGCATACAGTAAAAATACAGTTTTCACACATACACTGTAGCTTTAAAACTGTACATTCAATCTCCATAAAAATTACATATTTGAACTCAGCATACATCAAACATAAACACTTCTAAAAATCAGCCAAATCCCCCCAGTGCTGGGGGGGGAAGGTCGACACCTTCGGCCCCCTGTAACTCACACTGCCGCTGGGGGGGAAGGACGACACCTTCAGCTCCCTGGGGTTCACACTGCCGCTGGGGGGGAAGGACGACACCTTCGGCCCCCTGGGGTACACACTGCCGCTGGGGGGGAAGGACGACACCTTCGGCCCCCTGGGGTACACACTGCCGCTGGGGGGAAGGACGACACCTTCGGCCCCCTGGGTTACACACTGCCGCTGGGGAGGAAGGACGACACCTTCAGCTCCCTGTAACACACACTGCCGCTGGGGAGAGGGGGTGCTGTGCTCCTTTCCCGGAAACACAGGCTGCCGCTGGAGAGGGAGACCGCCTGTCTCCACTCCCGTAACATTGTCCTGTTGCTGTAGAGAGGGACCAACTGTCTCTGCTCTCTGTAGGACACACTGCGGCTGGGGGGGAAGGTCGACACCTTCGGCCCCCTGGGGTACACACTGCCGCTGGGGGGGAAGGACGACACCTTCGGCCCCCTGGGGTACACACTGCCGCTGGGGAGGAAGGACGACACCTTCAGTTCCCTGTAACACACACTGCCGCTGGGGAGGAAGGCCGACACCTTCAGCTCCCTGGGGTTCACACTGCCGCTGGGGGGGAAGGACGACACCTTCGGCCCCCTGACACTCACTCTGGGGTTGGGGATCTTCCCAGTAAACCTCTATGATATCCTTCCAGCTGAAGGGCTCTAGACCTGGTTCTGCTTGCAGTGTAGACTGTGGCTGAATGGCGCAGAGCAGGAGTTGGTAGGCCTGCTCCAGTTCCCACTCCCTGGTTGCTAGGTGCATCATGTCTGGTTTCACCGCGCAGTCGACAGGCCAATCGTACATGTCCATCCTGTAGTCAAGGATGTCCCAAAATTGGAAATCCTCCGTGCTGCCGAAATCAGGCTCCTCCTCCATGGCATCCAGAAGTAGACCAGGACCATCATAATCATCCCCCTCCGGTAAGTCGTGCTCGGCCGTCCAGGGAGTAAGTCGAATGGTATGCCACCAGAGGGCCTGGTATGCGTTGTCTAGCCAGATCTCTCGCCATACCAGGGTCTCTAGTCTTGTCACCCACTCATCCAGGGGCTGCTCTCCCAATAGATACATCCGCATCGCCACACGCTTCTGTAGCCGCTGCTCATCACTGGGGAGGCTCTCACCTCGCCGCCACTGGGCGTCTTCCAGGGCATCATACCAGAGTTCCTTTCTGTCTGCATCCCTGTAATCTGCGGCCGCCTCCTCCTCCTCATCATGGAACGCTGTCCGAACACTAGCTGATTCCATCCTGCTGTAGCCAGGGGCGCTGAATGGATACCAGCGTTGCCCTCAATTTGTAACTCCAAACTTTACCAGTGTCTCTGAGCTGCTTCTCCTCGCACTAGGACGCCATCCCACCGCTGCCACCACTGTAACGGAGCTCCGTGTACTCCGACCGAGTACCCTCCGTTGATGGATGCTCCTAGCGCTCTCAGAGGACTCCAAGCACTGCAGACGACACCACAACCACCGCAGGCTCCACAACCGCCGTAGCTTAACTGGAGCCGCGCCGTCTTACTTCCACCCTGGATCGGCTTCTGTCCTCCAGGACCGTGTGGGGAAGACCTCTCCTCCAGGAGAGCGTAACAGGAACAAGCTCTTAAAAGAGCTAAGTGATTGAAAGCTCAGGGGAATATGCAGAGTATAGCAATCCCCAGTGTGATACAGCAATTCCCTCCAATAACGAGACAAGGCTACGTTTTGAAGGGTCAAGAAGAACTGAGGACTGGGACACCCAGCCTGCTTTTTATTACAAAAAGGTACACACAGGACACTCCCAGGGGGAGGATGAAATTAACCAATCACATACATGGTACCACCCCCACGTCTCCTCCCCTCAGATAAACATATAACATAATTATAGCATACAGTAAAAATACAGTTTTCACACATACACTGTAGCTTTAAAACTATACATTCAATCTCCATAAATTACATATTTATTTATATTTACATATTTGAACTCAGCATACATCAAACATAAACACTTCCAAAAATCAGCCAAATCCCCCCAGTGGATCAAAAGTTAGCTGGAGGTCCCTTTATGACCGACCGCAAGCACAATTTCCTGCCCAAAACAGTTCCATAGATTTGGGCTGTGTGGTCGGTCAATTTCATGCAGAAAAACGACTAAGTCCCATTTCGAACGGGGTCTCTGGAGCAGAAAAACGAAGTGTAGGAGAAGGTAAGGGTCAGCGGTGTTCGGTAAAATGTGTAGCCGATTTCAGTTCCATGAATTTGGCTACACATACCGCTGACCTTGTTCGAATGAACAAAGATGGCCGCCACGTGTTCGTTTGTCGAATGGCGGCCACTTTGAATACTTCGGCACTTCGGCTGCATCCGAAGTGCCCATTTAAAGCTGCAGCACTGTTTCAAATTATTTAAAGGGACAGTCTTATAAAATCCAATCTGCTAAAAGAGTCTTTAACAGGTAATACCTTCCAGGGGCCATAGTCTTAAAGAGTATTGTTACCCAAAGTCTCAATATGGCCCCAGACAGTTCTTAAAGGGCCAGCAGCAGCCCAATATAGGTTAATAAGTTTTCAGGGGCACAATCTTTCAGGGGCCATAGTCATGAGGAAGGAGGCTGGCAAATAGGCTTCTCCACAATCCAGGGAAGCAGGGCAATTTTCCATTTAAAGGGCGAGTTACAAATAGCGATTTGTAACAGTTATTATGGTGTTACTTATCAGTCAGCATGGCAATCCGTTATTCCTGTGCAGACTACACACAAGCCAATTGGGTAAGCCCTGTGTGTGGCCCGTCTTCCAGTAAGGAGAATGCTGTTCGCATAAGGAGGCGTTCTGAAAGGCACACAGTGGGTGCTGCGTCACTTCCGGTTTGACGTGGTCCATGTTACTCTGGCATCCAAATTCACACATGTTTTTGGGTTGCAGGCGTGACGTGGTCCAATCACATCACACCTAACACTATTTAAAGGTATTAGGTATACATATCTGTATACCTAATGCTACAAGTCTGGTGTCCCTAACATTCCCCCCACACTCTTTTGCACAATAATACCATTTAAAAAATGAATAAATTAACAAATGACTCACCTTTTCTACTTTTCTACAGCAGAGTCTACCTAGGCACTGCTGCAACCTCCCAATAGTGTTGAATCAATTTTAAAGCATGCCTCCAGGATGACGGGCCAATCTAATGCTCATAGAGGAGCATTGGGGAATGTAGGCGTAAAAGTGCAGCACTCGCCGCCTTGCGCCTACAATTCTTCCATAGAGAACCGTTGTATTCAACAATTCTCTATGGCCGACTGTGACCGTGATGGAATTGCGCGAGTGTGCTTGGGATTCCCGATCCTCATACCCAGAGGCCTTGGAGGCATGGCTTGAAGCTGCAGTTCCAAGCCTTCTAATTAGTTTAATATTGTTTTTCGTGGGTTCGGATGTGGGCGTAAACAGAACTGCAGTCACTAAAACAACTTCAATAAGATAAAGTTGTTAAAGTGCCTACAGTATCCCTTTAACCCCTTAAGGACCAAACTTCTAGAATAAAAGGGAATCATGACATGTCACACATGTCATGTGTCCTTAAGGGGTTAAAGTTCTTGGCCCCATTTACTGTGCCTTATCGTGTATTCTCTATCCAGTACCTGGTAAGTGCATTCTTTATTCCTGTCTTTTATTTCTGGTATTGACCTTGGCTAGTTCTTAACACTGAGTATATCTGTAACCCATACCCGGTTAGTTTGCACGTCTTCATGATATTCTGTTCTCCTTAACCCAGCTCTTTATTTGCTTACTCTGTCTCTCCATTACCATGCTTTTAACTAGTATTTGACTACGATTTCTCTCTATTGTACGTTAAGCCTGGCTACTCTAAGGTCCGGTAATACACTCTTTTCTATTAGCCTGTATTTCTTATACTAAAATCTGTGTTTTATGGCATATTACCATGTTAGTAACTATACAACCCTGTGAGATCTTCAAGATTTTATAAAATGCATGCTACCTATATTATCAAACCCATATTCTTATTTAGATTGTATGCTCAATGTTTTTCCATGTCAATTAATCTAATAGAATGTTGTAGTGTCTCTAAGTTCTTCCTGCAAATGTGCTCAATTTACAGCACTAGAGATATTGGTGCTTTATAAATAAAAGTGAAACATTTGATATAATCTCACTGCATAGCGTGGGAGAACATGTTGTGCTTTGACAATGTAAATTTAGACATGGATATAAAAAAACAAAAATAATAATAGAATCAATGTAAAAGGTTTTAATTAATTTGTATATATTAAGATAGAGAGTTTATAACTCTTGCATTTATTTTGAGCAAGATATTATTTTTGTTTTTAAGGTTTTATTTTGGAGGTCAGTTGGTGGGCCACATCAATATCAATACCAGCAAGCTAAAGGAGTGCCAGCATGCTTATCTTTTTAGAGATGGACATAGATGTCTGGAAAGCTCTAAGTAACAGTCTGTTTCTGGATGAGACAAAAGCAGTTCACAGGCATCTACTATGTTATCTTTTGAGAGTGGAGAAAAGGACAAGGATAAGATGATAATAATTTGATTGTATGGGGATAATATAACATAGAAAGCAGTAAACAAGGAAACTTACTATAAAATGGAAACAAATTGGTTTTCATAAAGATCTAACTTTGACCTGACTCTCATCTGGGTTACTTGTCAACACTCATACACAGCAGACCAAAAGTCACTCTGGTCACCATGGAAGTAAACAGTGATTGCAATGCTTTACTTGACCCCGAAGCAGTAAAATTAATATGATTGGCTATAACGGACATCACTCAACGTTAAGTAGTGGTCTAGGATTTGGTGTAGGTTTACGTCTTTGATAAAGGTTATAAGCTACAGCCATCGAACTAGTATCTGGGTTAGAATTAGTGTTAAAATCAGATTTGTATTTGTTTAGTTTATGATGTTAGGGGAAATTGGCAGGTAGAGTTGGCTAGAGGTAGGCGGTGTTTAAAAAAAGCATGTCCTATGGGAAGCTAATTTTGGAAGTCGATTTTTTTCTATTTTTCCTGCACCGAGACTCCCTTAAGGCTGTTGCCTGCTCCTCTTCCCATGATGTCATCCTTGAGGAGTTGTCTTCAAGATTCTGGTCCAATACAATGCTCCTCAAAGAATAAGATGGGGAACAAGATGAGTTTATGAGTTAGTCTGTTGTGGGAGTTAGCAGTCCAAGGAGTAGAGTAGAAACAGTGTTACTCTGCAACATCAGTCCATTTTATTTTGAGATATAAAATAGATATAGACACGTAACACCATGAATACTTTATATTTTTGTTTGGAAATAAATGGACCCCAGGAACATTTCACCCCCGACAGGTTAGTGTGCAGGTTAGTGTGCAGAATCCATCATTCGGAGAACCCTCAAAATTGGAGCATGTTGATAATTTGACACTACTACTATCACAAACATGGCAAAAGTAGATAACAGGCTATTGATATACTTGTGGAATGTAGCAGAATAAACTGGAGTCTTTAGAGTAGTTAAACAAATTAGGTTTGTGAAGTTGATCATAAACTTTTAGTGTTGTGAGTGTGAAATACACAGGAGAATAGAATATTACTGGAAATATAAAAGAAATCAAGGCTATAATGGCCCGATAAAAAAAAAAACTTTTGCAAGTAGTATGCCATGATGGGTATAAAGTTTGTCCAGAAGCTATTATTTAGCCCCATATGTGACATAGATCCAGCAATATAAATCAATCAACAAGTAAGTAAGTCTAAGAGGTGGAGCTAATGCCTGTACAAGATGGGCACCATTCTTGTTAGCTCCATGTGGAACAGGTATACTACTGAGTTTAGACATGCATTCTAGATATTGATCTGCTTACAAAGATAATGAATAAATGTGTGCTTGCCGTGTATTAAAGCTATTTGATATTTGGTTCTGGAAATAACAAGGAACAAATGTGTAAGTCATATAAGACAGAGCCTGAGATGTGGCCTCGCTGGCCTCACCCCCTTGTCTATTGAGGGTGGTAATCTAGATTTAGTGGATGACTTACCTGATGAAGAGGATGTCTCATTGCAGTTGGGGGCAGAAGGTGATGACTTATCTATCAAAGCTGACATCAAGGCACTAATATGGGATATCTATTCACACTTGCAGACAGGGTTGTTGGTGGCCATTTTCAGATTTCTTGTCACTGCAGTCAAGATGGACATGCTAGCTGGCAGTCACTGAATTATCCAACAAACAACTACAAAGACAGAATTAGCCTCAAGTCTGTCAGGTAAGATTGGAGAAGAATGTGGATTTAGGGAGATACCTGAAAATATCCCTGCTAAAGTACTTCTCCAATTTCTCTGTAGGCTATACTCTTTGGTTTTATTGTCAAAACAGGCCATTTCTTCTAGGACCTCCACAGAAGCCCCAAGGGATGGACTTCTTACACTGCAGATAAGGATGCCATTCTCTTTTTTAAAAATCTGACACACACACACACGTTTAATAAGAAAGAATTTGCCATGTCAAAGCAGGAATACTATTAGATCTCAATATTCGAATGATGCTAAAGTTAAAGCTGCATGTACATTTCATTATTAAACGAAGAACTGCAGAGATCCAAGGATGTAATGGAAATATATTGAAATTTGTAATGTTTTGGTCATAAGGGTGAACATAGACTGGTAGAGTAACCATTAATGTGGTAAGATGAGTCATTCCATGGCAATAGAAGATTTAAAGAGACACTGTAGGCACCCAGACCACTTCAGCTCATTGAAGTGGTCTAGGTGCTGTCCTTTTTGCACCTAGTGCAGAGAACTGCAATGTTTACATTGCAGCACTAAGTCTGCCCTCGGTGGTGGTGCTTTTGGAATCGTAACAGCTTTGTATTCCTGGCACTACAGTATCCCTTTAGGGGTACATTAATAAGGGTTTGCCGTTAACAGTGTTAGCTGGCTAATATAAGAACATGCTTTTCAAATGGAGGAATACACACGAGCCAAGTATAAAATATAGCCTAGTTTTAAAACCTCAACTCTTTAGTGGGATATAAAGCTACCATGGGTCTTCTAGAATCAGTGTTGTTTCAGGACAGTCGGGTCTCAATTCCAACTTAAGGGACATGAGAACTGGAAATGTACATGTCATGCGGAAGATTTCTTATATATAGCTGAAGAACAGTGGAGAAACTAAGAGTGTTTAAAATGGCAATTTGTTCAAAACATCTATTGTTCCCGCAGGAACACTAAACTCCATAAACACAGCAGATTTTCTCATCTCCATTGACTGTTTACATCTCAGTCCTGCATACTATCTCAGTCAGACATAAGGCACATTTTTATCAGCACGCGCTTAGTGGAAATCCTTGCTCTAGGTCAAAAAATGACTCACGCACTGCATAAACATAGCAACATTAAGAATAGAATTCTATTAATTGTGTTAATTGTTGTTCGAAACGATGAGGTATTCTAATATTATACGCTAGGCATTTCTACAGCTCATATGTAAAGAAATATTTTAGTGTAATTATCCTTTACTCTAGTTTTCTCTTTAAATTGTTACAATTAGAGCAATGGTAATAAAAAACAACGAAAAGATGCTGTGAATAAGACCATTAAGATGTTACTGGCTTTGTAATCTGGGCATGCTACTGCAAATAGGACAAAGACATTATACAATGTAAAAAATGCAGCCACATGGCTGCAGCAGGACTTGGGCAGAGCACGGCTGTGCTGTGTATTACAGATCTATCAAGCCAAAGAGTTTCAAGCAGACTGGCTCTGTTTTCGTTTTGTTTGTTTTTTTCATCGTCACGTCTTCTTGTGTCTTTGCTGGGTGCTGCAGGGTTGTACCTCTTTTCACCCCTCTGCAGAGCCCTTTTCCTTTTTTTTTTTTTTTTTAACTATGGTAATAGTGACATTCAGTCGGGAAGGCTAGAAGCAGACATCAAAAAATCCTAGACAGTGCTGGCGATTTATCATTTTACAACTCCCTATTCATTCTCCCTAACAACATCACCATGCTGGACCAGTGGTATTGCAGTCAGGTGCACGAACACAACAATGCTGAAGATTGGATTGGTATACGACGATTTGGAATAATTTTTTATTAAGATTCTGAATGCAAATATCATCATCTCCTCGGGGTGCTTTTGATACTAAACCCTTTTGCTTGCAATATTACTGCATTAACTGCTGGTCAGATACCTTTTATTACTGCCTGTATATGGCAAAGTTTTTTGCAGAGCTCCTGGGCTGCACATTGCGAGACAAGGGTGCGTCTCCTACGTTTGAGGTAAGTACCCAAGAGGATACGGGTGCTGAGTGCTTGTAATAAAGACTCCATGTGATTAGCAAGGGTGGGATGCTGCAGTGCCAGACCTCTCACCTTGCAATTACATGCTTTATAATCTTAAAGGGAATACTGCATGGGAACTTTCCTATCCTTAAGATATAGCATGCCGAGAGAAGTAAATAAGGTGATCTGGGGTGAAATGGTTTATTAGATCTTTTGCGGATGTCAATTTAATACTTATTATCTGCTAGTAAACTGCACAGTTATATTGTGTTGCTCTGTGTACAGCTTGCTGCAGTATGTTAACCCAAAGAGAACCCAAGGGGACTTCAACTTATGATTTGACCATTATGTTGGCACTTGCAATGTTAAAGCATGCAGTATCAGTATTTATTTAAACACTATAGCATTAATATCAATAACATTATTTGTAATGCTCTGTCTAATGCCTGTCTTCCTAATGATTAGTTTGGACAGTAGTTGGTTTAGAAGAAGCTGCCGTTTAGTTATTAACAGCTATTATTTCTAAATGCAGCAGCATATAGAGCAGTCTGGTACTGAATTCCTAATGGCAATAATCTAAAAGGGATTCTCTCCTCACGTTATAGAGTCCTGTTCAAATATATTTTTTTTCTGTTCATTTTTAATACATTGTGCAAGCAGTATGGCTAGACAAAAGTATAGTTTGAGAACAATGTAAGGATTATTATTAAATATAGCTTCTTCCATTTGTGGTTCTGGACTCTATGGGGATCTGTACAGAAGTTGTCTGTGCATGTGAATGTACGCTGACCCAGGATGCACTGCAAATTGTACCTTGCACATAGAATTCTGGGACAGATTGAAAAGCAAGTCTGGTCAGGCATGGGATAATAAAACCTTAAATAACTTGTGATCTCCACATTGGATCGTAGCTTGCCTACACAACATGCAGATCAAAAATGAAGGAGTTCCAAGGCTACATTGTCATATTAAGCTAATTCCAATACATGAAACCCCAAACTAGTGCAACATAGACATTTCTAATGGCATATATGTGCAAATACACACAAACGGATTAAAAGGCCACAAATGTGTGCTTTGTGTCTGAAATGTAAATTATTACAATTTGATAGCAGTTATAGTTTCTTGAGTACTTTTTAGAGGACAAACAAAACAAAATTGTAGGAAATAAAAATATCAATGAAACGTGAAAGAAACATGTGAAAAACTGTTCTTTCCATTGTTATGCAGCTAGATTCTAAGGTTATAGGTCATATGGTGGTTGTCCAAGGTCAGATGATGATTTCAGGGGTCAGCTGTTTTAGTTTATTAGAAGAATACAGCATAGTACAGAAAAAAAGGTTTATCCCTGCATATCAATATTTCATTATAAAAAAAATGCACCTTCATATTGTATTTATATGCATTGTTTAAACAGCTTTAATTGTTACTTTTTTGTCAATACCTGGGAGTCTGTGCCTTGGTTATCCCTATCTAGAAAGTAAGAAATACCTGTTAAAAGTGATGGAAACCATTGTAAAGTGGGAATGAACAGACAGGGAGCAGACAGAGCTAGTGCTCTTCCCTGTAAAGGAAAATTGAAGATCATCTATCAGTAAGACCAGCAGAGCCCCCATGTGTACGAATACTCACTTATAATAATATACTGTTATAAAAACTAATATGAGCCACATAAGAGTCAGTGTCAAGGCTAGAAATTGAGAGATTATGTGCCAAGACGTTCCACACATTCTTTTTAGTAAATATTTCAGATGTTTTAATTAGACTGTTCTTTTAGAGGCAAGGTGTTATATTCTGTATTCTCATATTGTTCTTCGCATTGATCAGTCCAAGGATTTCCGACTAAGCCCAGCAGCGTGAAACCCGTCATATCTGCTGCTGTGAATCTTTCCGAATTTGTACTTTATTAATAGTTACATAGTAATCTTGGTTGAAAAAAAATCGACTAAAGTCCATCAAGTTCTACCTTGATGCCCATTCTTTTATGCCCTTGATCAAAAGTATGCAAACAAACATTGTAGCCATTTGCAATTATGACAAAAAAAGGGAGAGAAATTCCTTCTTGACTCCATACAGGCAATCTGATTTTTCCTTGGATCGACAACCTGTTGACATACGCTGTTATATATTAGAGCAGTAGCAACGTGTCAGATCTGTTACTTTGAATAGTTCCAGGTTTGTAGCACTCTGAATACTTTGTGATCTTTAGAAAGTTATTGGAGGTGCTCATTTCTGCTTCTGTTGCTCTGTCCTGACACTTACTAAATGTTTCACTTTTAATGATTACTTCTTTGCCTTGGAAGCCCTGGATTTCTTGGCTAGTGTGTTATTGAAAATAAAAGAACCCTGGGCAATATTTATCCCTGAACACCTGTCACCCAGCCAGTGAAACCAATGACCGTAATGTTCAGAAGGGCACTTCAATCTCTTTAGACAATTAGCAGAGCATGGAAACCAGTGTAAGGGCTATTGATCTGTCAAATAGCTGCAACAATATAACACAAACCAAAACTGTCTGGTGAGGTTTTTATTGTGTGATTATGCTGAGCTACTCCACTAATGAGTAATACAAATGAAAGTTCATCAGCAATTAAATTTAACTGAACTAATAGTATAATAGTTTGTATTTACAACCCTGGAGCAGGCATCTACTGCAAACATAACAGATACAATTTTTTTACTATTTGTGGATTAACTGCAGAAAGTAGGCAAAAATATAGTACATTAACTTGAAATAAAAAGTGTATTAATGAAACACACTAGCACGCATAGTCACGTGCAATTATTGTACAGGTTTTGTCCAAGACTACTCTATTGCAGGACCAAATTGTCTCCCCTTTTCCCTGTTTATCTTCTTATGGACATTTTACTGAAGTTTGGATTAGCTTGTCATAGTCAAACACAGAGATAAAGCACAGCGCTTACAGCAGCAGTAGCTTAGTATCCTACAGCTTAAAATACATAGTAAAAACAAAGCTTGTCATAGTATTGATCATATATCTTCCCTGTATACACCAGGTCATCAATAGAGAAACAACGTTTTTTACCTTATTATTTAAAGGGACACTATGGGCATTGAAACAACTTTAGCTTAATGAAGCAGTTTTCTTGTATAGATCATGCCCCTACAGTCTAAATGGAATCACTTTTGTTTCTTTCCATTTAGTTTCACCCCTAGCCACACCTGGCTGTGACTGACACAGCTTGCATGAAAACAATGGTTTTATTTTCAATCAGTTGTTAACTTGCTTTGGAAGTGTTTATCTCCTGCTCTGTTAATCAAATTGTAATCACACACAGGAGGTTCCTGCAGGCTCTAGCAGGGTATTAAAAGAGCACGATCTAAGAAATTCTAGATTAAACAGACTGTGCAATAAAGGAACCTAGAACATCTAGGTTCCTATACAGGAAGTGTTTAGGAAGGCTGTGCAGATTAATGTATGGATAGGGCTGTATAAATAACTCATAAATGTCAGAAAGTTAAGCAGTGGGACCCCCACCCACTTTCATGGCTGGGGACAGGTGAGGGACAATAGGTCCCCCCCCCTATTGTCACTAGGGCCCCTATATGCTCCTCATGGGTGGGGGCTGGGAGGAGGCGGAGGTAGGTACTCCCCTAATGTCATTTTGGGTCCCACCCACTGCTCATTGGTTGGGGCTGCGGGGGGGAGTAGGTCCCCTCAATATCATTTTTGGCCCCCATCCACTGCTCATGGGTGGGAGATAGGGGACGGCCAATAGGTCCCTTACCCCCTATTTTAACCAGGGCCCCCACCCGCTGCTCCTGGGAGTGGTCAGGGGGGAGGCAGTAGGTGCCCCTCTATTGTAACCTTGGGCCCCCACCCGCCGCTCATAGGTGGGGGCCGGGCGGGAGGCAGTAGGTCTGTCTCCATTGTATGTGAGGGCCCCCACCCGTCGCTCATGGGTGGAGGCCGGGGGGACGGGAGAGTAGGTTCTGCCCCTATTGTATTTTGGGGCACCCACCACTCATGGGTGGGGGCCGAGGGAGGACACTTGGTCCCCTGTTTAGTTTAGTGGCCCCCACTCTTGGTGCATGAGTCTGGGTGCTCACTGTTTAGTAGACAGGCCCCTAATCGCAGTTTAGCGAGTAGGGGCAGAAGGTAGATTTTAATCTCCCTTAATTACTAATACTAAGTAATCTTTACTTAGTATTAGTAAATTTGGCTGAAAGACCAATTTAGATCTTTCAGCCTTTTAGTAGATAGCTCCCTAATACCAAGGGAATTAGGGAGCTATCTGCTTGCGGCACTAATAGGACCAGAGTTGTATTCATTCTAATGAATAAAGAACAAAAACTCCTGAATTGCGTCCTAACATGAATGGACAAACTGTTCTCTTTCTGTTAGGATGAAATTCTGTAGTTTTGCCGACGTTCGAACGCTGAATGAAGCAGCAGGAGCGCGAGTGACCCCCATAGGTTTTAATGCGGGGGGGGGGGGTTAGAAATTTTTAATATTTATTAAAAGGAGGAAGCTGGTAGCGCTGCCGGCTCCCTTCTTGCTTTTTGTTATTTTTGCGCATGCATAGTGTTAATTTCGTCCTAATGGGCAAAAATTCATTATTTGTTACCGAATTTTGCCCGAAAAACAAATGTTTTACTGACGAAATTCGAAATGGATAAATGAAATTTTTATTTAGTTTGAATTCCTTCGTACGAAACAATAATTTCACTGGTGCACATGTCTAATGCTTTATAATCAGCCAATATGATTAAACACATATAATTGATTTATAATATATATGGCATTTATTTTAATTGTTACCATAATATATATATATATATATACATATATATATATATATATATTCTTACAGTGAAACTCCACATTCTTTACACATTAATGCAATTAATTATGCAAGCTAATTCATCTATATTTTTTATTACATTTAGTAAACCTAGAATTTGAACTATAATACAATAAAACAGAATGTTGGGAAAAGTGGAAATCTGGTGCTGCTATCACCTATGTGCACCACTCAACACACATACAAGTGAAATAAAAGTGAAATATAAAATGGTGAGAGGACTCTAAAACATTCAAAATGACCAATACTTCAAATGGAATATTCCTAACAAAATTGAGATAAAAGACCATAGGGTATTATAGTAAAAACTAATATTAAAACACCTTGTTATTGGTCAAACTCACATATATCTGAGTCACTTGAAAGCTGACTCAGACTAAAAAACGGAGAAGAGCATCTATGTTGGTGGATGTCTGATAAGATTCAGGATACTTCCTGTAGTGCCAAAAGATAATCTCTCCAAATCGATCGATTTCAAGATGATTTTTTTAGACACAACTAACAAATTAAAATAAAACAGAATAAGTCCACCAAAAATATCGCCACCTGACGCGTTTAGGCGTTATAGCCTTCTTCAGAAGCGGTGATTCTGCTCTTCTCCGTTTTGTTTCTTTTAAATGACAAAATTTGCGCCGTTTTCTCTTCCCTTCTGGTAAATACTTCCGCATTCATCATCAATATTCGACGGTCACATTCGGCGCACACATTCAGCATCCTTGCGCCGTGACGTCAGGACGTAGTTCTAGTACCGGGAGTTACTGGCGGACATTTTGTTTTATTGTATTATACTTGTATTGTATTATACCTTTCGTTCGTAAAAATTTCTTTGGCAGTACATTTAAAAATACATATAAGGAAAGCATATATTAACACATTGGTATTAAAATCCGTCTCGCTATATCAATTAAATAAAAATAATTCAGTTACAATAAATTAAAAATAAAATAATAAAATATATATTAATCTCATTAGGTCTTATATAAAATATACCTCATGATCCAGGACAAAAGGAGGAAAAGGAGGGGAAAAAAAGAAGAGAGGCACATTAAATAAAATTATAAACCATATTAAATATATAAAAAATATATAAATAAAAACATTTAAATACAGGAATTAATCTCAAAATCGGCATTCAAGCCGTGAGGTATCAAAGTGTCCATATTAAAAATCCACCTCATTTCCCTTCTACTGAGGAGGTTTTCTATGTCTCCTCATCTCCAATGTGTTTTGACCCCTTCTATTCCTATAAATTCCATTCCACTGGCGTTCCCACCATGGGCTTCCAAAAAATGTTTAGATACGCTGTGTTGTGGGAATTTGCGATTAATATTATAAATATGTTCCCTAATGCGGATTTTCAAAGCCCTTGATGTTTTTCCAATATATTGATATCCGCAGGGACATATAACCGTGTATATAATATTTTTGGAATTACAAGTTAAAAATGATTTAATGTTGTATTCTTGTTGGTTAGTGAATGAGGTGAATTTCGTAATGCTTTTATTTTTATTGGTTCTTAAAGTGCACCCTCTACATGACATGCAATAATAAAAAACCTTTTTCTCTTTTAAAAAACATTGACATCTTGTTGTTATTATTACTATTATCCTTATCTAAAAAGCTTGTGGTTAAGATTTGTTTAAAACTTTTAGCCCCTCTATGAATAATTCTGGGTTTTTTACTTAAATACCGACAAATTTCTTTATCTTCTTCTAAAATATGCCAATTCTTCTGTATTATCTTCCGTAAAGAATTGCTACTAGAACTGAAACTAAAAATTATGGGTATTTCTTCTTTTTCTTCCATAGATTTCTTGTTTTTATTTTTTCCTTCTAAAATACTATCCCTTGGTTCTGCTTCAATTTGTGCACATATTGCTTTAAGGGAGTCATGATTATAGCCTTTATCTACAAGTTGGTCAATTAAAATTTTAGATTGGCATTTAAATTGATCCAATTCCGTACAATTCCGTCTCAATCTTAAAAACTGACCTTTTGGTATGTTGGTCAGCCATGGTTTAAAATGACAACTTTTAAGATCAATAAAACTATTTACATCTACTGTTTTAAAAAAAAAGTTTTACTCTTAATTTGATCATTCTCTACATAAATGCATAAATCTAAAAAATTGACTAAAATTGGACTAATCTCATAGGTTAATTTTATATTCCAATCATTCTTATTAAGGTTATTTAAAAAGTGTAAAAGTGATTCCTCTGTTCCTTTCCACACTATACAAATATCATCTATATATCTTTTGTAGAGGACCAGACTTGCCCCGATATCTAATCTGGAAAAGACCTCCAATTCTTCCCAGTATGCCATAAAAAGATTTGCATAACTCGGGGCAAATCTAGTCCCCATCGCTGTTCCTTTGATCTGTAAATAAAATTTATTCTCAAACCCCCAAAAAAATTGTTTAAAAGGATCATTTTAATACCCTCCATTAAAAATTCAATTTGTTCTGATTTTAAAACAGCATCTTTCTTTAAAAAATGTTCTGTAGCCTCACAACCTCTCTCATGATTAATAATGGTATAGAGGCTACTCACATCACACGTTACCATAAAAAGATCTTTTTCCCATTTAAAATCATTAAGAATTTGTAATAAAGTCATTGTATGTTTTAAATATGAGGGACGTTTTTTCACTGAGTCTTGTAAAAATTTATCCAAAAACTGGGAGAGGGGAGATAAAAGGGAGCCAATTCCAGAAACGATTGGTCTACCCGGAGGATTGTGAATATCTTTGTGAACCTTTGGTAGAACATATAAAACTGGAATTCTTGGAAATCTAAGGTTTAGGAAGTCAAACTCTTTCTTATTTAGTATTCCTCGTTCCAAACCTTGATTTAAAAATGTACTCAATTTTTGTTTAATGTCCTCCAAAGGGTTTTTTTCAAGTTCAAGATATGTTTCTAAGTCCGATAATTGTTTATATATTTCTTTTAAATACTTGTCTTTTTGCCAGATGACAACACCTCCCCCCTTATCTGCAGGTTTAATAACAATGGAAGAGTCTTTTTTTAAATCTTGTAAAGATGATCTTTCCAATTTCGTGAGATTCTTACAAGAATCTCTAACTGGTTTAACTTTCCTCAAATCTTTTACACATCATTTTTTAAAAAATTCTCATTGCATCTGACTTTAGATAACTTGGAAAAAAAATTAGATTTATTCTTTAGGGTTGTGTGTTTAAATTCCTGATTTTCCATATTTTCCGCATTAGTGCTATTGCCAGGGAACTTATCAGAAATTTTTTTTAAACATAATTTACGTAAAAACCTATTTATATCTAAAAAATACTTCAAATGTGTCCGTATTACAGCTAGGGGCAAATTTAAAACCTCTATTTAAAACTTTTTTGCGTGCCTCATCTAGAATTTTATCTGAAAGGTTAAAAATTCTTATATCTGTTAATACCTCCTCGTTTCTTCCTCCTTCCTCCTTTTTTCCCCCTTTCTTTGTTCTATTTCTTCTTCTTGTCTTACTCTCTTTACCGGAGTTTGTGTTTTGATTTTCCCTCCAGTTCTGATCACTGTCTGTCCTAAAAAAGGATCCTCCCTGTCAAAATGTTCAAATTGTTTAAATCTGTTTGTCAGGGTAATCTCCTTTTTTGGAGGAGAGAAAGATTTGGACTGATGATCATGATATATGGGTTTAAAGTTATTCCTCTTATATTTTGTCATTTTAGGTTTAACTTTAAGCCATTCTTCCTTTTTATCATATTTTCTTTGTTTATCTACCACAGGGGATCTGTTTGTGGAGTATTTCCTACCTTCATGTGCTGTTTTGGTTTCAAACTTATATTTATTGTACTGCATTTTAGTCTTAAAAGTTTCTTTCTTAAACCCTTTATTTTCTCCCCTAGGTCTTATTTTTCCTTCTGAATAATCTTCTTGATCTCTTTTGAATTTTCTTTTTTTAGTTTCTATAACTTTTCTGTCTATGTTTTTTATATTTTCAGTGATTTTATTCAGTAAAACTTTGAATTCTTCCATCTCTATGAAAGGTTAAAGTTTTTTCTGAATATCTTTAATTTCTTCATCTAATTGATGTAAATTAAGTGTACGCTGATCTATAATACTTCCCATCATGTGTTTACCAAAAGATTCCAGGGCATTATCCCAAATATTCATAAATACATTATTATCTTGGTCAGATGTGGGAGATGTATAACACCAAGCCTCTTGGTGTTATTTGTAAGGCAACATACTTTTCAAGGGTATATACTTCCCATTTAAATTTCATTTCTTTGATCAGAAGACGTTCAAGCTGGAAACAAATTGTGTCCAGGTCATTACTGATCAAAAGGGATGATTTTTCTGTGCTATCCTCAATTAAACCAAATTTCTGGTCCATACCATTATGCCAACTATTACGTAATTTAGAAATCGACATAATGTGTTTATCACTTTTCCACAACTAGAGTGATGAGAAACAAGTATAATACAATAAAACAAAATGTCCGCCAGTAACTCCCGGTACTAGAACTACGTCCTGACGTCACGGCGCAAGGATGCTGAATGTGTGTGCCGAATGTGACCGTCGAATATTGATGATGAATGCGGAAGTATTTACCGGAAGGGAAGAGAAAACGGCGCCAATTTTGGCATTTAAAAGAAACAAAATGGAGAAGAGCAGAATCACCGCTTCTGAAGAAGGCTACAACGCCGAAACGCGTCAGGTGGCGATATTTTTGGTGGACTTATTCTGTTTTATTTTAATTTGTTACTTGTGTCTAAATAAATCATCTTGAAATCGATCCTGCATCCTGGGTCTTTTGGAGAGATTATCTTTTGGCACTACAGGAAGTATCCTGAATCTTATCAGACATCCACCAACATAGATGCTCTTCTCCGCTTTTTAGTCTGAGTCAGCATTCAAGTGACTCAGATATATGTGAATTTGACCAATAACAAGGTGTTTTAATATTAGTTTTTACTATATTACCTTATGGTCTTTTATCGCAATTTTTTTAGGAATATTCCCTATGAAGTATTGGTAATTTTTAATGTTTTAGAGTGCTCTCACCATTTTATATTTCACTAGAATTTGAACTGCCATTGAGATTTATAATTTGTGACAGTTTATGCGATGACTATCTCAGATTGCCTGGCAGTTACATTTGCAAACTGACAATTCAAACCAATCAAGGCTACATAATACAACATACCTGGATTGTCCTTTTAAATACTTTGTAAATTAGTTATTTTGGTTTCAGGTAAAGTAGTTAATGGGCAAATTTTTTTATGTATGTATCCTTGTATAATAATTATGTTATGATCTCTCCTTTTACATCTGTTTGTCCGTCTGTCTACACTAAACTAAGTGAAACTACGTGTGTCTGAGATTATTAATCAGATGGATAGAACTGAAGATGTGGATAGTATTTCTGATGAGTGTGTTCAAGTTTTAGTGGTAAATTCTACCAATTACATTGTATCAAAGGCCTTAGTGACTAGGTCAGCAGTGTCTGAGTCTTTAATCAAATAATCCACTTTAGCTCTGACTCAAACCAGATTTGCTGACATTAGAGAGAACCATGGGCGTAGGAACCCAAGAAAATCTGGGGGGGATAGCATTTTTACTCGCCGGGTATATTCTTATTCCGTAAACTAGGAGTTGTTTATCCCATTGTACAGCGCTACGGAATTTGCAGTCGCTATATAAATGATTAAATAATAACATTAAAGGGTCACTACAGGGAAGGGGTTTTACTTACCCGGATACAGCACCGGGATCCTCCTGATTAGAACCACCCCTACCCTTCCCATGAATATTAGAACCACCCCTACCCATTCCAAGCACAAAAGAACCCCACCTACCCCTTCCACGCATATTAACCCCCCTACCTCTTCCATGCATATTAGTACCCCCCTAACCCCTTCCATGCATATTAGAACCCACCCTACACCTTCCATTCATATTAGTACTTCCCTAACCCCTTCCAATAATTTTTCTACCTCCCCCCTCCTTCCATCCATATTAGTAGCCCCCCAAACCCTTCCAATTATTTTTCTACCTACCCCTCTCCCCCTATCCATATTATTAGCCCCCCTAACCCTTTCAAATTATTTTTCTGCCATGTTAACTAACGCCAGTGCTGGAGTGCCACCGTGTTTACATTAAAAGGCCTGCAGGGACAGGCTATAGACACCAGAACCACTACATTAAGCTGCAGTGGTTCTGGGGACTATAGTGTTTCTTCAATGTGAGGTAAATTAGAGATTAGTGCCACGAATAATATGCTAGATTGCCTACTTACAACCAGATGAGGATGATGATGGGCTCTAGCTGCAGTCTGGCTCCACTGGTCTGGTGTAGAACAGGCTCTCTGGAGGCTGTTTGTAACTGTGGTCACAAAAATCAATGTTCTGGGAGAACGGGAAGCAGCTCCATTTTTGGGGGGCCCTTTACACAGCTCAAGGTCTGGGTCCCAGGGTCCACCTTCATGTTTGTAGCGGAGGGCAATAGTAAAATCCCCGATATCCGCTGGTTACACAGGTACATCCACAGTCAGCGCTGAAAAGTAAGACAAGTTCCCCAATCCTCCCAATAACCGGACGAAACACAGTCTGGGAGTCAACTAACTGCTTTATTCACAGACTTCCATATTTATGCAGTTCCCCTTGCAAGGGGTTTCCTTACAGATAGTACAGGGGATTTCTCCCATCAGGCAACAGGATTATCCCAACAGGCATTGCTGCACGAGAGGGATACTCCCACTAAAATGGACGATTAAGTGGATTATCCCCTCGTGCAGCAAAACCGACAATTTATACAGAAATCTATATTTTACACAATTTTACTCGCTTTTAGACGAATGACCGTTCGGTAGATAGCTGGGGTCATCGGGCACATTTAGTGAGAATACCGCTCCGATCCCAGCTAAACTAACCGAACGCCGCACTAAATACATTAAAACATCGAGTTCGGTTTAAAATTACCGAACATCGATGGGGAACAGAATGTGCCGAACGCGGAACTCCCGAACGCTCTGGAAGTCCAGCGGTGTTCGGATCATTGAGTAGCCGTTTTCAGTTCCAGGCTCTCGACGACCGAACACCGCTGCAGAGACAAATGATCCAAGATGGCCGACCGCCGCATGGTCGGTAGCCGAACGACGGCCACCTAGGAGAGCCCTTAATTACCGATTGCAACATTGTTGCAATCGGTTAATTGGTGCCACACGACTTGTGAGTGGGTGGTCTACCTGGGGAGCCCGCATTCGTATGGTGAACGGCCCGGATAGCCGTGTTTCGTTGAACGAAAGGTTTTGTATGCTGGCAGTGTACGGCTGCCAGCATGCGAACGGCCATAATACATCACATACACAGTTTAACATACACAGTACACATTCAGCCTACGGACAACCTTTAGTAACTATAGTCCAGAAGTGGCTAGGTTTGCCACAATGTTCCACCAATAAGTTTGTTCACAGGGGGTGGAGTGTGTAGGGGTTGTCCTGATATGTGTGTAAGGAATGCATTGTGTGAATCTGTTTGTATGTGTACGGGCTGCAAGGTGTGTTTTTGTGTATGTACGGGATGCAGTGTGTGCGTCTGTAAGGGGTGCATTGAGTGTGTGTACAGGGTGCATTGAGTGTGTGTAAGGAACGCAGTGTGTGTTTCTGTGTGTGTAAGGGTTGCATGATTGTGTGATTGTGTGTGTGTGTGTGTGCACGGGGTGCATTGAGTGTGTGTAAGGAATGCATTGTGTGTTTCTGTGTGTGTAAGGGTTGCATGATTGTGTGGGTGTGTGTGATGGATGTCAATCTCTCTCCCTCCCTTGTCACTCTCTTTCTCCCCCTCCCTCGTCACTCTCTTTCTCCCCCTCCCTCCCTCCCTCCCTCCCTTGTCACTCTTTCTCCCCCTCCCTTGTCACTCTTTCTCCCCCTCCGTCCCTCCCTTGTCACTCTTTCTCCCCCTCCCTCCCTTGTCACTTTCTTTCTCCCCCTTCCTCCCTTTTCACTCTCTTTCTCCCCCTCCGTCCCCCCCTTGTCACTCTCTTTCTCCCCCTCCCTCCCTTGTCACTCTCTTTCTCCCCCTCCCTCCCTCCCCACTCTCTTTCTCCCCCTCCCTCCCCGCTCTCTTTCTCCCCTCCCTCCCTCCCTCCCTTGTCACTCTCTTTCTCCCCCTCCCTTGTCACTCTCTTTCTCCCCCTCCCTTGTCACTCTCTTTCTCCCCCTCCCTCCCTCCCTCCCTTCTAACTCTCTTTCTCCCCCTCCCTTGTCACTCTCTTTTGTCTCCCCCTCCCTCCCTTGTCACTCTCTTTTTTTCTCCCCCTCCCTTGTCACTCTTTCTCCCCCTCCCTCCCTCCCTCCCTCCCTCCCTCGTCACTCTCTTTTTACTCCCCCTCCCAACCTTGTCACTCTCTTTTTTCTCCCCCTCCCTCCCTTGTCACTCTTTCTCCCCCTCCCTCCCTCCCTCCTTTGCCACTCTCTCTCCCCTCCCTCCCTCCCTCCCTCCCTCCCTCCCTCCCTTGTCACTCTCTTTTTTCTCCCCCTCCCTCCCTTGTCACTCTTTCTCCCCCTCCCTCCCTCCTTTGTCACTCTCTCTCCCCTCCCTCCCTCCCTCCCTTGTCACTCACTTTTTTCTCCCCCTCCCTCCCTTGTCACTCTCTTTTTTCTCCCCCTCCCTCCCTTGTCACTCTTTTTTCTCCCCCTCCCTCCCTCATTCCCTCACTTGTCACTCTCTTTCTCCCCCTCCCTCCCTCGTCACTCTTTCTCCCCCTCCCTCCCTCCCTCCCTCCCTTGTCACTCTCTTTTTTCTCCCCCCTCCCTCCCTTGTCACTCTCTTTTTCTCCCCTCCCTCCCTTGTCACTCTCTTTCTCCCCCTCCCTTGTCACTCTCTTTCTCCCCCTCCCTTGTCACTCTCTTTCTCCCCCTCCCTTGTCACTCTCTTTCTCCCCCTCCCTCCCTCCCTCCCTTCTAACTCTCTTTCTCCCCCTCCCTTGTCACTCTCTTTTGTCTCCCCCTCCCTCCCTTGTCACTCTCTTTTTTCTCCCCCTCCCTTGTCACTCTCTTTTTTCTCCCCCTCCCTTGTCACTCTTTCTCTCCCTCCCTCCCTCCCTCCCTCCCTCCCTCGTCACTCTCTTTTTTCTCCCCCTCCCAACCTTGTCACTCCCTTTTTTCTCCCCCTCCCTCCCTTGTCACTCTTTCTCCCCCTCCCTCCCTCCCTCCCTTGTCACTCTCTCTCCCCTCCCTCCCTCCCTCCCTTGTCACTCACTTTTTTCTCCCCCTCCCTCCCTTGTCACTCTCTTTTTTCTCCCCCTACCTCCCTCCCTCCCTTGTCACTCTCTTTTTTCTCCCCCTCCCTCCCTCGTCACTCTTTCTCCCCCTCCCTCCCTCATTCCCTCACTTGTCACTCTCTTTCTCCCCCTCCCTCCCTCGTCACTCTTTCTCCCCCTCCCTCCCTCATTCCCTCACTTGTCACTCTCTTTCTCCCCCTCCCTCCCTCGTCACTCTTTCTCCCCCTCCCTCCCTCATTCCCTCACTTGTCACTCTCTTTCTCCCCCTCCCTCCCTCGTCACTCTTTCTCCCCCTCCCTCCCTCCCTTGCCACTCTCTTTTTTTCCCCCCCTCCCTCCCTTGTCACTCTCTTTTTCTCCCCCTCCCTCCATTGTCACTCTCTTTTTCTCCCCCTCCCTCCCTTGTCACTCTCTTCCCCCCCCCCCTCCCTCCCTTGTCACTCTCTTTTTTTCTCCCCCCTCCCTCCCTTGTCACTCTCTTTTTTCTGCCGCCCCTCCCTCCCTCCTCTCTTCCTCCCCCCCCCCCTACCTCTGTTGTAGTGTGGCCGAGCCCTGTATGGTCCGCGGGTACAGGGGGCTTTTGTTTCCTTTACCCGGCCGGACTAACAGGAAGTGCACACTCAGCGTGCACTTCCTGTTAGTCCGGCCGGGTACAGGAGACAAATGCTCCCTGTACCCGCGGACCATACAGGGCTCGGCCACGCTACAGTGAGGGAGTGACAGGAGGGAGTACTGAGCCCTTCCCTCCTGTCAGCCCCTCTCCTCATGCTGCGCCCGGGCGGTGCGCCCTCATGAACGCACCAGCCCGGGCAAAGCTGCAGCCGCCTGAGGCTCTCTACAGAGCGCTCGGGCGGCTGCAGCATGAGGGGGCCGGCGGAGCTGGGGGGGATTTCCCCATAACCTGCCCCCCCCCGCATGATTTGCTGGGGGGGATGCATCCCCCCATCCCCCGGGGTTCCTACGCCCATGGAGAGAACGTATAATGACATCCTATTTTAATGCACTATATAGATAATACATCAAAAGTATTAAAAACAAAAACTATAAGAATAATGAAACACTAACCTTTTTTGCCCCTTAAGAACGGAGGCAAAGGTCCAAGTTTTGAATAAAAACAAAACTTAGAATTTGAGCTATGTGTCTGTTTAACTATAATTGACCTCTTTCATATTAATTGTTCCCACACTTATATCATTTAATTTAGGATAAATATGGCTTTCATTTCACATCAAATAGTATAAATGGAACATAATTTAATATGAATAAAATATAAAAAAAAGTGTGAAAAATTAAGACATTTTGTTATTTTCTTAGTTCTGCATGGCATTTAAACTGTGAATGCCGTTATACTGTTAGCTTTTACTGCAATAAATAACATATTTGTATGCTGTGATGTTCCACAAATACAGCAATGCCCCCATGTACAAGTTTTATGGGGTTTTGTAAAGTCACAGGATGGAATGTAAGACATGCAAATTCTCTGATATTTCTGCTGGGCTTTTATGACTTATTGTATGGTATATATTTGTAGTCAGGGAGAATAAGTTGAGTTATACTAGTGGTGGTTTAAGTTGGTTGTGGTGTGCCGAAACCAACGTTCGGGTAGGCCTGTAAAAAGAGGGCACATCAAAATGAATCATCTGATAAAGGGAGTGGTGGGTGGGCTAAGCCAGACAGTGTCGTCCCAGAGGAAGGAGCGGCCGAGCGTTTATAGGCCAGGTAACTCCTCCTTCAACTGCAGGCTCCGCCTGTGGCTCAATCTTTCCATTTGTAGCCGGGTTATAGTAAAAGTGGTGTAAGTTGGTTGTAGTGTGCCAAAAATGAATGTTCTGGTAAACCTGTAAAAAGAGGCCAAAAAGATTACTTAGATTACTTAGTTTAACACTAAATACCTGGGGGCATACTTAATACTTAAATATCTGCCTCAATTCAGTCTCTGGTTGAGGGATAGATCTGGATTTATGCAGATAATTCCCACTGTCCAAGTCATTGAAAATGTGTGCTGGGATACTTAGTAGGGGTTACTCAGGCAGTGCTTATTGTAAAGGAGTGATCTGAAAACGAGTTGTATCTATGTAAGTGTATAGTGTTGTGAGCTAATTAAGATTGAGATGGCAAAAGGAAGTGAACTCTGCAGTGTCTGTTGAGTACAGATCACCGATTTGATATGCTGAAGGAAACATATAAATATCTTACAGCTAAAGCTTAGCTAAAATAAGCCCTGTAGCTGTGGTGGGACCTTAACAGAGCTGTGAAATGCCAACAAATAATTAGCCGAACCAAGGGAAAGTGAGGCCATGCTAATACCAAGTGGCTTGGAGAGGCTCTAGCTAAGATTTGGGCCGAGGAATACGTAGCCTCTTAGTTCCTATGGAAGCAGTAAGTTAGTTTTTCACACGTGGCTTCTGCATTTTTGCTTTATTTTTGTTAAACAAAATCATGATACGGTATAATATGTCATGTGTTGTTGTCCATCTGAGGTTGTATTTACCTAATTTAAAGACCTGTTAAGGAACAGATGATTGTTTTTATGTCTTGATATTAAAAACGGGAATGTTGGCCTCTCAGTGGAAGTAAAAGAATCAAATGAGTGGCTGTGACAGATAAAGCCCTAACTAATAACCTGGAGAGGTTGAAGCGAGGTTCTAGGTAGGAGTTGGCCCGATGGACAAATACCTCCATATGAGGATGGGAGCTGGCCTTGTGGGACCGAATTAAAATTATACTAGACTATGGTCTGCAGCAATATCCTTTACAACCAGTTGATCTATCTCTAGGGAATCTAAGGGAATATAATGTAATTAATTGTTAGTAAGCATTATAGAATGTATGTATGTTGTCCAACTAGTGTGAGGTTAAGCTTGAGAAAGGAATATCGTAGAAAGGGACCTAAAGATACAATGGGAAGGCTAATGAGATTATATCTAGGATGGTGTAAGTGCTAATTAAGAATAGGAATTACGTACCTGTGTTGTGGTTAAAGCTTAAACGTCCACAGGACAATAAGTAAAAACCTAGTAGAAACCTAGATAATAAGGGAACCTATAATTATGAGCATGAACCTAGGCCAATAAATATTATTATTATTATTGCCATTTATATAGCGCCAACAGATTCCGTAGCGCTTTACAATATTTTGAGAGGGGGGGATGCAACAATAAATAAGACAATTACAAGAAAACTTACAGGAATAATAGGTTGAAGAGGACCCTGCTCAAATGAGCTTACAGTCTATAGGAGGTGGGGTATTAGAAACATTAGGATAGGAAATATCAAATATGGATAGGAAGGAAAGAGACACCTAGTAGTACTGCATCTAGCATGAGTTCTCACTGTGTGTCCATCCACAAAAAGGACCTGAAGTATGTATGAGGATGCAAAATATGTGAGATGTAATAAGTGTCTGCGACAGGAGTTGTGTATTACGCGGTAAAGCTGTGACAAACCAAGGAGGCCTGAATATGGTTAGATGTGTCATGCGGGGTTCTAGATCTCAGGACTGCAGAGAGGTTCTTAAAAGAAGGAATAGCATGGGCCTAATGAGGCTAAGAGAAATAGTCAATCATAGTATGATAGGGATGTAGTTGACCCTTGTAAAGCTTAAAATGTTGTTGCCAAAATGAGGGACTGAGTTTTTGTTGTGGTTGATTGCCCACGGATGTAACGTATGGATTGAAGGCCTAATGAGGGACATGTGAAGAGGTATGGTAGTGGAGGCCAAGAGTGCATAATGTGAGTCCTGGGCTGTACATGGTGTATGAGATGTATGGATTATGTCATGAACACATGTAGGTTAATAATAGCAATGTTTTAGTAGTTGTGGTATGGATTGGTAATAGCTTATCTACAGTAACAATGCCCTTGGGTGTGATCTGGTTTATAGTAATGGTTTTGTCATGTTAGAATCATCCATTATCTGCCGTTGGTACACCCCATGGAGAGGTTTGTCACCTCTTCTTTTTCTGCATCCTCTAGTTGTTGTTGTCTCAGCTATTCCCTTAGCAGTTTATCTTTGGGAGATATCTTCGTGATGTACTTGTGGATGCTATATGCTCAAGGACTGTGGCCTTGACACTCATCAGGCCCCAACCTCCTTCCATCCAGCTGGTATGCAGTCTCTGGGTGCTGCATTTTTGGGTGGAAGTCTCCATTCAGTAGTTGCCGGGTTTCGACATCCATGGTGACCAGTTCTTCTTCCAACTGGGTACCTTATGACTGGTAGGGTATATGTGTTGATGCCTTTTAATATCAAAATACACTTTGAATGAAAGTATCTATCTATCCATACAGTCATGGAAAAAAGAAAGTACACCCTCTTTAAATTCTATGGTTTTAATTATCAAGACATAAAAACAATTATCTGTTTCTTAACAGGTCTTTAAATTAGGTAAATGCAATTTCAGATGGACAACAACACATTACATATTATACCATGTCATGATTTTGTTTAACAAAAATAAAGCCAAAATGGAGAAGCCATGTGTAAAAAACTAAGTACATCCTTACTGTTTCCATAGGAACTAAGAGGCTAAGTATTCCCTGGCTCAAATCTTAGCTAGAGCCTCTCCAAGCGACTTGGAAGCTAAGAGGCTAAATATCATACAGGTTCTGCTAATCAAATGTAAAAAAATAAAAAAGCCGCAGTTTTAGCAGTTTGCTGGTCTGGAGAATCCAGGTGTGTGTGTTAACACAATGCCAAGGGTGAAAGACATCAGCAATGATCTTAGAGAAGCAATTGTTGCTGCCCATCAAACTGGGAAGGAATATAAGGCCATTTCTAAACAATTTAAAGTTCATCATTCTACAGTGAGAAAGATTATTCAAAAGTCTTCTTCTCAGGAGTGGACGTCCCAGAAAATTCACCCAAATGCTCAGAAAAAATGCAAAAAATCTCAGACTCTACAGGCCTCAGTTAGCATGTTAATTGTTAAAATTTTAGTACAATTAGAAAAAGATTGGGCACGTATGGTTTGTTTGGAAGGATTACCAGGAGACAGCATACTCTTTCTGAAAAGAATATGGGAGCACAGCTTAGGTTTGCAAAGTTGCATCTGAACAAACCAGAAGACTTCTGGAACAATGTCCTGTGGGCAAAACCAGACGAGACCAAAGTGGAGTTTGGCCATAATTGTTTTGCAGCCACAGGACTTGGGAAACTTGCAGTCATTGAGTTGACCATGAACTCCTCTGTATACCAAACTATTCTAGAGTCAAATGTGAGGCCATCTATCTGACAGCTAAAGCTTAGCTAAAATAAGCCCTGTAGCTGTGGTGGGACCTTAACAGAGCTGTGAATTGCCAACAAACCTCAATGAACTGAAGCAATGTTGTAAATAAGAGTGTGCCCAAATTCCTCCATAATAATGCGAGAGATTGTTATACAGAAAAAGATTACTTAACGTTATTTTTGCAAAGGGTGGATCTGCGAGCTCTTGAAATATAAGGTGTGCTTAGTTTCTCACACATGGCTTCTCCTTGATTTTGGCTTCACATATAAAGAGTACTTTGATGGTAATGTATTTACAATTACATTCCAAGTGTATTTGATTATAAATTGTGTGATGCTTGTATATTTGGGCACCTGCCTGACAACCCAGGCAGTCCTCCTGCAGCCACTCCAGCCGATCTGAGTCTTATGATCAGGGGTGTATCCTGGTTTTGTGCTGCCCTAGGCAGGACAAAACTCAGGCGCCCCCCTCACCCCCCCCCCCCCCACCACCCCCACCCAACCCTTCCCCCGCCTTCTAAATACACACACACTGACAGATACGCATCCATTAGCTAACTGTTAGCTAATGGATGCGTATCTGTCAGTGTGTGTGTGAGTGTATGAGTGTGTCTGTGTATGAGTGTGTCTGTGTATGAGTGTGTCTGTGTATGAGTGTCTGTGTATGAGTGTGTCTGTTAGTGAGTGTGTCTGTTAGTGTGTGTGTCTGTTAGTGTGTGTATGTCAGTGTGTGTGAGTGTCTGTTAGTGAGTGTGTGAGTGTGTCTGTTAGCTGCTAACAGACACACTCACACACTCACTAACAGACACACTCACACACACTGACATACACACACTAACAGACACGCACAGTCAGACACACACACACTCTAACAGACACACTCTCACACACACACACACTCTAACAGACAAACAGACACACTCACACTCACTAACATACACACACTAACAGACACACTAACAGACACACACTAACAGACACACACTAACAGACACACACTAACAGACACACACTAACAGACACACACTAACAGACACACACTCACACACACACTCTCACACTCACTAACAGACACACACACACACACACACACACACACACTAACAGACACACTCACACACACTAACAGACACACTCACACACACTAACAGACACACTCACACACACTAACAGACACACACAGTCAGACACACTCACACACACTAACAGACACACTCACTAACAGACACACACAGTCAGACACACTCACACACACTAACAGACACACTCACTAACAGACACACACACACACACACACACTAACAGACACTCTCACACTCACTAACAGACACACACACACACACACACACTAACAGACACACTCACACACACTAACAGACACACACAGTCAGACACACTCACACACACTAACAGACACACTCACTAACAGACAGGGGTGTATCCTGGTTTTGTGCTGCCCTAGGCAGGACAAAACTCAGGCGCCCCCCTCACCCCCCCCCCCCCCCCGCCACCCCCACCCAACCCTTCCCCCGCCTTCTAAATACACACACACTGACAGATACGCATCCATTAGCTAACTGTTAGCTAATGGATGCGTATCTGTCAGTGTGTGTGTGTGAGTGTATGAGTGTGTCTGTGTATGAGTGTGTCTGTGTGTGAGTGTGTCTGTGTGTGAGTGTGTCTGTTAGTGAGTGTGTCTGTTAGTGAGTGTGTCTGTTAGTGTGTGTATGTCAGTGTGTGTGAGTGTCTGTTAGTGAGTGTGTGAGTGTGTCTGTTAGCTGCTAACAGACACACTCACACACTCACTAACAGACACACTCACACACACTGACATACACACACTAACAGACACACACACACTCTAACAGACACACTCTCACACACACACACACACACACACACACACTCTAACAGACAAACAGACACACTCACACTCACTAACAGACACACACTAACAGACACACACTAACAGACACACACTAACAGACACACTCACACACACTAACAGACACACACAGTCAGACACACTCACACACACTAACAGACACACTCACTAACAGACACACACACACACACACACTAACAGACACACTCACACACACTAACAGACACACTCACACACACTAACAGACACACACAGTCAGACACACTCACACACACTAACAGACACACTCACTAACAGACACACACTAACAGACACACACTAACAGACACACACTAACAGACACACTCACTCACATTAACTCATTTTTTTTTTAATTTACCCCCCCAGCCTCCTTACCTTTGGGAATGCTGGGGGGGTTCTCCCTCTCCCTGGGGTCTAGTGGGGCTGCCGGTCGGGCTGCTGGGCTGGTTGCTGGGCCGGCGGCTGGCGAGGGAGCACTTCCTCTGAGCTGTCTGCTCAGCTCCCTCGCGCGCCGCAGAGTGAGGCTGGGAGGCGGAGCCGGAATATGACGTCATATTCCGGCTCCCAGCCTCACTCTGCGGCGCGCGAGGGAGCTGAGCAGACAGCTCAGAGGAAGTGCTCCCTCGCCAGCCGCCCGCCCGCCCAGCAACCAGCCCAGCAGCCACCAGCCCAGGATGTCTGTTAGCCGCAAGGCTAACAAGGCATTTGCCCTGGGCGTTTGGGGGCGGCTTTTTTTGCCGCCCCCTGGAAAATGCCGCCCAAGGCAAATGCCTTGTTTGCCTCGCGGCAAATACGCCCCTGCTTATGATTACTTTGACACTGCGATCACTGACTTGGATCAGCTGGAATGGGTTGTCAGGCAGATCCCTAATCACGACCAGAACAGAGGGTAATTTGTCCAGAGAGATGGCCAGATTGTTAGGGCATGCAATGCCACCCTAGTGGCATTAAAGCATTCAATTTGTAGGACGGAATAGCATAGTTTCACATTGGGATGGGATTAAAGTTCATCATTAGTGATGTCGCGAACATAAAATTTTCGTTTCGCGCATTTTAAAACCCACAGGGACTCTTTCTGGCCACAATAGTGATGAAAGGAGGGGGGAGACCTACTCTCCTCCCCCCCCGGCCCCCACCCCTGGGTGGCGGGTGGGGGCCATAAAGATAATGAGGGGGGTTCCTACTGTCCTCCCCCCAGGCCCCCACCCCTGTGCAGCAAGTGGGGGCCATAAAGATAATGAGGGGCGGACCTTCTGTCCTCCCCCACAGGGCCCCACCCCTGTGCGGTGGGTGGGGGCCATAATGATAATGAGGGGGCGGCCTACTGTCCTCCCCCCACCCCCCCGGCCCCCACCCCTGGGTGGCGTGTGGGGGCCATAAAGATAATGAGGGGGGACATACTGTCTTCCCCCTCTCCGGCCCCCACCCCTGGGCGGCGGGTGGGGGCCATAAAGATAATGAGGGGGGACCTACTGTCTTCCCCCTCTCCGGCCCCCACCCATGGGTGGCAGGTGGGGGCCATAATGATAATGAGGGGGGGGGAACCTACTGTCCTCCCCCCCCCGGGCCCCACCCCTGGGCGGCGGGTGGGGGCCATAAAGATAATGAGGGGGGGACCTACTGTCCTCCCCCTCTCTGGCCCCCACCCCTGTGCGGCGGGTGGGGGCCCTAAAAAAAACTGTAAGGAGGGGACCTACTGTCCCCTCTGGCCCCCACCCCTGAGCGGCGGGTGGGGGCCCTAAATACAAATGGGGGAACCCTAGTCACCCCCTCCCCCCCCAAAAAAATGATCCCCCTACCTACCTCCCTCACCCTAAAAATAATGAGGGGGGACCTTTAACTAAGAACCTGTAAACAAAATTAGAAAAAAAACTTACCATTCGATGTTTTCTTTCTTCTAAAATCTTCTTTTTTCAGCCCAAAAAAAGGCTATAGACCCGCCATAGACTTCAAAACGCAGGCAAATTTTAAAACCCACAGGGACTCTTACTGGCCATAAAAAAATAATAACCGACGCAATAAAAAAAAAAAGAAGAAAAAAAACGAGCGCAAAAAAAATAATCCATCTTCACCCATGGAGGGCTCCGCGCAGACTGAGCTCTGCAGGGCGGGGGAAGGCTTTAAAAGCCTTGCCACGCCCTGCAATTAGGCTAAGAACACTCTGATTGGCTGGTTTAAGCCAATCAGAGTGCTCTTTGTCATTTTAGCCTTCCCCCGCCCTGCAGAGCTCAGTCTGCGCGGAGCCCTCCATGGGTGAAGAAGGATTTTTTTTTTTGCGCTCATTTTTTTTTTAAGTGCGTCGGTTATTCTGGATTTTTATTTGCCCTTTTTGGGGGCTGAAAAAAGAAGATTTTAGAAGAAAGAAAACATCAAATGGTAAGTTTTATTTTTTTTACAGGTACTTAGCTAATGGTCCCCCCCTCATTATTTTTAGTGTGAGGGGGTAGGTAGGGGTATTTTTTTTGGTGGGTAGGTGGGTAACTAGGGATTTGGGGACCCCTAGTCACCGGGGGGGGGGTAAATTTTATTTATGGCCCCCACCCACAGCTCAGTGGTGGGGGCCGGGGGGGGGAAATTAGGTCCCCCCTACCGATTTTTATTTATGTCCCCCATCCACCGCTCAAGGGTGGGGGCCGGGGGGGAGGACAGTAGGTCCCCCCTTATTGTTATTTATGGCCCCCACACGCCGCGCAGAGGTGGGAGCCGGGGGGTAGGACATTAGGTCCGTCCCACAATTTTTATTTATGGCCCCCACCCACCGCTCAGGGGTGGGGGCCGGGGGGAGGACAATAGGTCCCCCCTTATTGTTATTTAAGGCCCCCACCCACCGCGCAGGGGTGGGGGCTGGGGGAGGACATAAGGTCCCCCCACAATTTTTATTTATGGCCCCCACCCACTGCTCAGGGGTGTGGTCCAGGGGGGGAGGACAATAGGTCCCCCCCTTATTGTTATTTAGGGCCGCCACGCAAAACCTCACAAGAAAGGAAAACTGTCAACAATTTTTAATTACTGACGAAAGTGAAATATTAAATGTAATATAGCAATGTAGTGTATTATTTTGTTACGAATACATATAAATTGACTCTGTTCAGTGCATCTTCTAGATTATCCTTGTCCCATGTGGGCTGTCATCCTCAAATTCTCAGAAGTACCATTTATCTGCTGAGAAACAATTTGAACCATTTCCCCATTTCAAAGTAGGAAACCATCTGAGAGTCTGACAATTGTGAGAACACACGCTCTTTCTGAAAGATGTGCTCCGTGATCAACTAGGACTTAAAGATGGCGGTCCTGTAGAACAAGTATACGCTAGGACAGTGTTTCCCAAACCAGTCCTCAAGAAACACCAAGGTTTTGTCAGTATCTCCATTGAAATAAAATAGGGAAATACATAAATTCTGGATTGTCGGTGGGCCATGAGGACTGGTTTTGGAAAGCAGATGCGTACTTATATGTGTGCATTTGAAAATAATACACGCCAAGGCTATAATACATACAATCTTCATTTTAGATAATAACAATTATGACTATTTTTCTGTAACAATACTTAATAGGTAAAATAAATTTGGATCAAGTACGGGTACCATGCCTTCAAACTGCCTCTATAAAAGAGTACAATTTGGAGAATATGCAACAGTACTATTGTAGATATAGCAATATATTTTGACCTATACTACACAGTTTTATGATTTGTTTTTCCCCTTTTCGGAGTTTCTCGGTTCTTTTCATTCACCACATTTTACACACGCAGGTTAAATATGAAGGGGCTGCTTTTATCTGACAGCAAGAATTCTTCCATCTGGTTTCTAACACAGTTTTTGGTGGAAAATGTTAGAAAAGTGAGACACTAAATTCTATTTTCTAAATTCAGCATTGTGTAAAATATTCAGTGCGGATATGTTTGAACTTTTCATTTCTCCTGGCTTGGTAAATTGCAGCAATTTTGTTTTGACAGCTGTACCAGGTATTCTGTTAAATAGGTCTATGAATGCTCAGTTTTTCACTTTAATAATAACTGTCCATTTAAACATTGTTGTTTGTTTTATTCTTCTAAAAAAAACTATTCTATATGCACCTCACAATGCAATAGCATTACTAAACTTAACCATTTAGAATTTTACAGGAATTCTCTGTTTTAATGTCAGAGTAGGATATAAATTATTTAAAACTGCAGTCTAAGTACCATAACCACTACAGTCTGTTAGTACTGATTGTGATGCCAGGTATCCCCTAGACACATCCCAAGTATTTTCAAATGTTTTAACACTTATCTGGGTCTCCTGGTTGAATTTGATTTAGCCTCAATAATGTGTGTATATATATATATATATATGATATGTATAAAGCAGAAGTTCAACATGACTCTTTAGCCAAAAGTATTTTGTATTAAACATGGGCAGAAAAGAGGCAAGACCAGAGGTGCCCTAGTGACACAGGTATGCAGAGGCGGCTCTAGACTTTATGAGGCCTTAGGCGAAACTCAAACATGAGGCCCCACTAACAAAAAAGTGTCACATATACACATTGATGCACAGTTTACCTGTGTATGTGCCTGAGAGTGTGTCTGACGGAGTATCCTTGTGTGTGAATGTATGTCTCTGTGAGCATGTTTGCATTTTTGTCTGAGACCCTATGTGTATGGGGTAGCTGCTTGAAGTGTGTTGTGTGTATAGGAGGGTGATGGTAAGAAGGAGAGGCGTGTGATGGTGAGAGGGGGTGATGGTGACAGGAAGGTGATGGTGTGGGGGGTGATTGTAATGTGAGAGGGGTGATGGTGATGTGAGAAGGAGGGGGGGTGATGTGAGAAGGAGTGGGGGTGATGTGAGAAGGAGGGGGGGTGATGTGAGAAGGAGGGGGGTGATATGAGAAGGAGGGGGGTGATGTGAGAAGGAGGGGGGGTGATGTGAGAAGGAGGGGGGGTGATGTGAGAAGGAGGGGGGGTGATGTGAGAAGGAGGGGGGGTGATGTGAGAAGGAGGGGGGGTGATGTGAGAAGGAGGGGGGTGATATGAGAAGGAGGGGGGTGATGTGAGAAGGAGGGGGGGTGATGTGAGAAGGAGGGGGGGTGATGTGAGAAGGAGGGGGGGTGATGTGAGAAGGAGGGGGGGTGATGTGATGTGAGAAGGAGGGGGGGTGATGTCAGAAGGAGGGGGGGTGATGTCAGAAGGAGGGGGTGATGTGAGAAGGAGGGGGGGTGATGTGAGAAGGAGGGGGGTGATGTGAGAAGGAGGGGGGGTGATGTCAGAAGGAGGGGGGGTGATGTCAGAAGGAGGGGGTGATGTGAGAAGGAGGGGGGGTGATGTGACAAGGAGGGGGGGTGATGTGACAAGGAGGGGGGGTGATGTGACAAGGAGGGGGGGTGATGTGAGAAGGAGGGGGGTGATGTGAGAAGGAGGGGGGTGATGTGAGAGGGAGGGGGGTGATGTGAGAGGGAGGGGGGGTGATGTGAGAAGGAGGGAGTGATGTGAGAAGGAGGGGGGCGATGTGAGAGGGAGGGGGTGATGTGAGAGGGAGGGGGTGATGTGAGAGGGAGGGGGGGTGATGTGAGAGGGAGGGGGGGTGATGTGAGAGGGAGGGGGGGTGATGTGAGAGGGAGGGGGGGTGATGTGAGAGGGAGGGGGGGTGATGTGAGAGGGAGGGGGGGGTGATGTGAGATGGAGGGGGTGATGTGAGAGGGAGGGGGGTGATGTGAGAGGGAGGGGGGTGATGTGAGAGGGAGGGGGGTGATGTGAGAGGGAGGGGGTGATGTGAGAGGGAGGGGGTGATGTGAGGGAGGGGGTGATGTGAGGGAGGGGGTGATGTGAGGGTTGATGGTGAGGGGGGTTGATGCTGAGGGTGGTGAGGGGTGATGCTGAGGGTGGTGGGGGATGGTGAGGCTGAGGGTGGTGGGGGATGGTGGTGCCTGATGCTGAGGGTGGTGTGGGGGGCAGTGAGGCTGAGGGTGGTGTGGGGGGTAGTGAGGCTGAGGTTGGTGTGGGCGGTAGTGAGGCTGAGGTTGGTGTGGGGGGTAGTGAGGCTGAGGGTGGTGTGGGGGGTAGTGAGGCTGAGGGTGGTGGGGGGTAGTGAGGCTGAGGGTGGTGGGGGGGTAGTGAGGCTGAGGGTGGTGGGGGGGTAGTGAGGCTGAGGTTGGTGTGGGGGGTAGTGAGGCTGAGGTTGGTGTGGGGGGTAGTGAGGCTGAGGGTGGTAGTGAGGCTGAGGGTGGTGTGGGGGGTAGTGAGGCTGAGGGTGGTGTGGGGGGTAGTGAGGCTGAGGGTGGTAGTGAGGCTGAGGGTGGTTGGGGGTTGTGATTCTGAGGGTGGTGTGGGCGGTAGTGAGGCTGAGGTTGGTGTGGGGGGTAGTGAGGCTGAGGGTGGTGTGGGGGGTAGTGAGGCTGAGGGTGGTGGGGGGTAGTGAGGCTGAGGGTGGTGGGGGGGTAGTGAGGCTGAGGGTGGTGATGCTGAGGGTGGTGTGGGGGGTAGTGAGGCTGAGGGGGGTGGTTGGGGGTGGTGATGCTGTGGGTGGTGTGGGGGTAGTGAGGCTAAGGGTGGTGGGGGTGAGGCTGAGGGTGGTGGGGGGTGAGGCTGAGGGTGGTTTGGGGGGTAGTGAGGCTGAGGGTGGTGTGGGGGGTAGTGAGGCTGAGGGTGGTGTGGGGGGTAGTGAGGCTGAGGGTGGTGTGGGGGGTAGTGAGGCTGAGGGTGGTGGGGGGGTAGTGAGGCTAAGGGTGGTGGGGGTGAGGCTGAGGGTGGTGGGGGGTGAGGCTGAGGGTGGTTTGGGGGGTGGTGGGGGGTGAGGCTGAGGGTGGTTTGGGGGGTAGTGAGGCCGAGGGTGGTGGGGGTAGTGAGGCTGAGGGTGGTGGGTAGTGAGGCTGAGGGTGGTGTGGGGGGGTAGTGAGGCTGAGGGTGGTGGGGGTAGTGAGGCTGAGGGTGGTGGGTAGTGAGGCTGAGGGGTAGTGAGGCTGAGGCTGGAGGGGTAGTGAGGCTGAGGCTGGTGGGGTTAGTAAGGCTGAGGGTGGTGGGGGTAGTGAGGCTGAGGGTGGTGGGGTAGTGAGGCTGAGGGTGGTGGGGGTAGTGATGCTGAGGGTGGTGTGGGGGGTAGTGAGGCTGAGGTTGGTGTGGGGGGTAGTGAGGCTGGTGTGAGGGATAGTGAGGCTGAGGGTGGTGGGGGGGGTATTGAGGCTGAGGGTGGTAGGGGGAATGAGGCTGAGGGTGGTAGGGGGAATGAGGCTGAGGGTGGTGGGTAGTGAGGCTGATGCTGGTGGGGTTAGTGAGGTTGAGGGTGGTGGGGGTAGTGAGGCTGAGGGTGGTGGGGGTAGTGAGGCTGAGGGTGGTGGGGTTAGTGAGGCTGAGGGTGGTGGGGTATTGAGGCTGAGGGTGGTGGGGGTAGTGAGGCTGAGGGTGGTGGGGGTAGTGAGGCTGAGGGTGGGGGGATGGTGAGGCTGAGGGTGGGGTTAGTGAGGCTGAGGCTGGTGGGGTTAGTAAGGCTGAGGGTGGTGGGGGTAGTGAGGCTGAGGGTGGTGGGGGTAGTGAGACTGAGGGTGGTGGGGTAGTGAGACTGAGGGTGGTGGGAGGGTGAGGCTGAGGGTGGTGGGGGTAGTGAGGCTGAGGGTGGGGGGTAGTGAGGCTGAGGGGTAGTGAGGCTGAGGGTGGTGTGGGTGGTGAGGCTGAGGGTAAGGCTGAGGGGGGTGAGAGCCTACCTTTCCTGGTGGTCACCCTTCCCTGGTGGTCCAGTGTGGGCTCCCTGGTGGTCTGGTGGCCATTGCTGCCTTCCGGTCTGCAGCTCCACAGAGCTGCAGACCATGTAATCTCGCGAGATGTCAGAGCATTGCCGTGGTAACCCGCGGCAACGCTCTGATTGGCCGGTTCTCGCGAGACACATGGTCTGCAGCTCTGCTGACTGCGGAGCTGCAGACCGGTGTCTGCGGTGGCCGGGCAGCCAGGAGGGGCCTCGCACCCGGCGGCATACCGGGCAACCCGCCGGGTCCCCTCCTGGTGTCAGGTCCTCGGTCACTGACCGAGGACCTGACACACTCTGCCAACAGGCGGTTTAGGCGGCCGCGAGGCCCCAGCCAGCGCGAGGCCTTAGGCGGCCGCCTAAACCGCCTAATTAGAGGGCCGCCTCTGCAGGTATGTGTCAAACAATTTGAAAATGGTTTGACTGCTTACAGTGGGATGGCACCTACTTTTTATTAACTTTTGGTAAAATATTTAAGCATCTGGAGAGTGTAAAATAAATTAAATTATTATGAAAGATATATTACTCAATATAATATATCAATGGTATACTGCTGGTGTAACAAGGTTGTAAGCGGGGAAGTCATCTCCAGTGTTTTTATATTACATTCAGTATTCAATTGGAAATTATATGATATTCAAAGGCCCTCGGTTTATAATACCCTCAAAGATAATCCACTGGACCCCTCACATTGTAATAATTGATGTAATAATTGGAGTCCTGAAAAAAAATAAAAAAATATATATATATTTTAAACATACATTGTCAGTCACAAGTATGTATACTCTGTGGTCCATTGATTGAGAAGGGCATAAACAGGTTCTTTTTAAATGTACTGTAGGGAATTATCACATATAATAAACTCATGCAAGGAATGTCATGGTCGATGCAGGTTGGGGTCAGGGTAAGGTGCGGGTGCCTTCATTTTGTTTGTCTTAACTTGCTTGTCTCCAGGTCCTGATAAAAGATGCAAAGCAACCATCAAAAATGCGACTAAACGATTCACACCCGTATCGCTTACTGGCAGGGAGCCCTCACAAGCGAAATAGGATCTCCATCCACCATCCGCGGCTAGACTTATTCATCGCGGCCAACTCATCAGGCAGACCACATGGAGGGGAGACATGGCCGGTCTTCCAATCAGCCGCCGCTAGAGTGCTACAGCCGACCCGTTCCCCCCTGAGGGAGCAGCAGCTACGCCACACAAACGACTTACCGGCTCCCCCTGCTACACCTTACCGCCGAGCCAAAGCTAAAATGGCGATCGCGGTAGAGATAACACAAGCACCTGACTGGGAAGCTAAATTTAATGCAAACTTTGACAGAATCTGTGCAGCATTCTGGAGCCGGATTGCGTCTCGTGCAGCACAGACACAGCCATATATGATCCCAGATAGCAAGCATCAGCAGACGACCCAAACCATAAAGCAACCCTCAAGTCCAGAGACGTACCAGATGCAAATCCCTAGTTATCCAGCATGACACACCGTCCACGTGGATAGCGCTGCTGTCTCGATCGCTTGCCCTTCATCTGAGCTGGGCGCTTACCAGGAGGAACTCCTCCACAGCCTGCCATACCCCCAGGGAAAAGATTGTGAATCGGTGGAACCCTGGGCCCACGATCCTGTTGATGGAATCAATGGCCAACAGGCACGAGCACCTGCTAAGGCCTCAGGCCGAAGACAAGTGGTCTCTAGAAGCAACAACACAACGGCAGCAGGGAGAATCAGCCAACCTCATAGCTGGAGAAGGCATCTCAGCAGACCAGAGAGGGTCTCCAACCCAGCAGAGAATCAAACGATAGACAGGCTTCCAGAAGCCAAGCCACTTTCATACCCTGCGGAGTGGGCTGAGTTCATTAATGGACAAACTGTCTATTGCTTAGCAAACTTAACAGAATTTGGCAATGATTTGGGTCAAAAGTCTTAATATAGCTATACTAAAAGCGGGCGGGAGGGACGGGGGCTGCCTAAACAGCATAAACATACCTGCATATCCTAGGGGGTTTATTATTAAGTAACACTCAGCCCCTTTTTCTTTTTCTTTTCTTTTCTTTTACTTTACCTAGCCTGCATGCTAGCCACATACATTTTCCGGTTAAGCAGGCATAACTTGTTTTAACCTAGTTATTGCATACTCTCTTATGTCTTTATCAATAGAGAAAACTACCTCAATAAAAGAGATAGAACATGTTTCTTTACAGTGCCCAAAATGTAAAAGCTGCTCAACACTAAAAGTGGAATACCCCTTACCCACAATAAAAAACAAATATACAGAAATAAGGTATACAAATTATACCAAACAAGTGGAGTGCTCTAAACAGTAGAGGGGTTTACTCACCCCTTTGGTACAGTGACAGTCTTGAAAAACTTGAATGTACATATAAAAGGAAACAAAAAAACAAGAAACAAAAAAAATATAGTTGTTTTTCTGCTTTTCTTCTCGTTGTATACTCCTGGAGGGATACTACCTGGGATAAAGGGGTGTGTTGCTGCCCTAAGAGCATAAAGAATCCTTTTACGGAGCCAATACCATATAGGCTCCGGTCCATGTGAGTGGTTTCATTCATTACTTACTACCAATTATCCATTTTTGGAACATCTGCACTATATTTTTTTTGTTTCTTGTTTTTTTGTTTCCTTTTATATGTTCATTCAAGTTTTTCAAGACTCTCACTGTACCAGAGGGGTGAGTAAACCCCTCTACTGTTTAGAGCGCTCCACTTGTTTGGTATAATTTGTATACCTTATTTCTGTATATTTGTCTCTTATGTCTTTAGCTCACGATGTAAACAGCCGTGCAGGGAGGTCAGGTCATAAGCCCGCTTATTGTTCCAGTCACTATGTATATTTACTGCATCACGGCATGGCCTGCACACATAGCACAGCACACTTGATCTGCTCACACAGATAAGCCTAAGTCTCTCCATACCTGCTTCCCTCATCTAACTAACGTGCACCGCGTATTTCCCAGTTAGGTGAATCTTGCATGCAGTGATATTTGTGTTCTGACCAATGTAAAACGCCTGCTTGACTAACTCGTGAATTAGGACTTGTATCCAGCTTTTCATTCACTGATTAGCCTGCGTACTTAACACATCCACTATTGTCTCACTTGCCTAGACGACTCGCTACTACTTAGCTAAGTTTACTATCACTGTCTGGGATAGTGTACCTGAGATTGTGGAGCTTACTTACCTTGTTATTGTTTTAACTACACTGTTCTATCAAAAAATGAGGCTGTCATACCCTGGAGCTGATGTACCATTGCATACATTTATGTCAAGTGCTTACTTTATAACACTCCTTTCTCTTCTGTAAAGTACCTTTACTGCCTCAATAAAAGAAAGATTGACAAAAAAAATGATTGTAAACAAGAGGAGATTTAATACCTCTGCACAGACAAATGGTAATTAATAGCCAGGTAATTAGCTCTTTACCAAAATAATCTGCTGATGAAACACTGGCAGAGCAGATAGTAATCACCAGAATGACGGTGAAAGAAGACCTAAATATTCCGAAGCATATCTGCCTAGTGATCATTGCCTAGGTTCTATTCTAGCTAGGTGACACAAGGTTCTATAATCAAGGATATAAAACATTTAAAGGTGATACTGATGTTACTGGGTCTTTTCAATCCACAAATGGCATTTATAGAATAGAGTAGATGATTGGTACACCAAACGGCAAACTTTAGGCCAATATTTCTGATATTTAAAAAAATATATTAGCCTGTATTTTGCAGTTTTGGTTTCAATTCGCCACAATTATGGTTAAATAATAATCCCTGTTACTGCCTCAATTTTGTTTCAATGAGCTTCTTGCTAAATTACTTGATAGTATTAACTAAAACGATTTTATAAAGGGATAGGCATGTGTCTAGTGTCAGGTTTTGAGATTTATTATTTTTTCTAAATTTGGTATAGGTACCATGCAGAAAAAAGAAGGTGTTCTAGTAACAGTAGGAATGTATGTGGCCTTGGTATAACAATGGGAAGATAACTGTCATTTGTACGCCAAGCAGAGGAACAGCTGCAGCCAATTAGTTTCCTTTCAAACATAACAATAGGAAAATCAGAAGACATTCTCCTATATTCATTATATGCTATGTTTAGCTTTAGAGTTTTGCAGTGTTTTTCTAAAATAGTTTGACATTGACTTGCTGAACAACAGGGGCTCATCTATATGCAGTTTTCATGACACAAGATGTGGTAGATTTTGAGATGTGAAGTGTATGTGAGCAATAGCTTAGGGCCGAACAGACAGACTTCCACAGCCATTGCTGTCCACTTGGTAGAAAGGCCCCAACCTATGGGAATGGGGAGTGTAAAATAACAGTAGAGGCAAAGTCCCACCGTGACTCTCCCAGTGGGTATAAGGTGGGGATATTAAATTAAAAAATGGGGTAGACAGATTACATTCCACCCCCTGCCCCCACCTGTGGCCAGAAGGTGGGAGTATTACTAACAAAAACCTAATGTCCCAGCCCCACCCATTGGCGGTGCTTTAATAAACTTGATACAAATATACACCCAGAGGGTGCCATATACCAGAATATAAATGAATATATAGCAAACTGTAGATTATGCTAGCTTTAGTGTACCTATAATCTTAATTTTCTTAATGACAGGATGCAAGTATTTTGCTTAAGACTTTCTTTACTTAAGCTCCACAGCAGCATAACTTTCACACAATAACAAGATAAACCGATCAGAAAAAAGAAATACAGGCAATAAAAGTCCCTTCCCCAATCAGCTCTTCCTTTTCTGGCTGTGAAACAAACAAAACAGGAACTGGTGGATAAACTGGAATCAAGATAAGATGAGTCCAAGATTAACAGGAACCCTCTTGAATCTCCACATTGGAAGGCCTTTTAAACTGAAACGAAAGTAGAGAGTCAAAAGGAGGGATTAATCAGAGAATTGGACTCCTAAATGCATGTAACCTAGACCATTTAAAATTCAGTGTTTAACCAGTTATAGCTACTAAACGAACAAAAAAACAGACATGTTATTAGAGAACCTCAAGCCTACTCACCCCTCTATCCAGAAGTCCTACCTGATGAAGCAAACAAAAGGGACAGGTAAAATAAAGGGTGGGCAAATATTTGCCTCCTGTCATTAAGAAAATCAAGAATATAGGTACACTAAAGCTAGCATAATCTACAATTTTATAACATGACAGGAGGCTTCATATTTTACTGTTTTAACACTCAGCAAGTAAGGCTAAGGAAGCGTGCACAGCCAGACGGAAATAAAAATTATGGAACATCTTCTCTTGGAACCAATCCGCGGATTTGAGGATGTAGTTTAGAGAAGCCCCTGACATAAATGCACCGGAGGCCGCTGCCCCCCTGACCGAATGCACCCCAAAGTAAGCTTGGACCCCAGCTAAAGAGAGTAACCATCTGACCCAGTGCGCCAGGGTGGTGGTTGAGACTGGAGCATGGGGGCGAACATACAAGATTAATAGTTGACCAGAGAAGGAGGAACAGAGGGAAGCAGTAATGGCTGAGTAATTTTGGAAAATTGGGAAAATATGGATAGAAAACCATGGAGGAATCGGATTTCATACATCTGGATATGGAGAAGGTAACTCCTTCTGGGGAGAAGGTGAAGGCATCATAGTCAAAAGCCCGCACATCGGAAACTCAGCGAAAAAATACGAGACAGAGTAGTAAGGTGAATTTTGATGAAAGTAGGCGAAGAGAGAAATCCATGTTATCGGGCCAATCTTGGAGGAAACGGAGGAAGATATTGACGTCCCACAGGTGTGAATACATCGGTGTTGGGGGACGAGCTAATTTGATGCCCTGTAGGAGTCTGCGCACCAGAGGGTCTTGGTCGATAGGGAAGCCCTGCAGAGAAACATGGCAGAAGGACCAAATTGATTGAGCGATAAGAGCACCCCAAGTCAAAAATGTGTGAGAGGTAGTTCAGTACACACTGTCTAAGTGCTGTAATGGGATCGGTGTCCCGTTCCAGACACCAGCTGCACCAAGAGTTCCAGGCAGAGCAATAGCACCTCCTAGTTCCAGAGGCCCAGGAACCCCAGAGTAGGTCCTTAGATGTCTGTGATAGTTCGCTGAAATTCCAGGTTCCCCGGATAGAGTCCAAGCCACTAAGTGTAGGTAGCCTTGTGCCATCGTGGGATGAGGTGTGCCCCGAGAATCCGAGAGAGGGTCTAGAAGAGATGGTAGGAGTAGTGGATCTTGCCACGATAGGTCCAGGAGATATGGGAACCAAGCTAGGCCCTGCCAGAGAGGGGTCAGGAGGACAATAGTGACCCATTGTCGGTGAATCTGTAAGAGCACTCTGGAAATCATTGCAAATGGAGGAAAGGCGTAAGCTCCCTGCCTCGACCAGTCTTGCAGGAAAACTAAGCACTTCGGGTCCGCGAGCCAGCTGAAGAACCATGGAACTTGATAGTTCATCCGAGATGCAAAGAGATCCATCACGAACTGTGAGATGTGGAGGAATACCGATCTGAGAAGTCCCCAGTCGCTGGCATCCCACCAACGTCTGGAAAACCAATCTGCTGTAAAATTCGATTCTCCTGGGAGATATTCGGCCTACAGTGATGTGGCATTGAAAGCAAAAACTGTAGATGTCCTTTGTAACTTCGGAGACGGTGCGTGATCTGGCTCCGCCCAGGTGGTTGATGTATTGGACGGCAGATATATTGTCCATTCACTGAAGGACGCAACAGTTTGAGAGATGGCCGGCCAAGCTGCGCACAGCGAAGGAGCCTATCAACTCTAGGCAATTGATATGGAAGATATTTTCTGCTGATGTCCATGGGCAGCCTGTGGAGGTGGTCGGGCCCGTCGCACCCCAACCCTGAAGGCTCGTGTCTGACTCCACGATGAAGTCCAGAGTGGGGCCGAAGATTGCCTTGCCATTCCAAGCGGACATGTGGAGGAGCCATCATCGTAATTCTTCCTTGACCTCTGAGGTGAGTGGAACCATCTGGTCGTAAGAGGGGTGTCTTCATAGAAATTGAGCTTTCAGGTGTTGCATGGCCTGGTAATGGAGAGGTCCTATGTAAATCACCTGTATGGAGGCAGAAAGGAAACCCACAATCTTAGCTAACATGCATAAAGGAACATATTCCTGACAAAAAATCCTGCGTAGTTCCTTTCAGATTGCTGATATCTTTGATTGTGGCAGGCGGACGACACAGGTAGAAGCATCTAACTCGAAGCCCAGGAATTGAATCACCTGGGTAGAGAAAGCACCGACTTCCCCCAATTGACCACAAAACCAAAGGACTCGAGTAATGATATTGTATAGTCTGTCTGATAGCGTACAATGGAGGCAGTGTCTCAAAACAGTAAGAGATCGTCCAGATAGATTAGGCAACGTAAGCCTTTGGCACGTAGGTGTGCGGTGGTCGGTTTCAGCAGCTTGGTGAAACACCATGGGGCAGAGCTGAGGCTGAACGGTAGGCATGTAAACTGGTATGGTCGGCCCTTCCAGAGAAATCGTAGGAAGCGTTGGCTGGTCGGGTGCATCAGGACTGACAGATAAGCGTCCTTTAGATCAAAGCGAGTTTACCAATCTCCGGGATGTAGGATGTCTCGGAGGAGATGAATGCCTTCCATCTTGAAGTGCCTGTAAACCACAAAGGTATTCAGCTTATGGAGATTTATAACAGTACAAAACTCTCCCGATTTCTTGTGGACCATTAAGATGGAGCTGAAGAATCCCTTCGTAGTGAGAGAGTGAATCTTTGAGTCTAGTAGTGACTTCTGGATCCTGGAAAGGACAATAGGGAAGGTCTGCCTTGATAGGAGGGGAGTCAAACTCGATTGAGTAGCCCTGCACAGTATCTAGAATCCAGGTATCTGAAGACAGAGTCTTCCACACGTTTAAACAATGGGCCAATCTACCCGCATGCAATAGCATAGAGAGGTATTGAGGAGAATGTCTCACCTGTAGGTAGTCTGATGCATCCTCGGGCTCTGCTTCCACTGCCCTTGTCAGCTCTGTGGTTGTAGAAGCCATGTGACTAGTAGTTCAGGAAGAAAACTGGAGAGTGAGATCGTCGCTGGTTTGATGGCCAGAAGTGGCTGGCGGTACGATCCCTTGTACGGCCAACCCATCCAAAAACCCGAGTGGGTTGTTGCCGGAAAATTCTTCTCATGGACCATTGAGCCTTGTTCAATGTAGTGTATAGGTTGACATGTTTTGAAGCTCCTTTATGTAAGGTTCTCCGTATAATAGGCCTTTGGTAAGCGGACCTAATGCTTTGGAGCCAAGGTAAGAAAGCTTGGCATCCATATGCAGCAGTACAGCTTTTCTTCGCTCCATACAGAGAGACAAGTTTGCATTGCCCAGCAGGCATATGGAGCATAAAGCCCATTCCCAGATCATGGATGGGTCTAAGGTTCCCTCTTGAGAGAGCGCCTCATCAGCCAATAGTAGAATTTTGGCTATTGGTCCCAGTACGTCTAGGAGCTTGTTGTGGCGAAACCAGCCTCGCCACTGGGCATTGGAGAAGACTGATTGCCATATTCCTGCCCTGTGACTATGGCCCCATGTTAAAATGCTTGATTTTCCCCTGCAAAGACCCAAAAGCTGTGTCATTCTGTACTTTCCCTATGTGAGCAATGTTACCCCAGATAGCAATGCCATGGAGCCCATTCGTATAACGAAAGACTATGTGAAAGACTTTGGCTCCATGGCAATTGAACTGTATGTATGTGATCTGAGCGCCATTCAGTCATAATGTGCACTCAGATCTAAGCTTTCTGGGGATTTGTTGAATGTATATGTTTTATGCAATAGCTGCACAGTTATATATTTTTATGTATTTTATTGTATTTTGCTACCATGTGGCTAATGGAGTTTTGCTTCTGTCCTTGGAGATAATTGGATTACTTCCCAATTATCTCCAGGATAGAAGACTCTGTGGAACTGGTTTTGGGCAGAAAAGCCATGCTTCATTTGGTCAAATAGGACTTTCCCTTACCTTTTAACCCCTGGATGGAATTGGCTGAATTTTGACTATGTTTATAATTAAAGTGTGCTGAGTTTGAATATGTGTATTTTTATGTTTGTGGCATGTATATTTTGGAAGTTATTAATATTTGGTAAAAACTGTATTTCTCTGTCTGTGATAATTATATTAACCATTGTGTTCAGTAAATCATATCACAGGCAGAGGGAAGGATTTTGTGTGGGAGTGTATTGTACGGATTGATTGGTTGTTCTGTAAAACCCCGTGGGCAGTACTATGTTTGTGGATTGGGAATAAAAGAGGCTGTATGTGCCAGTACAGTCAGTTCTGCTTAACCTCAAAACGAAGGGTCGTCTCGTTACTGGGGGAATCTGCTACAAGGGATTGCTATGCTAGTCATACTCCCTTGCAATATCACTACTAAGCTCTTGTAAGAGCTTGTTCCTGTCTTGGTCTCTGGAGGAGTCTACAGTGGTTATGGTGTCGGCTGGAGTGCTTGGAGCCCTCAGGAAGCGCTAGGAGCATCCTTCAACGGATGTACCCAGTCGGGGTGCCAGGTGATCCGTTACACTTGTCTTGGGTCAGGCGGAGACTGCACTCAATGCCTTTCTGTGGGTCACGGCACCATTGTGTCGAATTCCGGGGTCATAGCGACTTTATCCGGAAGGGACGGTCTGGGACATTCTGCCCTTAATCGTTTGCGGACCTCGCGGTCCAGGCGTCGTCTGATCCAGAAGTGGATGTATTGTGCAAGATGATCTGGTAACTCCCATTAAGAAGAGCGTGGATGACGGATCAGGCGTGGAAACAGTGATTGGCCTGCGATATTCAGGAAAACATCTGCATTGCCAAATGGTGTTGGCAAGGAGGTTGGATCCTCCAAGGCGGGATCGGTGATCCCCTCTCCAGAGATGGATGTCACTTTAAAACCTGGATCTGGCCAGCCAAACTCTTCGCCAGACTCTGACTGATCCGCTTGCCATTCATCCAAGACTGTCAATGGTGGAGGGTAAGCATTCTCCTCTTCTTCAGACAGAGTGCGACGGACCTGGAGTCTCTCCTTAGCATTCTTTTGCTTGGGCTCTTTGCTGGAGCTTTACCCTTTCTGTTTAAGGATTCTGGACCATCCCCTTGCCAACAGCATTTGTGCGGCTTCAGCACTCTAATTTATCAGATTCTTTGCAGAGCGTAGCAGCTCGGGGGGACTTTGTCCTGAGGATCCGAGGAAAGGACCCGTGCCAGGGCATTTTCAACAGAAGCAGCCACTGCTGCGGTAATAAGCACCTGGAGATTCTGGTCCTGGGCGGAGGAATCCATTACGTTAGCCGGTGTACTAGCAGAATAGGCTAGTATTAGAAATAGGGACCAAATGGACCAGTGCGCAATATGATATATGTAATAAATTAGCCATGTATTGGGGCTCACCCTGTAGAAATCCTCCGGGTGTATATAGACCCTTAGGGAGGTAATGGGGCACAGACAAAACAGGGCCAATCAGATAGCTGCACCAGAGACAGCAAAATCAAGCAATGACCAATATTAATATACCCAGTAAAATAAATAAATATAGGGGGCTTACCCTTTACAATATCACTGTGATGTAGAAGTGGCTCATAATGTAGATATAGTAACATGGGTGCTCACCCCATTATAGGTATTGTGGCAAAAGTAAACACTATGATATAATGAAGGGTCAAATGAGGAGGGTTCACCCTCTAGACCCTGTAGTGTTATAGGCAGGCAGATGGTAAATAAACCTGTGAATAAGGATGGTCACTTGACAATCAATAAATGGTAGACTGTTAAACTTCACTAAGGTAACAAAGTAAATTCCGAGTTTTTGTCAGTATAAAAAGGGGTCTGAAATGGAGGACAACAATAGAAGTCACAGACTCCCTTTAGCAAACCTCTATTTTCATAGAGCAAAGCAGAAACATAATTGTGTGAGATCTTGCCCGGCGACTCACGGGAATCTTTTGCGAGTCGGCGCGAATGAGAGGATCAGCATGCACTATAATATTGTCAGGGTACCTGTTGTCTCTACCTCAGAGGAGGTGAGATACTTAGACGTTCATCCTCTCAGAGGGGTTGACTCACTCGTTCCTCGCAGTTCTCTCGGCCGTTTACACGCCGGCCGCGAGGGACCCGCTTCCTTTTATGACGCGGCGCTCAGTAGCCGACGTCATGACGACAATCCATTCCGACCTGTCAATCAAGTCCCGACCACGAATCAGGACTCGTCGGGGGCGTGATTACCTATCTAGAACCAGGGTATAAAGTAGGGCTTTATGCATTTGTTCATTGCCCTGTCGTGGTTCTAGCTTGTCTAGTCACTCAGTGCTCTTGTTATCTATTTGTCTCTTTGGTTTTGACCCGGCTTGTTTGTTCTATCCTGCTTACCTCTATTACCCTTTGACTCGGCTTGTCTCTCGCTTATCTGCTCTCTCGTTCCCTCGACCTCGGCTTGTCTCTAGACCATTCTTTGCTTACTCCTTACGTTAGTCCGGCCATTCTAAGGTCCGGTATACGTACCTACCTCCTGTTTGTACTTTGCGTGTTGGATCCCTGTCCCGATCCTGACATTACGACAGGGCCAATGGATCCTGCAGGTACAAACACTCAGGTTGGTTCTTCCGACTCTAGATTTGAGGCCATGGATCATAGAATGGATCAGATGGCTCTAGCGCTGCAGGCTTTATTATCTCGTTCTAATAATCAACCAGAAGAGATGCGTACTACATCCATCTCCCCTGTAAGTTCAGGTCTAGAGGTAGCCACAGTAGGTGCTTCTTCCCGTATTACTCCTCCTGTACGTTATGGTGGCTCTCCGGATAAGTGTCGTGGTTTTTTAAACCAGATAGGTATTCATTTCGAATTGCAACCCCGCTCCTACCCTACAGATAGGGCGAAGGTTGGATTCATTATCACACTACTCATTGATAAGGCTCTGAGATGGGCCAATCCATTGTGGGAGAATGATAACCCGTTAGTCTATAATTATAATGCCTTTGTCGCTGCTTTTAGAAGAACTTTTGACCCTCCAGGTAGAAAGGTCAATGCAGCTAGATTATTGTTGCGCCTTAGACAAGACAACCGAACCCTTGTGGATTATGCACTAGAGTTCAGGTCCTTGGCGGCAGAAGTTAAGTGGAATGAACAGGCTTATATAGACGTATTTTTAAACGGATTATCAGATGAAATTCTAGACGAGGTTGCTACAAGAGAGCTTCCTGAAAATTTGGAAGATTTAATTTCTTTTATTTCTCGTATTGATGAACGTTTAAGAGAGAGGCAGAACACTCGAGATAGAACCCGTAGACCTTCCTTTAAACTAGCTCCCTCATTTCAAAGTCCTGAATCCACAACCTCAGCTTTTCCAGAACCTATGCAGATAGGCAATACTCGCCTCTCAGAAGAAGAGAGACAGTACAGGAGAAGGGAGGGGTTGTGTATGTATTGTGGAGTAAGAGGGCACCTACGCCTAAATTGTCCTAATCGCCCGGGAAACGCTCGCACCTAAGTTTCTCTAGAGGACAGGCCTTGGGTGTTTCTATTTTGTCCTCTATACATAATTATAAAGATCACAGGCTTCTGCTACCTGTTTCTTTAGCTTGGGAGAAGGGAGTACTAAAAACTATGGCGTTGGTAGATTCCGGAGCTGCTGAGAGCTTTATTGACCAAGTTTTTGTTACTAAACACTCTATTCCATCCCAGCTAAAGGGATACACCCTTGGCCGTTGAGGCCATAGATGGTAGACCATTATCTGAACCTGTTATATTTCGTGAGACCATACCTGTTAACTTAACTGTGGTATCCTACACGAGGAAGGTATATTTCTTATGCTTATTTCGTCCCCTTCTGTTCCTATAGTCCTGGGGTATCTGTGGTTAAAGAAACATAACCCTATTATTGATTGGGAACTAGTCTCATGGGGCCAGGGTTGCCAGAGCAGGTGCTTACAGAAGGTCTCACCGGTTTGCGTAGTTAACGCACCGGCTAATTCTACCCAGTCTACAGACGTACAAATACCGCCTCTGTACCTGGATTTAAAGGCAGTCTTTGACAAAAAGAATGCTGACACTTTACCTCCACACAGGTCCTTTGACTGCAAGATCAGACTCCTGCCTGGGACCATGCCTCCGAGGGATACGGTATACCCTTTATCCACTAAGGAGAACTTAGTCCTAGAGGAGTATATTCGTGAGAACCTAGACAAAGGATTCATTAGGAGATCCTCCTCTCCTGCCGGGGCCGTTTTTTTTTTTTGTGAATAAGAAGGATGGTACGTTAAGGCCTTGCATTGATTATCGAGGCTTGAATAAAATAACGATTAGAAATGCCTACCCGATTCCTTTGATTACTGAGCTCTTTGATAGTCTAAAAGGCTCCAAGATTTTCACCAAGTTAGATCTCAGAGGGGCGTATAACTTGGTGAGAATTCAGCAGGGAGACGAGTGGAAAACAGCGTTCAATACCCGATATGGGCACTATGAGTACACGGTAATGCCTTTTGGGCTCTGTAATGCACCGGCAGTATTTCAGGACCTGATCAATGAAGTTCTTAGGGAATTTCAACAAGATTGCGTTATTGTATATTTGGATGATATACTAATACACTCTAGAGAAATTGAGACCCACCACAGACAAGTCAGAAGGGTATTGCGCAAACTTCTACAACATGGCTTGTACTGCAAATTGGAGAAATGTAGTTTTGACCAATCTCAGATAAACATTCTTGGTTACGTGATTTCTGGGGACGGGTTTAAAATGGATCCGGATAAACTCCAGTCTATTTTAGATTGGCCATTACCCAGGGGTCTCAAAGCCATTCAGAGGTTTATTGGATTCTCCAATTATTATAGGCGTTTCATTAAAGGATACTCTTCTATTATTGCTCCTATTACCAATATGACCAGACAGGGGGCTGACACTAAGACTTGGTCTACTGAAGCTCTCCTTGCTTTCAAGACACTCAAGGAACTTTTTTCTTCTGCACCAATTTTAGTTCACCCTGATACGACTTTGCCTTTTCTACTCGAGGTAGACGCCTCAGAGACAGGTTTAGGCGCTATCTTGTCTCAAAGGTTAGGTGTGGATAAACCGTTACATCCATGTGTTTTTTTTTCCAAGAAATTATCTGGGCCTGAAAGCAGATATGACATTGGTGACAGGGAACTACTAGCGGTCATCATGGCTTTAAAGGAGTGGAGACATTTATTGGAAGGGACCTTGCATCCTGTTACTATTTTGACGGATCACAAGAACTTGTCCTATATTGGGGAGGCCAAGCGCTTGTCCGCCAGGCAAGCTCGTTGGTCCTTGTTCCTCACTCATTTCAATTACGTGCTCACTTATAGACCTGGTTCTAAGAACTCTAAAGCCGATGCTTTGTCTCGCCAACATGAACCTTCTACTATATCTGAGGCGGTTTTGTCTTCTATAGTTCCCAAGTGCAATATTATCGCCAACACGAGTCTCAGGATTCATTCTCCGTTGCTTGCCGAGATCATGAAGTTACAGCATCTGGCTCCTAGACAGGGTCCTGGTGCAAGGAATTTTGTTCCTCCTGAACTCCAACTGGAACTGTTACAGTGCTTTCACAACAGTAAGGTGGCTGGGCATCCTGGCATTCGCAAGACGTGTGCCTTGATTTCCAAAGATTTCTGGTGGCCTTCACTACGTAAGGATATTAGGGATTTCGTCGGAGCATGTGAGGTCTGTATGAAGACTAAACAACCTCATACGCTTCCATGTGGGCTTTTGCATCCCTTGGAAATTCCCAAGAGACCGTGGTCCTGTCTGGCTATGGACTTCATTGTCGATTTGCCTGTTTCTAAAAAACAGACTGTTATCCTCACGGTGGTTGACAGGTTTACTAAGATGGCTCATTTCGTGCCCTTACCTAAACTGCCATCTTCTCCCGAATTGGCTGAGATATTCGCGAGAGAGATTTTTCGTTTACATGGGATACCCTCCGAAATTGTTTCTGATAGAGGTTCCCAATTTGTTTCCCGTTTTTGGAAATCCTTCTGTTCTCAACTGGGCATCAAATTGAATTTCTCTTCTGCCTATCATCCCCAGTCTAACGGAGCTGCTGAACGCACCAACCAAAAGATTGAACAATATTTGCGTTGTTTTGTTTCCGAACACCAAGACGATTGGGTCGGTCTGATTCCTTGGGCGGAGTTTGCTAACAACAATCTCGTTTGTGATTCTACTCGTTCTAGCCCCTTTTTCATGAATTATGGCTTTCATCCTTCCATTCTTCCCTCGGTTTCTCCTTCCCAAGGGGTACCGTCGGTTGATGTTCATGTTGCCAATTTGAGGAAGTTGTGGGATCAAACTCGACAAATTCTCCTGCATAATTCCGCGTTGTTCAAGAAACGCGCTGATAAGCGTAGAAGGGCGGCTCCGGTTTTTGTTCCAGGTGATAGGGTATGGCTGAGTACCAGAAACATTCGCTTGAAGGTTCCTTCTATGAAATTCGCTCCTCGTTACATTGGCCCTTACAGGGTTCTGACTCGAATTAACCCAGTTGCGTATCGTCTGGCTCTTCCATCTGCCTTACGCATTCCTAACTCCTTTCATGTTTCCTTGTTGAAGCCTCTAGTATGTAACAAGTTTTCCTCCGCTGTATCCTCTCCTCGCGCTGTTCAGGTTGAGGGTCAGGAGGAGTATGAGATCAACTCCATCCTCGATTCTCTCGGGGGAGGTTACAATATCTTGTTGACTGGAAGGGATATGGTCCTGAGGAGAGGACTTGGGTACCTCAGGAGGATGTGCATGCTCCTCGCCTCCGCAGGGCTTTTCACTCTCGTTTTCCATCTCGCCCCGGTTCCTTCCACCCGGTGGGCGTTTCTGAGAGGGGGGGGTACTGTCAGGGTACCTGTTGTCTCTACCTCAGAGGAGGTGAGATACTTAGACGTTCATCCTCTCAGAGGGGTTGACTCACTCGTTCCTCACAGTTCTCTCGGCCGTTTACACGCCGGCCGCGAGGGACCCGCTTCCTTTTATGACGCGGCGCTCAGTAGCCGACGTCATGACGACAATCCGTTCCGACCTGTCAATCAAGTCCCGACCACGAATCAGGACTCGTCGGGGGCGTGATTACCTATCTAGAACCAGGGTATAAAGTAGGGCTTTATGCATTTGTTCATTGCCCTGTCGTGGTTCTAGCTTGTCTAGTCACTCAGTGCTCTTGTTATCTATTTGTCTCTTTGGTTTTGACACGGCTTGTTTGTTCTATCCTGCTTACCTCTATTACCCTTTGACTCGGCTTGTCTCTCTCTTATCTGCTCTCTCGTTCCCTCGACCTCGGCTTGTCTCTAGACCATTCTTTGCTTACTCCTTACGTTAGTCCGGCCATTCTAAGGTCCGGTATACGTACCTACCTCCTGTTTGCGTGTTGGATCCCTGTCCCGATCCTGACAAATATAACATAAAATGTTTGGATCCCGGACACCAAAAATAAATGGCTGCTGCGGTTAGATCCAAGATGGCCGCCGCTAGAGAGACAGGATCGTCGGAGACATTCTCTGTGGTCCTAAAAGCCCGGGAAAATCGGAGCAGGCAAAAGGCACACTATAGACACCCAGACCACTTCAGCTCATTGAAGTGGTCTGGGTGCAGTGTCCCAGCACCCTGCAAAAGTAATTACCTTTATGGGTTAATGCCACCTCTAGTGGCTGTCTACCAGACAGCCACTAGAGGGACTTACGGGTCATTAGATGACTTTTTAGTCACCTAACTGATACTGGACTTTTTCACGCTCTGCATGAGGACATTCAGCGTCACCGGAATCCCCTTTGGAAAGCATTGTATAATGCACGCAAGAGAGAAGGCAGTCCCGGCACTGGACCCCCAGTTAAGTGACAGATTTGAACCACTTCTGCACCATGTGAGGTGACGTAGTGAGAGGCTATTATGCCAAGAAAACGTGTTTGTTTTAATCAAATGACACAAATAAAATGTATAAAAACGGATCAGTATGCCCTTAGGTGAGTTAGACGGTTGTGAGGCCCCAGTGAGGTCAAGGCCATAGGCGGATACCTAACTCAACTAATTAGAGAGTATTATTATTACTGGTATTTTTATAGTGCCAGAATATTCCATAGTGCTTTAAAATATTATCAGCGGGGGAGAAACTTACAGAAACAATAGGTTGAAGAGGGCCATGCTCAAACGAGCTTACAGTCTATAGTAAGAGAGTACATTAAATAATGGTGGAAAACATTCAATGAAAATAGCAATGAAAAACTGCATGCACAGAAAATTACAGTGTTATAACAACAAATAATAATATGGTGACAAATGTAGAATAAAAGAGGTTGAGTATCTTCCAAGCTTCAGTCAGTACCCGAAATTTGCAAGGAGAGGAATAATGGAGAGATTCACTATTGCTTGGATCTGGGTGTGTGTGAAGTGAGGCCTGAAAGTTGCAGGAACAGGAGTAATGGTAATATTTGGTATTGTTTTGATATGGGTGTGTGAAGTAAGGCCTGAAAGTTGCAGGGAGAGAAGTAATAGAGAGATTCAGTATTGCTTGGAGGGGGGCAGTGGCATATCTACCACTGCTGCAGGGTCTATCTAACTGATAGAGCACTTCCTCTCAGTCCTGGTGCCACGGTTGGGGGCCAGGTTAACAGGTACATAAGGGTGGGGGTAGGGGGAAATGACACATATGGGGGGGAGAGAATGACACACATAGAATGGCTGGGGGGATGATACACATGGAGGGGCTGGGGCTAGGGAATGAAACACATGAAGGAGCTGGGGGGGAGGGATTGACACACATGGAAAGGCTAGGGGGGATAACACACATGGAGGGCCTGGGGGGCTAGATAATGACACATATGGAGGGGTTGGGTCGGAGGGAATGAGATGCATAGAGGGACTCGGGCGTGAAGGAATGAGACACATGGAGGGGCAGAGGGAGGAGTGAGACACATGGAGGGGTTAGGGAGAAATAAGACACATGGAGCGGCTGTGGGGGAGGGAATGAGATACATGGAAGAGCATCAGTGATATCCAGAGCAATTGTTGCACCGGGGCCAGGGATTTCTAGTTACAACTCTGGGTATGGATTAGTGAAGGGAAGTTGCAGGGAGAGGAATCAGAGAGATTTGGTATTGCTTGGATCTGGGTATATGAAATGTGGCCTAAGATAAGCTTCGTTATCAATATTAGAGCACCCATCTGCCACCCATGAGTGTGGGCTGGGATAGGGACACTAGATTCATTCCCTTATCAATATTATATTGTTATTTATATGCGTGCCATTCGATCATGTGGAAATTCTGTTATCAATGCATTTGCATTTGGATTCTGACTAAATTACCTAAAAGCGAAACTTTTTGATCGGTTTGACATTCTTCTAAATATGAATGTGCAAGTCTAAAATATAGGCTACTTCTCTCCTCTCTTAACTGATGAAAAACACTTCTCATACATTGTTTATTTTACATAAATAGCAATCTATACCTTATTATATGTTGCATATCATTAGCTATATTGGAACACCTATGCTGCTTAGTTTCATTAAAAATACATAATGTTTTATAAATACATTAAAATATATTATTTATTTAAATGATTTCACCAATTTGAGTTTTCGGCACATAGAATGTCACCTTGTTTCTTTTATACCTACATGGAAAATCTGATTTTTTTTCTTTGATAAAGTTAAAAATAAACTTTAACTTGTAAAAAAACGTTAATGTTAAAACAAGGACATAAGAAGAGTCAACATTAAAAGTCATCCACATTTTTGCTTTACTATAAATTGCTTCTGACAAATAGGAGGACCATTTTTATTTTTGCTTCAGGCAATTCTTTTCTGTCTTCTTAAATTTCAATAAGAACTTTTAAACCGCTGATGCCTGCAGTGAAGAAGGTTACGTTGCACTGTAAATAAATAAATAAACGGTTTAATAAAATGTAAACATATATCTAAAGAAAAGAATCACTAATTCTGACAATATTACTAATAACGAAAATTATGTTTTAGAGCTTTCTAGTATAGATAAGAAGGCACTACCACTAAATAAAAAAATAACCACTTAGAAACTAATGGAATATAGAAACTTATATTTAGAGATTGTGTTCTTGGTGTTTTAAATGTTTACTATAGGTTTTATTCGGTAAAGATCATTTCTATGTTTTAGATTTGGTGGGGGCACAGGAGCTGAGAAAGGGCATAAGGGCTATATAAGGGGTCAGGGGCTATAGAAAGGAGGGGCATGGGATGTAGAATAGTGGGCTGTGGGTTGTAGAGGGGAATACAGGGGCTTTATGGGAGCACAGGGGCGGAGAGGTGTCTGAAACCATGATGCCTGGTCATCATGGACTATAGAGAGGGGCACAGGGGCTATAGAAGTGAGGAGCAGGGCCTGTAGATGGAGACAGGGGCTGTAGAGGGGCGGTTAGGGGCTTTAGAGAGGGAGTTAGGGACTGCAGTAGGGGGATAGGGACTGTAGAGGGGGTTAGGGACTGTAGAGGGGGGCAGAGGCTGCTCAAAAGTAAAAAAAAAAAAAAAAAAGATTATTCCCTTTTCTCTGAGTCTTACCTTGGACCAGGGAGGGAGAAGCATTGCCCCTGGTGGTCAGGTGGGACAGGAACCGCCAGCAGCCAGCACACAGAAGCAGCCAGGGAAGTCAGGGAAGTCAGTTGGCTGGTCAATCCTGATGATGTCAGGAGGAGGGGGTGTGATTTCACTTGCTCTACTCCAGGACTCCACAAGGGATTCTGATTTTTGCGCCCCCCCCCCCCCCCGCTCTAGCACACTAAGGCGGACGCTTGTGCCGCCTTATGGATGCACCGGCCCTATCTGCATGTAACTGTGCGTGTGTCTGTCTGCATGTAACTGTATGTATGTGACTGTCTGCCTGTAACTGTGTGTGAGACTGTCTGTAACTATGTGTGTGGCTGTATGTGTGTGACTGTCTGCCTTTACCTGTGTGTGTGTGACTGGCTACCTGTAACTGTGTGTGTATGTGTAGCTGCCTGTACCTGTGTGCCAGTGTCACTATCTGCATGTACCTGTGTGTTTGACTATATACCTGTAACTATGTGTGACTATGTACCTTGGACTTTTTGCATGTGGCCATATTTGACAGTGTATCCGACTGTGGTATTGTGTGCATGTGAATCTGCAAAAATACACACCTGCATTCACACATGGGCCAACATGCATATTTTTATCTGAATTAAATACCTATTACACACATGCAATAAACCCATTACAAATATTGCACACAGCCAGTGAAATATATGCATACATATATCACACACAGCCAATACACCAATTACAAATATCACACACTTATAGCATACATATCACACACAGCCATCACACCCTCCCACACACATTTAATAGATCCTTTATACTAACACTACACCCCTTTACATACACTATACATAAATTAAGGGGTATGACCAGGGGAGGGCTCTGTGAAGATTTTTTGCACAGGGTGCCTAAAGGCCGGCCGGCCCTGATCGGCGCAGCTCGGTGATTTGCAGTGCATGCATACTAGCCTCCTAGTGCTTTTTATGAAAACGCATTGGATTAGCTGAGATCAACAGTCTTGATCTTCTTAGCCATGAAGGTGAGGTGGCAGCATGTAGACTGGCGCTGCGAGGAAGAAAAGGTAAGTACCATTACATTTTTGCCTCGGACTAGGGTGTGGGGGGGGGGGGGGCAGGGGGGCGACACCTAAACAGCTAACATGGCACTGCTATGGTGTTAGGAATACAATCATAACAATATAGTGTTTCTTTAAGAAGAGTATTTACAGCTGATTCTGAGAGCTAGATACATTTTAAACTTAAATTTTGCCACGTGATGAAAATCTGCAGTCAGTCAGTGTGCTTATTATTATTTTTTTTATAAAGCGCCACCAAATTCAGCAGCGCTGTACAATAGGAGGACATGTATTTATAACCAGACGAGTTGGACAGACAGGAACAGAGAGGTTTAGGGCCCTGCTCAATGAGCTTAAATGCTAGTGAGAGTGGGGTATAGTGACACAAAAAGCAAGTAAGGTAGAAACATAAGTTGCTAGAAAAGTATTAACTGGGGGCTTAGCGTGTGTTTTTTCTTCTTCTTAATGTTGATCAGCGATTTACATATGGGGTGCAGAGATCTGATATGCTTTTTTATTTTAAGGATGGGTAACTGCGTAAAGCAGTCTATTTATAAATAACCTGGCAGTAAATAGTTTATAAATACTTTCTTAAGCATATTTTTTTCAAACTTCAATTGTGTCGTCATCAGCCCGTAACAGATTTAACCTCATTTCATTACACAATATACTGAAACCATAATTTCCCTTATATTTACCATTTGCCCCCTGAAAAGGTGGGTGCAGACCGCAGTCAGCTCCTTGGCAGTACTGGAAATTCAGAGCAATGACTCTGAGCATTTCTCCTAGACTGTATGAGGTACCAACTGCACCTACAGACATCAATCTCCCCCACTTCACCATCAGTTAACCTGTTCAATCAGTGGGCCCTCATTTGAACTCCCAGGGAGCCTGTCCGGAGTTCCCTTTCACCAGATCACTAGACTTTTTGGTTGGCGTAACAATTTTTCCTGAAATATGAAATTTTGTTCAGGACACGAGTGCCCACACACGCATAGAAACTCCTCCTTGGACAAAACACGCAAGACACATGAGATAGAAGAAAAACTGTCAAAGGGAGAGACTAACAGAAAAGATGGGAAGAGAAATTGAAGAGAGGTGTGGGATTTACCAGACAATGGCAAAATTAACTTTGCCTACGGCTGGAAAAAGCTTTACACTAAGATGTCGAATGAATCCTTAAATAAATTGTTACAACTAAGGAACTAAGCAGACTACCCCTACTTATTTAGCACTACACACGTTCAAGCATATGAATGCCTTTACATTTAGCTTAGATATGCATTTTGTGTATTAACCAATTAAATATTACTACTTGTGTATTTATGTGTTCTTATCAACTATTCAGGAAAATGTTAAGAGCAGGCCCTAATACTTTCTTTTGTAGAATTGAGGAGAAAATCCATGACTTAAACATACATCATGTCCGAGCAATTTAAAACAAATTCCTCAACACATATATATTTATACTGCATGTATATTTAAATATAGCAGTGATTACAAATATAGGAACTTTGTCAATGGCTCATTCTCACAGTCTTTCCAAATGATCTTTGGATAATATATTTTTTCTTGTGTTTTAACAGAGTGGATTATCTCTTTCAATACGCAGTACAAGCTCTTGTTATTTGATGAATCAAGTTCAGGGCAAAGGTGGACTTGGAGATTTTCTCTAATACGGATAAGGATTACATTAAGCCTTTCTCTTCATAATCACGCATAACAAGTAAATAAATGTTTGCTTACATAGTAATAGAAAAAACAAGGTTATTCAGTAAACTCCAAATTGTAATTGAATTAAAGTGAGAATGGCAAAATGTGTACAAAATATCTGAACTGGAAAAAATCTCTAACCCAGCTATGGTCAGAGCTTGGCTATTTTAGTCTGTATTTTGCTATTCGTATAATGCTACCAGAGTAATATTTGCACCCTATAATACTCTGCTTAGTGAATAGACCTTATATAGTACCATCTACTACCAAAGTAATAAAATTAAGCTTTTCTCAATACATACATAGTCTATACCATGGCTAGGCAACTTCAAATGTTGTGAATTACATCTCTCATGCTTTGACGGTATTATGGCTATAGGAGCAGGGAAGGGATCTCCATAGGAACGGTGCAGCCCTAGTGCAGTCTTGAAGGTGGGCGTCAGAGGTGCGAGTATGAACAGTGGATAGACACATATATTTGGCAGAGTGTAGGGGCCTTGACGGGACATACTTATTAGTGAGGATAGGTAGGAGCAGCGTTATGTAGAGATTTGTAATTAAGCACAAACATTTTAAATTGAGCCCTAAATCTTATGGTAAGCCAGTGTAAGAACTGACAAAGGGAGGCATTGGAGGTGCAGATGGACAGGAAGATGCACTTTGCTGCTTTCATTGACTGTAACGGGGCAAGCTTGAAATGTGTAAGACCACTGAGAAGTGGATTGCAGTAGTTAAGGCGAGAGATGAAAGCGCATGGACAAGCACCTTAGCCTCATCCGGTGTTAGATGGGGGCGGATGGGAGATATGTTTTTGAGAAGGAAGCGGCAGGATTTGGTGAGTGACTAAACATGAGGGGTGAAGGAGAGGTATGAATCCAATAGAGCACCTAGGCAGCAAGCCTGCAAGGTAGTGCTGATGATAGCAACACTTGACGGAGGAAAGACAAGAAGTTCTGTTTTGGACAGGTTAAGGTTAAGAAAATTAGCAGCAATCCAGTTAAAAATAGCATAGAGGCAGTCATAGACAAGAGAGATGGTGAGAGGACAGATATATTTGCGTATAATCCACATAGAAGTGATATTGGAAGTCAAGAGAGCTAATGAGCTGCATTTAGCAGCAATGGAAGCATTAGATACTTTGGTTAGGGCCCTTTTGACTCAGTGACAAGAGCAGAATCCAGATTGAAGTGGAGAGTTGGATTCAAAGAAGTCGGTCAATCTAGAACTCACAACTCTGTTGGGAATCTTAGAAACAAAATGTAGAAGCAAGAAGTAGTTGAATGGAGAGTTATAGTAAATGTTTTTTTGTTTTTTTTAAAGAATTGGGGTGATTGTTGAGTGCTTGAAGGGTGGAGGAAATATGTCAGAGGAGAGGGAGTGATTGAATATTTTAGTGAGGGGCAGAGCAAGAGAAGGAGACAGAGCGCGAGTGAGATTGTAGGGAATAGGATTGAGGGAACAAGTGGTGGTCCTGGAGGACTTAAGCAGAGAAGAAACCTTTTCTGGTGTAGTGGGTGCAAGTGAGCATAGAACAGAGGAGGGAGCTGGATTAAGGAAAGTATTGGTAGAGGTAGGAGAGAGATTAGAGATTTCTGATCACATAAATCTCAATGAAGTGCTGTCTCATCGAATACTGATATTATCTTAATGTTATTATACTTAAAAATTAGCAGATTTTGTTGTGCACTATGCACAAAAAAATAAATATATAATTAAAAAAAATAATACATCTCAATGAAGTGAGTTGCAAAGTTTTAAGCTGTCAAGTTAATAGGAGAATGTGCAGTGACATGGTGAAGTTGAGTGTTAAAAGTGTGAAAGAGGTGTTTGGGTTCTCGGGAGAGCATAGTTATGAGTGAATGGAAGTAGTTGTCAGGAAAGAGACTTTGAGTTGGTTAAAAGAAGAGTTTGGAGGTTGGTGGAGAATTGCAGTAGGTCAAGACCACCGAGGTTTCTACAAGACTGATGTACCAAGGGTGGTATGCAGGGACGTTTTAGCCGCGAGGCAAACAAAGCATTTGCCTCGGACGGCATTTTTCAGGGGGAGGCAAAAAAGCAGCCCCCAAATGCCCAGGCAAATGTCTTGTTAGCCTGGCGGCTAACTGACAAGCCAGGCGGGCGGGCGGGCGGCTCTGGCGAGGGAGCACTTTCCCCTGAGCTGTCTGCTCAGCTCCCTCGCGCACCGCAGAATGATGCTGGGAGCCGGAATATGACATCATATTCCGGCTCCCGGCATCACTCTTCGGCGCGCGAGGGAGCTGAGCAGAGTGCTCAGGGGAAAGTGCTCCCTCGCCAGCGCTGCCCGCTCGACCAGCAGCCCCACTAGACCCCAGGGAGAGGGAGAACACCCCCTCCCCAGCATTCCCAAAGGAGGCTGGGGGGATTAAATTTTAAAAAAGTGAGTGTGTTCATGTGAGTGAGTGTGTGTGTATGTATGTTGGTGTGTGTGTGTGTCTGTTAGTGTGGGTGTCTGTTAGTGTGGGTGTGTGTCTGTTAGTGAAGGTGTGTGTGTCTGTTAGTGAGTGAGTGTGTGTGTGTGTGTGTATTAGTGAGTGTGAGTGTGTTTGCCTGTTAGTGTGTGTGAGTGTGTGTGTATGTTAGTGAGTGTGAGAGTGTGTGTGTCTGTTAGTGAGTGAGTGTGTCTGTTAGTGTGTGTGTGTTTCTGTTAGCTAGTGTATGCGTATCTGTCAGGGAATGTGTGTGTATTTAGAAGGTGGGGCAGGGGGGAAAGGTTGGGTGGGGGTGGTGTGGGGGGGCGGGGGGGCGCCTGAGTTTTGTCCTGCCTAGGGCAGCACAAAACCAGGATACACCACTGGTGGTATACCAATGTCAAATGACAGCAGATGGTGGTTGTATAGAGGAAATGGAACATTGGGGAGATTAGAAGCTATACCCAGATCGGTGAAGTAGAAATCTAAATTATTTCTGGCTGTACGAGTTGCTGAGTTAGATCATGGCATTAGGCCCAAGGAGAAGGTTACAGAAAGTGTGTTGTTTGGGATTAAATAACAATAAATAATATATCTATTAAAAAAAAGAGAGAACTTTTATGATAATTGATTGGATGAGTGGGTCATTGATTGTCTAGTCATATTTCCTTTCAATTTTGGAAAATTCACAGATTTTAAAATTAAATTACTCCTCCTACTGTTCCACCTTTTTAAAAATACTTCTCATTGTGATGGTTTTCTGAGAAAAAGGAGTGACCATCCTTCAGTGTGGCAAAATAAACAATGCAGAGGCAGCAGGCGTAGTCACAGCCAGGCAGATAGAAGCTACTACAGCAAAAGGCATTTATTTAAAAAAGAGGAAGCAGCAGGAGTAATTTAATTTTAAAAAAGCTGATTTAAAAAAAAAAAAAATGTATGGAAAAAGTAATTAGGAACTAGGCAATCAATGACCCACTCATCCGTTCCAGAAGAAAACTGCATCTGCAGAGTTGGCAGAGTTTACAGATGTAGTCACACTACAATACTCAGCCAGACTGGGCAAAACAAAACACCTACAATAAAATGCATTTGTAAAAATGTCAAAAACCAGCAGCTCCACCACCACATTTTAGTATTTATGTTTTTTTACAAAGCATTAAAAAAAGACTTGCCACAGCCCACAGTCAGTGTAAGCAGGATTCACACGTGCAGTAAACAGCAACATACTGTGCTGAGGGAAGAAGTCTGCAATTTGCAAGATCACAAATCAATAAAACAATTCTATATCAATACATCAAACTAGTTGTACGTGGCACTGGCAGTAACCACAGCTAGGCAAGAGGATTTTTATTTATTTATTGTCTATTTTTGTTGTCTTTTTTTTTTTTATTCGCCTGGTGATGATGGGTCCTGTCCAACCAGTCTACTGCTCTGAGAAATTGTGGTGGTGATGGTGGTAGTTGGTTGTGCAGAATCGGATAAAATACCAGTGGATTTCCTGCCTGCCCTAGTACTATTTCTTTCTGCTTTATCAATTAGTAATACAGGCTTTTTGTGTTTTTGCATATGTTGGTTCATACCTGTAGTAGTGAGATGACACAAGATGCGGGTGGATTTGCATCGGACATTGCAAACTGTCGCAATACTAGCCTGTAGACTAGCACTTGATCGATTAACTCTAGTGAAAATGCTGATGGTAGTGGTAATGGTGATGTTTATGGTGGCAGTATAGGTGGTGGTCATATTAATGACAATGGGTGGGAAACTTGTGCTAGTGGTAGCAGGTGTAGCTGTGTCACAACTGTCTTTGTTGCATGAAGTGATTCAAAAACAAATAGAGTTGGGCCTTGACAATAGAGAAGATGCAGATGGCAAGTGCACACTATCTGCCAGAGAAAATAGTGGACTGCTGCCTATCGTCTCAAGACTGCCATATTGTAATTTCTCTGGGTTATGTTCAACTAGTTCCTGGGTCAGAAGTAAAAGTGCTATGTTCCCCACACTGGTGAGGGAAACCGTAATGTCATCACCAAATTCATCACCGCTACCACCACTAATAGAAGCTTTTGGGGGCAGTACTTTGGTACTCTGCTCTGCTCTACCTCTTCAGCAAAGAGTGCCTCTGATGGCGCAGTTGGCAGTGCCCAGAACTGATCGCATTTGGCAGGGGTCAATGCTGGGTGACCCTATCAGGGTCTTGTCACAGAAGCCGTGACTTTGTTGTGTGTGCTCAGTTAATTTTAAAATGTTGAACTGGATAAAAAGCTATTGTGTTAATTAGCTTATGTAAAAGGTATTGTGCAGTATGTCTTGGTGTCTTGGTATCCAGCAGGAAATTAAATTATTATGACCTAATTATGTCCAAGACACCAGGGAGGGGCTTGTATTGTTCTGGTTCAAGACCCCCTGTTGTGTGTAGGGGGATAAATGCATGTGGTTTTCCCTGAAATAAAGAGTTCTTTTGTTTTACCCAATAGGATTAGTCTTGTGCATTACATTGGGGAAATTTACAAGGTTCCAGAGGGTTATAATCACTGTATGCAGTAGCTGAATCCAGGACCAGCAGAGGATTAGAGAAGTGGTAACCAAGGGCCACTAAGAGACCTTGCTACTGGTGTCAAGAAGTGGGATCCTCCGCACAAAGCAGTCCAAAAGGATTTTAACAGAGTACAGCAACCAGAATGGCAGAGAGTTACAGACACCTGACCATTGTAGCCCTGCAGGAGCTACCATCTCAGAAAGGTCAAGATCCAGTGGGACTCAAAAAACCAGAATTGATTGCAGCCCTAGTAGACATGAACCAGGAAAGACCATCCAGTCCTCCCAGCGAATCACCAAGCTCACCAGCATCCCAGAAAGGACAAGATGAGCTCTTACAGACGTTAAGAGAGCACCTGGCTTTTTACAGCCCAAACCCACCTCATAAGTGGTGAATAGAATCATGGAGGCAGCAGAGAAGGAGCGGGCTGAAGAGCTGGCCATAAGTAGAGCCAAAGCTACTGGTAGCATCTCAGAAGATATGTGGTCCCTCCGGAGCTCCAACTCGAGTTGCAACATTAAGGTGACCCACCAGTCATTCAAAACATTTGATGACCAGGACGGGGATATTGATGGCTTTTTACAGGACGTTGAGCGGCAGTGCTGGCTGCACAATGTATAGTGCTATGACTGTGTACCCATCCTAGTCGGAAAGCTGACCGGCAGAGCTGCAGATGCGTATCGAGCCATTCCCGAGGAATACAGAAGAAACGCCTCTTGGCTCAATATGCCATCACACCCGATACATACCGCAGAAGGTTCAGGGAAGCTTGTTTAGGTCCAAGAGACACCCACACGGAATAGGCTAACTGAATGAGCTGAGCAGCCCTAAGCCAGGCTTTCACCCTGGAGGACGGATTGCAGCAAATACTATTGGAACAATTATTTGCAAACACTGCCATAGATGTGCGAGACTGGTTACGGGACCATGAATCTCGCACCCTTGAAGCAGCCACCCAGCTAGCAGACAAATTTGTGGACACTAGATGGCCACTCTCAACTTGGGGCTCATTTAACCTCTTGCCACGAACCACCCCCGTGTCCTCACAGCCACAATGGCCCTCTACAGCAAAGCCCTCTCGTCCACAACATTCCCAACCCGGAACAATTTTGCTATCGGTGTGACTTTCGGTGTGGCCAACCAGGGCACATGGAGTGGAACTGCCCCATGCCTCGCTCCCGCCTCATGACCTCAGGACCACAGTATACCACAATGCAGCCCCACCCTTGCTCCCCGACAAGCCCACTGCATCAGTTACTCCAGAGACAGTAACTTCCAGTAAAAGTAAACAGCTGCATAACCGAAGGGCTCCGAGATTCTGGTGCCACACTCACGCTGGTATAACCCAGTGCCTTGTCATTAACCCAGCACCTAGATGGCCCAGTGTATGTAAGGGTCTCAAATAGACAAGTCCACAAGCTACCCCTGGCTCACGTGCACCTCGACAGGGGCACATGGGAGGGCTGCAGAGAGGTGGGAGTCATGTAATGACTCCCCACAGATGTATTGTTAGGGAACGACTTAGGGCGGTTGGAAAGCCGCTTCGTACAAGAGGCCACTGCTCTGTCCCCTTTCAACTGTCTGGCCGTCACGCTCAAACCAAGCAGGCATTCGACTCTAGGAACCAGGTAAGACCTGTACCAGACAAAATCCCCTTACCACTGACCGCTCCCTTTCCCTGGTCACCCCCAGATGACTTTGGTTCTCATATGCGCAATGACCCTACCCTGATTCAGTATCGTGACCAGGAAGCCTCAGGGGAGATAGGTCCCTAGATTGTATTGAAAAACAGGCTACTATACCAATCCACCCCGGGCAATACACGCTTCACGACCACTGTCCCCAGACTACAGCTAGTAGTTCTGGAGATACACCACCTGGCCTTCCTTACCCTTGAACACAAAGCCCCCTTAGCTAGTCACTTAGGTACCAAATGTACCGAGTACTGGCTATCCCAAACCTCTTTCTGGCCCGGCCTATCTCGGAATGTCGGACCTGCAACCTTTGTCAGTGTGTAGGCAAAGGATAGGATGTCACTAACGTCCCCTTTCAGCTCTTGCCTCTAGAAGGCGAACCATTTAGATGAATAGCTGTGGATATAGTTGGCCCTCTTGCCAAGCCCTGTCGGTCCGGGAAAGGCTACATTCTTAAGGTAGTGGACTTTGCGACCCCATACCGTGAGGCTGTAGCCCTCTCCAATATAACTGCAGAGACAATAGCAGATGCCCTGCTTAAAATATTCTCCTAAGTGGGTTACTTCCAAGAGATCCTATCGGATCAGGGCACCCAATTCACCTCAGATCTGTTGAATCAAGTCTGGGCCCTCTGCGGAGTTAAATCCCTCCTTACTACCCTTTACCACCCACCAGATAGTATAAGCTACAGGCTGCCTGGAAGGGACCATACGAAGTAGTAGAAAGGAGGGGGGAGACAACGTATATGATAGCAAAGGGAGCGCAAGGACAAACCTGGCAAATATGTCCATTAATGCCCTCAAAGCATACCTAGAATGCCAGGCTTCAGTAGCAGTCATCAGTACACCATCCCACATGGAGACCAGAGATCAAGCCATACTGGATCTCCTAGCTGAGGCTAGGGCCGGAAGCGACCTTGCTCAGATCAAGATTGATCTCCAACTGAGCCCTGAGGAACAATCCCAGATTCAAGCTGTTTTATAGCAGCAGCCCCAGTTGTTCTCTGCCCAACCAGGAGCCACCACACTAGCTCACCAAAAAGTAGAAACCCCTGGCCAAGCTCCCCTTTACCAACCTGCTTACCAGGTGCCTGAGGCAGTTAGGGGGCATATCAGCAAGGAGCTAGAGGAAATACAGGCACCTGGGGTCATAGAACCCTCACACAGCCCCTGGGCATCCCCAGTTGTTCTAGTACCCAAAAAGCATGGGACAATCCCATTCTGTGTGAATTATAGGTGGCTCGGTGACAAAACTACTACCAATGCCTACCCAATGAACTGAGTGGACGAACTTCTTGACCAACTGTCTAGTGCTGCCTGGGTCTCCACTCTCGACCAGAGCCAGGGTTACTGGCAGATACCCCTGATGGCAGATGCAATCCCCAAGTCAGTCTTCATCACCCGTTTTTTTTCCAATTCAACATCATGCCGTTTGGGATGAAGAACATCCCAGCTACCTTCCAGCGGCTGGTAGACCAGCTGCTAGAGGGCCTACAGGACTTTGCCTGTGCCTATCTAGATGACTTAGCCATATTTAGTGGCTCTTGGAGAGAGCATCTGCAACACTTGGATACAGTCCCCAGTAGAATGACCATACAGGCTGGAATGACCATACGCCAAGACAAATGCCAGATAGGAATGGCCAAAGTGCAGAATCTAGGTTACAGGGTTGGTAGTGGGAGACCGCTTCCCGAGCCGGCTAAAATAGAAGCCATTTTGAACTGGCCCATCCCCAAGACAAAAAAAGCAAGTTCTACCCTTTCTAGGGACAGCAGGGTACTTTCGAAATCCCCTGACGGAAGAAATCCTTGCCCTGGACAGTCCTGTGGTCCACCGAGCAAGCTTTTGAAACCCTGAAAGCCACCTTAGGAAACGCTCCAATTCTAACTGCCCCTAACTTTAACAAACTTTTCTTGGTTCACACAGACACCTCCATGTACGAACTCGGGGCAGTGTTGAGCCAAGTGAACGACGACGGAGAAGAACACCCAGTTGCATACCAGAGCCGCAAACTATTAGACCAAGAGGTAGGGTATGTAGCCATCGAAAAAGAGTGTCTGGCACTCGTCTGGGCACTCAAAAGATTTCAACCCTACCTCTATGGGAGAGAATTCACCATCTTGACTGATCACAACCCCCTGGTCTGACTAAATCGAGTTAATGGGAGATTGCTGCGGTGGAGCCTGGCTCTCCAACCTTTTAACTTCACAATTCAATATTGGACTGGGAAAGACAATTGGAATGCTGATGTATTGTCCCAGCAAGAGGACATGTTACCCAGTTATTTCAGCCACCCTAAGGTTTACCCGTCTGGGCAAACCCAGGCCGGCTTCCCCAAAAGGTGGGAGTTATGTCACAGAAGCCGTGATTTTGTTATGTGTGCTCAGTTAATTTTAAAATGTTGAACTGGATGAAAGCTATTCTGTTAATTAGCTTATTTAAAAGGTATTGTGAAATGTGTCTGGGTGTCCAGCAGGAAATTAAATTATCATGTCTTGACCTAATTATGTCCCAGACACCAAGACACCAGGGAGTGGTTTGTTACGTTCTGGTTGAAGACCCTCTGTTGTGTGTAGGGGGATAAATGCATGTGGTTTTCCCTGAAATAAACAGTTCTCTTGTTTTACTCAATATTACTGGTCTTGTCCACTATATTGGGGAATATTACAAGGTTCCAGAGGGCTATAATCACTTTATACTGTAGCCGGGTCTGCCGGAGTGTCCCACAAGGAGGGAGCAATGTGACAGACCTCCCTGTCTGTGGATTTTACAGCCTGTTTGGTCCGTTTCTCCTGTTTGTTAAGTGAACTCAATCCCCTATATATATATCCTCTTTGGCCCGTTCGACTACTGACGTATCTACCGAACGACCGACCACCTATGTGAGGAGTGTGCCACATGTTGACCTCATTAACCTTACCAACACCTCTGTAAACCGCAAACACCTCAACATTCTGGAACTAAAATCATACACTCAACGGCGCGAATACCACTAGGACTTCCATACGCCAATATGTTGGGCACTATTCATCTGAACGGAGCGGTAGTTGGTGAAAACATTAGTCGAATGACCAATACCCTGGAAATGTATTCACAAATTATAATTTGTATGTAAAACTGTGAGTTTGATATTCCCGAAATAGACCGACCGCACAGCCTGATTTCGTGGATCTATTTTGGGCAGGCACCTCGTGTGCGGTCGATATAACTTATACCCCGGTGGTGTTTTGGCTATATCCGCGGGATCTGAGTGATTTCGACATATGTTGGGCGCTCAGACCCAGGCTATCCGGGGTATAATAAATTGTAGGGATATCTTATTGGTTAAACTATATTTGTATGTCTTTTTATTATGCTTGTCCTGGACCTGAGAGTAATGTAATATGTGTTTGCTTGTGTTGCTGTCCCCTCTTAGGTCCAGTGGGGAATGCCCCTGGAATGTGTCACCAGAAACCCCTTGCATGGTCACCTACATAAAAGGCCAGCTGTGGCTCCCATTAAACCAGTTCCAGTTTTACCCTCAACACAGAGCCTTGTCTCGTGCTTGTAGGGAATAGCGATAATGGCTATTTCAGTACGTTTTAGGATTATCGCTCCCAGGATTATTGCAGCTCTACTCGGATTGGGGGAAAAGAACATCTCTGGTGGCGAAACCCCTCTTCTCATCGGGGGGGGGGGGGGGCACAATATATATATATATATATATATATAAAATATAAACTGAAAAAAAAACCATTCATAAAAAATAAATAAAAATGCAAATTTTGGCCAGCGCCTACTTTTACAAATGGCATGCTATGATGGGGTTAATTTTATTCCTCGGCTGTGATATGGTCTCAAAGGCAACATAGGGCCAGCAAACCAATCTGACAAATTCCAATGTGCAAACATGGAAAAGGTGAAAGCCCTACATTTGACCCCTGTAAGATTGCAAAACCCATAACACCTGTACATTGTGTGCACTGTTGTACTCAGGAGATATTGCTGAACACATATTGGGGTGTTCTTGTCAGTAACACATAACAGGAAATGAGAATCCATGCCTAAAGTACAATGAGAGAAAAATAACACAAAAAATGACTACCCAAAAGTTTGACAAAGACTGGTGGTAGAATTAGTGCATGGAAAGTGTTAAAATGCCACCATTTGAAATACCCTAGGGTGTCTTCTTTTCAAAAATATATGGTTTGATAGGGGTAAATTACATTGGCCAGCTTTCAAAATGTCCCAAATAGGACATGGGTGCATGATGACCAGCTGGGAAAATTCCAAGTTGGAAAACTGGAATGCGCACCCTCCAAATAAGGTCTTTTAGCCCCCACAGAACCCAACACACCTATACATGGGGGGTATCACTGTACTCAGGAGATGTTGCTAAACACATATTAGGGGGTTCTTTGCAGTAACCTTTAAAGTTCTCTGTACATGTATTTTTAAATTGCTATGTGTGTCAAAACAAAATCACCTTTTAAAAAAAAAAAATGGCATAAATTGGTGGTTAAATGGTTTCTTTAAAAGAGTCAAAATACCCCAAGTTTAATACCTTACGTTGTCTTCTGTTAAAAAATATATATATATGTGAAGGGTTATTCAGGGATTTCTGACAGATACCAGTGTTACAGTGTAACTTGCCTTAATTTTGAAAAAAAAAATGGTTTGTAAATAGCTACTTGTACTTATTGCGCTATAACTTTCCAAAAAAAGCTAAGAACACGTTAACATTGGGTATTTCTAAACTCAGGACAAAATTTAGAAACTATGTAGCACAGGTGTTTTTTGGCGTATAGATGCGTAACAGATTTTAGGGGTCAAAGTTAGATAAAGTGTGTTTTAAAATAAATATTTATCATATTTCATACTTTTATTTATAGTAAATTATATAATATGATGAAAATAATGGTATATTTAGAAAGATTATTTAATGGTGATAAAAACAGTATATAATATGTGTGGGTACAGTAAATGAGTAGAGTAAAATAAAAATTAAACACTAACACCGCAAAAACATAAAAAGAGCACCGGTCCTTAACGGTAAGAAAATAGAAAAACAGTATGGTCACTAAAGGGTTAAATGCTGTAAAAAACTAGTGAGATTTAATTAGTCACCTCTCCAAAAAAAAACAATATCATCAATTAAATGGCGTACGTAACCAAGTTCGCTTAAAAGGAGCTTTGGAGAATAAACTTCTCTTCCCAGTACGCCATAAACAAATAACAGCGTAACAGCGTGCGAACTTGGTTCCCATATTTGTTTGTAAAAAGAAGCGGTCTTTGAACCAAAATAAATTGTTGATGAGGTTTAAAAGGATACCCTTAATTATGAAATCTATTTCTTCTCTTTTAAAATCAGATTTATTTTAAAAAATGTTCAACTGCCTCAATCCCATTATTGTGTGGGATAATACTATATAGAGAACTTATATCGCAAGTAACAAGTACATAGTTGGCACCGAAGAAATGCGATTTATATTTAATTTTAATACTCTGGCCTCTCATGGCTTAAATTTAGACTTTGAGTTGTGCCATTTTTTTTTATTAAAAATAGAGAAGTCTTTTAAGAAATTCTTTCTCCCTTTTTAATGTACATTTTTACTCCATTATCTTGTTTTTTTTATGAAAATATGATTTTAATTTGTATACACAGAACCATTAATTCTCCCGCCCCCAGTTTCTTCGATGAAGAACACTAAAATGGGATCATTCTACCTGTGATAATTTGCTTCCTTTTGCTCTTTGTCTGCTCCTTTTTACTCATTAAACTTAATTACTATTCCTGATTTATATAAAATCTTTTGTTTGCATAAATAAATATATATTTTTTTATGTTTCCTTCCCGTTTTTCTGCATTTTGCACTTTTAAAATATATTTTTAATATACATAAATTGGATGAAGTGGAACGCATATGTGTTCCACCAACAGTATGAAGATTCTCATGTTATCGTCACCCATGAAGGACACATAGGTGGAACGCAGGTTGCGTTCCACAGGAAAGAAGGAAGTGACGGCTAATCTGGGCGAACCAATAGGTGATGCACGGAACGTGCATTCAAGGAAACGGAACATACGTTCCAAAGGACAGGAATTTATGCCCTGGAGGCCCCCAAATGCTGGCAATTGAATAATTAAATGAAGATATAAAAGACGGAACTTCACACAACAAACTATTTTCCAACTGAAGAAGTCAGCATACGGCGAAACTCGTTTTGAACTCATAGTAACCTTGTTCTTAATAGTTTTATTGATCATTTGATCACATTGATTATTTTAGATATACGTTGTATTAATAAATTAAGCAGATTTTAAAACATCCTCACGTTTCCTGCGTTTACCCATTGAAGATCACCTGGGTTTTAAAGATATGGAAGAGGGTTGTGGATCTCCCTAAGGATCCAAAGGCGATATACACTTGAGTCAGATGACTTATTGGCTCTGTCCTTGTTAGTGTGAATTTTACTTTGAGATTTCTGATTATACACTTTTGAAACCATCTGCAGAATTGTTCTGCTTTGTACTCTTGTACAGATTATTATTTGTCATTTATTACCACCAGTACCCATCATTGTTATTAAGGTTTATATTAGCTCTATTTATTGTGTGTTTGTGTGTATTACAGTTATTTAACCCCTTAAGGACCGGACTGTTTTTGCGATGTTGTACATTTGCGACCAGGCATCTTTTTACACTTTTGTGGTGTTTGTGTTTAGCTGTAATTTTCCGCTCTCTCATTTACTGTTCCCATACAAATTATATATTGTTTTTTTCCAGGACAAAAGGGGCTTTCTTTACATACCATTATTTATATAATCTCATGTAATTTAATTAAAAAAAGAAAAGAAAAAATATGATGAAAAATTGAAAAAAATACATGTTTTTTGACTTTTATGTGAAAAATCTTTTACTCATCTACAAAAGCGAATGAAAAAAACTGCTAAATAGATTCAAAATGTTGTCCTGAGTTAAAAAAAACCCTGTGTTTACATGATTTTTGCTATTTTGTTGCATGTTATAGGGCTATAAGTAGGATATTGCGGTTTTAAAACATACATTTTTAAAATGTTTCAATAGTCACTATTGTCTGTCTATTATCTGTCATAAATCTCCGAATAACACCCCACATGTACATATTTTTTTAAAGTAGACAACCCAGGATATTCAATATGGGGTATGTCTAGACTTTTTTAGTAGCCACTTTCACTGGCCAAAGTTAGCGTTCATATTTGTTTGTGTGTGAAAAAAGTAAAAAACTAAATCGAACGCTAATTTTGGCCAGTGTTTGTGACTAAGTGGTTACTAAAAAAGACTGGACATACCCCATTTGCAATACCTTGGGTTGTCTTCTTTTGCAAATGGTATGCCATCATGGGGGTAATTCTCATTCCTGGGCTACCATACGCTCTCAAAGGCAACGTAACCAATCTGGCCATTTTCAATGTAAAAATATTTGACCCATATATTTGACCCTGTAACTTTCAAAAATGCTATAAAACCTGTACATGGGGGTACTGTTATACTCAGGAGACTTTGCTGAACAGAAATATTAGTGTTTCAAAATTGGAAAATGTATCACAACAATTATATCATCAGTAAAAGTGCTGTTTGTGTGTGAAAAATGCTACAAAAGTCACTATCACTGACAATATCATCACTGTGATATGTTTTACTGTTTTGAATCACTAACATTTGTGTTCAGCGAAGTCTCCCGAGTAAAACAGTACCCTCCATGTACAGGTTTTAGGGTGTCGTAGAACGTTACAGAGTAAAATACAGTGCTAGCAAATTAAATTCTCTGGACTTTCGACCTGGGTTGGCAGGCAGGTCCCTCAAATTGCAATCAATAAAATTACTTAATTATGTAAAAATATTACATAAATACACACGTAGAATTTAAATATATATGCATATTTATATATTTGAAGTCTATGTGTATATTTATATAATTATTGTTATATTATGTAATTTTGTATATGGACATATGTATAGTTCATATTCTTTTTATTTACTTATATATACATAGATATATATATACAATTTCATTCTAAGTGTATTTTGATATAAATATATATATATATTAATATCAAAATACAGTTAGAATACAATTTCATATAGATATATAATTTTTTGTAAAAAAATATTATTTTAATTTTTTTTATTTAATTTAAATTACTTATTATTTGTATTTTATAATAATAATATATGTACAATATATATATAGTTATTATATATATTATATATATACATGTGTGTAATTTAATTATAAGTGTATTTTTATATTAATATATGTACATATTAATATAAAAATACACTTAGTATGACATTATATATATGATATATAGACATTATATAGATATAATATATGTCTATATATAATATATATATATATATATATATATATATATATATATATATATACACACACACATATATAATTATTATTTTTTTTATTAACATGAACTTTTTTTTTTAATGATTTAACACTAGCAGGGAGATTGCCTGTCAGCACAGGCAGTCCCCCTGCAGGCAGACACATGGACACCTATTGTGACCATGTGATCGCTCTGTTGAGCGATCACATGGCCACAGGGGTCCTAATCCGCCAAGGGGAGACTGTCTGGGCTGCAGGCAGTCTCCCCACACCGGGACCAACGCCGATCGCCGCCGGGGGAATGGCGGCGATAGGGCAAGTAACTAAGACCGTTAGGACGGTTCAGGACCATCACCGGTCGGCAATGGAAAAATGCCGATGACGGTCCTGAACCGTCCTCGGTCCTTAAGGGGTTAAATGTCTATGTGCAGTGCTCTCTTTATGTGCTGTACACAGCTCACTCGTTCACTCTGGGGCCACTGAATATGGCTTCATCTGACAGAGGGGAAACACAGGTATCGACTGATTCCTGAGTCATCTCAGTTATGCTGTCTGTGAGGAAGCTGAATATGGCTTCATCTGACAGAGTTATGCTGTCTGTGAGGAAGCTGAATATGGCTTCATCTGACAGAGGGGAAACACAGGTATCGACTGATTCCTGAGTCATCTCAGTTATGCTGTCTGTGTGAAGAAGCTGAAGCTTGGCCGTCATTAGACCGTTCAACAAGACAATGATCCCAAGCGTACCTCAAATTCCACCATGGATTGATTGCAGAATAAGTCCTTGAAAATTCTACGGTTGCCATCACAGTCACCTGACTTGATAAGTTGCATTTTCAGTTGAATTTGGGGAAACCAAATTCCCCAAAGTGTCACAGGACACTGAAATTGGGAGGTATGTTTGTAAGCACATCTGTCATCAATTTTTGTGCAGCACTCTATAGATTTAGTTTGTGCATTATTCCTGTATAATCATATGATGTGTCTAATCTGTTGGTTAACAAAGTTAAAACTATGAAGAGCTAAATCAAACATATCAAAATTACACATGCAAGCTGGTGAATTGAAATGCATTGATTTGCAGATGATAATGTTTGTTTGAAGGCAACACATTTGTTTGTGTGTAAGAGAAATTGCCCTGTTGCTGTCCTAAATCCATGCCTAACTTAAATAAGGTTATTCACTAGTGAGAATTCAAAGTGAATTCAAAGGGAATTACAAATTCAACTTAAAAATGGCCATGCTTGAAAAAAAATCTTTAAGTCAGCTATGTTTTAGGTTCAGCTAATTTGGCCTTAAATTTGAAATTCATCTTGAATTCTTACCTTAGTGAATAGCCTTGTTATAATTTAATAGTAAATAGTGAAAGTGGTCATGGTCAAAATTGTTTCTATCCATTGCAGTATTTTGACTTTGATTTTCCCACTTTATTGCTCAGCTTTTGGTTGGATTTGATCAACAAGTATATTTCACCTCAAGGTAAAGCAAGTATAAGATACACCATACAATTTCAGGAATATTGCAAATGATGCCTAAGGGAAAAGGTAACATGAGTTTGGAAAGGGAATATAAATTAGAATGTCTTTCATAAAACCTTTCCCAAAGGTCTATTTCACATATGCACAGAGTCTTATTGTGCTGCCTGCCTTGAATATACTGTGACTTTATAATTTTATAAGCCTTATTAAAGCTACTGTACATGTGTTTTTGTCCTCTTATCCCCGTCTATGATGCTGATATCAGAAATGTCTCAGAATACGTTTTAAATCTTATCTTTTATATTCTATTATATATATATCTACCAGTATTCTATTTACATTCTATTTATATTATGTTTTTGAATGTGGAACAATTTTCAGTATTGTTATTAGTTAACGTATTATATTAACTTGTCAAGGACCAATGAAGACCATTGGCAATCTGGCTCTTAGGGATCCTATAGTCATATTTGACATGGAAGCATCATTTAACATCATTGTGACTTTACAGAGCTGAGTTGGCATATTTTACCCCTTAAGGACAGAGACAATTGTGCAAGTTCTGAACCAAAACAAAACTTAGAATTTGCGCTATGTGTTTGTTCCACTGTGATTTAGGGTTTTCTCTTTAAGTGCTCCCATACATATAATATATTGTTTTTTTTAAAGGACAGAAAGAGCTCTCTTTTATGATCCTGTCTATAAATACCTAACGCAACATTAAGTGGAAATAAAATGTTATACTTGGAGAAAATAAATAAATATTCTTATAAGCAACATTTTTGCTTCTAATAATTTTTAGATATCCAGTGTAACTAAAGAAAAATAACTCAAAATAAATTCACATGGGAGTTCTGACTGTTAAATGCGTCATGTGTTCCAAGATCTAAATTTATTTTTGGTAGCTAACGTTTACCCAATACCAATCCCACCCTAACACTATACCAACTCTACTCCTAGCACTGTGCTTACCATAACGATAACCTTACCTACCCTGACTTTACAGCTAACCTTAACCATACAATACCCCTAACTCAGCATTAGCCCTCACCTTACCCTAACACTAACACTAAATGTACACTAGCTCCAACCCAATCCCACGCTAACACTAACACTAAACTTACAAAACCCTAATCCTGTGCCAATCTTGACCCTACCCATACTAAACCTACCTCTAACCATAATCCTAAGGAATGCCTGTGCTGATTGGAGCAGATGGACTTTCTAATTAAAACATTAGAGAGCAGGATGTGACTGCCATCTCCTGGCTGTTTTCAGGAGAAACTCCAGAATGTAAAGTGTGATCAGAGCTGGGCAGTTGGCAAAACCCAGCACTGATCACAAGTGATAGGGGGGCATGCTGAGAGACCCTGTCAGGGTCTGTTCACCTTCTGAGGGAGCTAGCAGCTGATGATAGCCGCAACTGAGCGAGATCCCAGAGCTGCAAAAACCTCACTTTGGATGCTGCATACAGCTGATCATCAAGGCACAAGTCTTGACAAAGGCAAAGGATAGTGCTGAAACACTATATTTTCCTCTGAACTCCAAATAAAAGACTGCCTGTTAAAAAGAAACCTTTGGGTGTGCCAAGAAGTATGTATTTGTTCCAGTTGGATTGATGGGTAGTTGGCCCTCCTGGTTTTCACTAGTGAGTGTGTGCATTGCCTCTTACACTCTGCAAATACAGCTGATTGTCAGTCAGCCTGGGGCCACTAAATATGGTTACCATGGCAGTGCTCTCTGATACCAGAGCTCACAAGATAAACCAGCTGGAGAGTGCACTCACCCCACTTGAACACCAGGATGCACTACTCTTATTATACTTCTGTGCCTCTAAATACCCTGTGGCAAATTTATTAAGCAGGCTGGCCCTGCTGGGGACAGGTGTTACCCTTCTCATTTCTTCCACTAGATTTTCTGTGGGGTAATTTACCCTTAGATCTTCCCATTTCCTACACATATTGTTCCAGACTCTTGCAATATAGTTAATTAATGGTGCTTCTGTTCTGGAAGCCTGTTTTTAGCAGCCAACTCTTGTGTGCCCATGTTACATTCTTGCTAAGCTGACCATGACTTCCTGTCAGAGAGATTGACTGCTGGGATCCTATCTACATGCTGGAGGTGAGAATGGTATGAGAAGGAGGCATATAGAGAAAAGACGGAGACTAGGGAGACAAGTAATAATTATATTGAGAGAAAAGGGGTAGATGATGTAGAGAGAAATAAACTGATATAAAAATTAGGAAGTTAGAGGAAGTGTGAGGATGTTGAAGGAGGCAGAGTTGCTGAAGGAAGGGAGTGGCAGTGTAGAAAATAAGGAGTAGGAGAGTGTTGTAGGAGGAGAAATGTCACTTAATAGAGGAGGTGGTGTCATGGGTAATAAGGAGATTGATGTGGAGGAGAATGAATGATTGAGGGAAAGGGATGTCTGATGTAATAGGAATGAGTGATGTTGCATTACAGCAAGTTGATACCAGGGTTGATAATGTTTTAGAGGGAGTAATGCTGTAATATGGGTAATGTTGATGGGGCAGTGTTATATTGGAAGATGCAATGGGAGGCGATAGATTATTGTGAGAAGACGTTGACATGATGATAAAGACTAAGAATGGGTATTATTCAGGATAACGTAAACATGTAAGGGTACTCTAACACAATCTTCTCTTTAAGTCATCTCTTTAAAGAAGAGCATTTTCATTTTGTGTTCATGCTCATTATTGTATCTTCCCACCTCCCATGTTCAGTGTCTTTATATCCCAACATTGTATTGTATGATTTGTTAATTCAAAAGTTCCTGTCATTTAATTCAACCATATATATATATATATATATATATATATATATATATATATATATATCTATATATATATATATTTAATCTAGTTATCTTTGTGTCCCCAATATTAAAAACAAAAGCTGTTTATGCAATTAGCTATTTTGTATTTTGCTCTTTACCCATATAGTATGTGTAAGGTCACATTAACAGGGAAAATCTATCTGGCCTTGGAAAAGTGGTTCCACTCCAGGTTTCCGTTTAAAGGCAAGGAAAGGGAGGCTGGGTGGAGCTCACAAAACAAGTAAAAAAAATACATAATAAAATAAAAATTAAGTGAGTTCATGTGTGTATGGATGTAAGTAAACGTGTGTGTGAGTCAGTGCATGTATATATGTGTGTATATGAGACTTTATGTACTGTATAGAAACAGAAATGTGTGTATGAGTCTGTGTGTGCATATGAATGTGTTTATATGAGTCTGTGTGTATATGAATATGTTTGTGTGACTGTTTGTGTATGAGTCTTTGTGTATGTACATTAACGTGTGTGTCTGTGTGTTCGTGTGTGTATATGAATATATTTGTGTACATGATTGTTAGTATGTGAATGTTATTTCTCTAATAAAAGGAAAGTTGGAGTGGTGCAGATGGAAACACAAAATGTGTTTTTCTATAGTTTGCGGGGAGGGGCAGATACATTTCCTCCCTGGGTGTCATGGTGTGTTTTGGCTGGTGTTTCACTCACTCTATGCATTCAGCTGCAAATATATATTTTTTCCTACCATTATACATACATGGTTATTTACTAAAGTTGGAATTTCAAATTTAAATCCAGAGTAGCTTACCTGAAATCATAAAGACTTAGAGATTTTTTATGTTTTGGCTATTTTGATGTAAAATTTTAAATCATATTTGAATTGTCATCTTAGTGAACAACCCTGTTAATCTTTGAGATCTTTGATACTACATACCCATAGTTTATAACTCATAAACTAGCATGAAAAGTAATTCAGTAAGTTAGATGCATCATATTTATTACAATTTTTTGGTAACAGCTCCCAAATATTCTTTTCATTGACTTGCTTGTCGAGCCATGAAGCAGATTATATGTAATTGATACATAAGTCATGGCTTACTGATACAGCTGCTTCTGAATTTGGTCTTGATTAAATAAAGAAAGCTGTTTATTTACCCAAGTCAGCAAGTACATAACTCACTTACATTAATGTTTCAATGGACAAGTAAGCAGTTGCTTGGAGACATGTGTCTGAAGGTTAAATAGATCAATAATGTCACAATCCTTCCTTATAATAATGTCAGCAATGACTCTGGGCAAGACTGTCAAAAGCACAGTCAGCTTATAATTAGTCACATTAATATGTATTGATTCTAAATTTGTATGTGGTGTTATTAGAGCTTTTTGCTAGGTCCTTTTGATTTGGCCATGGCATATTACAAAATCAACAACTACATTTCTCAGCATAAAGACTCCAAAATAACTTCAGCTGTCTGTCAATCAGATAACTGGTCTGGGCATGTTACATAGTGGTTGTTTAGCTCAATAGAGCTAAACTCAAAAGGCACCAGAGGACCTGCTTTGCAAAGACTTCTCATTGAACTACATTTTGCCCCAGGTAAGAAGTCAAACCATTAAAAACATCACAGTGCTACAATTGTATTAAATGAGAATTAAATGAATACATGTCTTATCCAAATCATTTAAAAGACAGTTTCAGAGATGTATCATTTGCAGAAAAGGATATCACAAACAGTAGGATAATACAAATATGGGATGCCCATGCAGGTTCCATGTAGTTAAATAGCCTGGAAGATTTACTTTTGAAAAATATATACATTTGTGTAGTGGTTTTGGATTCAGTAACTACTATAAAAGTTGTAATCTCACAATGCCAAACATTTTGCAGTTTTATTTTTAAAAACTTAAATTCATTCATTGCACTATTTGTTTTATAACGTCTATAAAATTAATTGAAATCCTAGACATATTGGAAATTTTAACAATCAGGACTAATTACTGAATTTATTTTGAGTTTTCTTTAATTGCACTTGGAGTGTAAAATTATTACAATTATTAAAAGTAAAGCAGAGTTTTTATTTTTCCATTTTGAAAAAAATATTTTTTCCCTATTTATTCTTGTGTTATGTACACAAATAGGATATCAAAAGAAAGCCCTATTTCTCTTTTAAAAATGATATACAATACATATGGAGGCACTTAAATAGAAAGGGTGAAATTGTGGCAGAAGGAATGCATGGCGAAAGTGACAAAAAGGCCTTGGTCACAAAAATGTTGCATCCCAATATTCATTGTTAAATTAAAAAAACAAATAAAAAAAAATACATTTTATTTAATATACTAATTTATTCTAATCAAGATCTAGTGCATTCTATTTTTTATGACACCAAATATGTAAGAGTGGTTAATTAGTTTGCAGAAAACAGGTGCAAAATATTACAAATAAACAAATATAACATTGACATACAAACACATTAAATAGAGTGGGGGCTCTGCTTTAACCCCTTTCTGGGTATTTACTGCTGTCATATTTAAGATAAATAATATTGTAAATAAAAATAAATAAATATTTCCCGGATCTTCTGTCATACTGACACATGAGAAAAGTCAAAGGGTACATGTGTCGAATTATGCACTTTATTTAAGCTGTTTAGTGCAGTAAGGCAGAGGAATGGTGAACGCAGAACATAAAAATTAGGAGACCAAGTGAATAAATGATGCAGAGATATAAAACAGTGATGCAGGGGAGCAGGTAGCGTGACATCAGGATTGTTTCAGAGGCAGCTGGTGCCCTTTTTTTTTTGTACTTGCTAAGTAATTATTGTTTAGCACCTGCTCCCTTACCCAGCAAACTAAAAAAACCCTGCTGTCTCTCCGGGCCTACTGTGTTTTTCTGGCATCCCAGATTGCTAGTGGCTATGTATGGTCTAGCACTAGTTTCTCCTGGAGGTTTTATTTAACTTACTCTGTATGGATTCTTCAGTATATATTTTTCCAGCACATAGTATTTCTTTGGATTATCACATATGTATTTTCCACACACTCATACCGTATGACTTAATCTGGGAATATCACAGTCCTTAGACTGTGCGTTGGTCAGTATCTGGAACTCCTATGTTCATCTTCAAGTTCCTGGTCCTTTGTTGGACATATTAATTACCTTAACCTTCTATTAACATTCCTGGCCTTTATACTTTACACTTGAATACCTGTACGGCCACTGTTAAACTCAGAAATAACATTGTGATACCTGTAAAGTATTGTATATGCGTATTCCTGCTGAGTCTCTGTAATGAACCTTTAATGTCTTATTTTAACCTGCAAACACCACCTTTGAAAACTACAGAATACATGAGTTCCACCCGTGAGTTGAATATTAATCCTCGCACCTGCATAGACAATCTGTTTTGTAGTTTGTGGAACCAAAGAACTTCAGTTCAAAACAGCATTAACCCCTGCAAAAGTTTAGGGACTGAAATTCCGTAGAGGACAGTATGCTTCCTTACGAAAATATGTATTTTTTTCTAGAATTAACTAGCCACGGTGAGTTTCCACTCATAGGTATAAAGATTCCCAGTGCAGGTCCTCTAGTTTAAAATAAGGATCTAGCAGTCCATCAAGTTCTTCCATTTCCATCCAAGGTTGTGAGCTTTGATTGTCCTCTGTTCACACCTGTATTACTCACTATTCATATTTAAAGGACTTCTTAAGAGTAAGTCCATTCCTTTTAATATCCCTCAACACTCATCTCTCAGCTTATCATCTTCCTCTCCTCTCTTTAAACTAGTCTTCCTAGTGCTTTCACAGTAAATAAATTTATTTATTTTTCAATTTGACAAATTTTATTGGTTTTCGGGTACAGAAAGGAAAAAAGACTGGGGGATAAAATTAGTTGTGGTGTTGTCTTCCCACCAGCTCAGGTTTCATCAATAATACTTTGCAGTACAATACACAGTGCAAAAATCAGTATGTAGGATGAGATACATTTTACATAATTTTGCAATCAGTCTACTTAGTCTATTTGGTAACCAACCTATACTTCTTAATGTTGCTTCTGTAGCTCTCGCCTTTCACTAAGGTCTATGGTGGTGAAGCGGTATAAAAGGTTAGGGTGGACATATGCTTAGTGTAGCCATCCCTTTTGTTTAACGTTGCATCCCTGTTTGTTGGCAAGATTGGTCGATGTGTTGCTACTGTGCTTGCCTCTATTCATCAGTTCTTCGGTCAGAGGATGCCATATGATGTAGACATGGGGAGGGTATTGATGGGGTTGGGTAGGGGTGTGGGTGTGTTGTGTGCTCTGTCAGTCACTGTAACCTCCCTATTGTAGTATAAAATATTGTAAGATGTTGGTTGTGCCCGGTGATCCTTTTGGCGCTGGATTGACAGTGCCCTAGTTTGTTGGTTGTTCAAGGGGTACTTAGATAAGTGGTAGATGAAGGTGAGAATTGTTGGACTGTTTCTAAAATTACAAATGAAACTTAAAACATTCCTAGGGTCTGGAGGTGATGTGCAAAAAGAGGATGCCCTGTTCTGGTGTCAATGTGTATAGTGTTCCTAAAAGATTAGCAATCACCTCTTTCACTATTCCCCATTCCCCAATAAGGTGTAAGGACAGGGCACGACCAACAAATGTGGTGCATCGTACCCCGGTCTGCGTCCCTCCCTTCCAGCACGTGCTCGGAGATCTTAGGGGCATCTTGGAGAGACTGTCTGAAACCATGTACCATCTGTATTGGAGTTTTCTCATAATCTCCAGGTAAGAAGTACTTGTAGTGTGTCCTCTGTGTGAAACAAAGGCTCTTTTCCAAGTCTGTCCATCTATAGTTTGGCCCAGGTCTCTCTGCCAGGCCTCCCTAAATTCCTCGGGTGTGTGAGTTTTGTAATTCAGGAGGTTGTATATCAGGGATAGGATTCTCTTAGGTGGCCTGTCTGTGAGGCATAGTTGTTCTAGGGTTCTAATTTGAGGCGGTGTGGGTCTCATGTATGTGTTCATGTTAGAGACAAAAGGACTTCAATTGGAGATATGAGAAAATTGCTCTAGCAGGCAGTTCGAATTTGTTCATGTTAGAGACAAAAGGACTTCAATTGGAGATATGAGAAAATTGCTCTGGCAGGCAGTTCGAATTTGTTCATGTTAGAGACAAAAGGACTTCAATTGGAGATATGAGAAAATTGCTCTGGCAGGCAGTTCGAATTTTGGTTTATCCCTCTCATACACATGCCAGAGATATGTGCATCCCCCCGCCCCCCAGAGGGTGGGGTCAAACGTTAGGGTACCCACCGAAATACTTCATAGTAGGATATCCTGCTTAGTTGGCCTGACCATGCCCATTAAGGCCCTGACCAGATTCCAAGTTTTTATCATCAGGGCTGTTGTCGGCAGCATATACGAGTGTTTCTGTCCCAGATTTTTCCGTAGCCAGTACAGAAATGCTATGCCTTGTTTGCATGCCCATTGCGAATCTATATGGACCTATTGGGAAGGTTCTAGCACTGTGTTAGAGACTGCTAGATGAGAGTCTTTTACTTTTCTGAAATGTATAAAAACACTGTTTTACATTTTTGAGACAGTTAAGCAAAAAAGGGTCCCAATGCTGGCCCTGTCTCTTGATGCTGAGAAAGCCTTTGATAGGGACAGCTGGGAATTCCTTTCAAATACCTTAAATGCCTTTGGTTTTACAGGTTGGATCCATTAAGACATTATGGCTCTTTCCCAGGGGGAAAGTAATAGGGCAGGGTATATTGTCTAATACATTTAAATTAAAAAACAATACTAGACAAGGTTGCCCGCTCTCCCCTCGTTTATACATCATAAATATTTAAGTACTTGCTCTTGAGATAAGGAATAACAAAAAAATTAAAGGCTTCAAGGACAATGTGGAGATTAAAATTTAGCTCTCTGCAGACGATGTATTAATAGTTTTAGAGGACTAAATAAACTATGAATTAACGGAAGTTATAAAATGTTATAGTCAATTTTTGAACTATAAACTAAATACTTTAAAAACAACTGCTCTTTCGTTTTTCTTAACACCACAGACGAAAACAGGGACTATAGAAAATTTTGACTTCCTTTGGGCAAATGAATATTTCTCCTATTTGGGCTTGAAACTATCCACAAACCCGCAAAATTGAATGGAGATTAATCTGCACCCCCTGATAGAAGAAATGAATACTAAATTACACACTTGGAAAAAAAAAAAGACATATCATGGTGGGGCCCTAAATTAACATAGATCTTGAGCTTAATACCATGTAGTATTCCCTTAAAGGGACTCTCCAGTGCCAGGAAAACATATCCGTTTTCCTGGCACTGCAGGTTCCTGCAGTGCCCCTCTCTCTCCCACCCCCTATCCCATGTTGCTGAAGGGTTTAAAACCCCTTCAGTGACTTACTAATCCAGCATCGATGTTCCTCAGTGCTAGGTCTGGCTCCACCCATGCTCCCATGCTCCTCCCCCCCACATCAGCCAGCAGGGAAAACCTAATGCGCATGCGCGGCAATGATGTATAGGTGTGCATATACATATATTTGTGCATTTGGTTGTATCTATATGTATATTGCTGTATGTACTTGTGTATATACTTGTGTATATTTGTACATGTACACTACGTGTATATTTACATTTGTGTGTGTGTGTGTGTGTCCGCTGGATATAGGCCTTAATGCATATCCTGTAACTCTTGAATAGAAATTCATGCATACTTATATAGGTAATTATTTTTTTTTACTCTCCCCTTCTAGTACCACCTTCTGCACTGTTTGCTTGTTTTGTTTCCTCTCTCACCCCACACTCTGATCTTCGCACAAGATATTTATGACCCTCTGCAAGAATGGTGTCTATTTTCTATCAAACCTGTGTCTTATCTGCACTCATGTCGTTTTAACCTCTGTATCACAACTCAACTTTGAATTTAGTTATACATTGTAAAGGACTGCAGAATATATTATTGCTGCATGAATGAATGAATATTAAAAGACAAAGAATAATAATACAGAGTGATTCAGTCTATTATTATTATTATTATTATTGCCATTTATATAGCGAAAACAGATTCCGTAGCGCTTTACAATATTATGAGAGGGGGGATTTAACTATAAATAGGACAATTACAAGAAAACTTACAGGAACGATAGGTTGAAAAGGACCCTGCTCAAAGGAGCTTACAGTCTATTCTACAAACATAAGAAACACGTCTTGGAGCAAATATGAACTGTATTCCCACAACTGAACAAAGCAAAGCACAAAAGCCTGGTGACTTTAAACAAACTTTAGATAACAAGGAAGGAAACCATGTCAATTATTTGGTATTGTGACAAACAGGTAACATACCGTATATACTCGAGTATAAGCCGACCCGAATATAAGCCGAGGCCCCTAATTTTACCCCAAAAAACTGGGAAAACTTATTGACTTGAGTATAAGACTAGGGTGGGAAATGCAGCAGCTACTGGTAAATTTCTAAATAAAATTAGATCCTAAAAAAAAATATTAATTGAATATTTATTTACAGTGTGTGTGTGTATGAATGCAGTGTGTGTGTGTATGAATGCAGTGTGTGTGTGTGTATGAATGCAGTGTGTGTATGAATGCAGTGTGTGTATGAATGCAGTGTGTGTATGAATGCAGTGTGTGTGTGTATGAGTGCAGTGTATGTATAAATGCAGTGTGTGTATAAATGCCGTGTGTGTATGAATGCAGTGTGTGTGTATGAATGCAGTGTGTGTGTATGAGTGCAGTGTGTGTGTATGAGTGCAGTGTGTGTGTATGAGTGCAGTGTGTGTATGAGTGCAGTGTGTGTATGAGTGCAGTGTGTGTATGAGTGCAGTGTGTGTATGAGTGCAGTGTGTGTGTATGAGTGCAGTGTGTGTGTGTATGAGTGCAGTGTGTGTGTGTATGAGTGCAGTGTGTGTGTATGAGTGCAGTGTGTGTGTATGAGTGCAGTGTGTGTGTGTGTGTGCGCGCGTTGCAGAGCCTTGGTGGGGGGTGGGCAATTTTTTTTGTATTATTATTTATTATTGTTTTTTATTTAATTCCATTATTATAATTTTTTTATTATTATTTAAATTATTATTATTAATATATATTTTTTTCGTCCCCCCTCCCTGCTTGATATATGGCAGGGAGGGGGGCTCTCCTTCCCTGGTGGTCCAGCATTGGTAGTTCAGTGGGGAGAAGAGGGGGGCTGGCAGAGAGTTTACTTACCTGTCCTGCAGCTCCTGTCAGCTCCCTCCTCCTCCGCGCCGTCCGTTCAGCTCTTCTGTCAGCTCACATTGTAAGTCTCGCGAGAGCCGCGGCTCTCGCAAGACTTACACTGGGAGCTGACCGAGGTGCTGAACGGACGGCGCGGAGGAGGAGGGAGCTGACAGGAGCTGCAGGACAGGTAAGTTACAGCTCTGCCAGCCCCAGTCTGTATTATGGCAATGCAAATTGCCATAATACAGACTATTGACTCGAGTATAAGCCGAGTTGGGGTTTTTCAGCACAAAAAATGTGCTGAAAAACTCTGCTTATACTCGAGTATATACGGTAATTCAAATGTAAATATTATTGCAAAAATTCTAAAGAGAATGATGCGCTATGCCTTTAAAAATATGTGCATAAAGTACAAGAAGGTTTAGGCAAGGTTCAGAAATGGCAATTTATTGAAGCCTAATGTAACACAACGTATCAAATACACATACCATAAATTATTTATAGGTACATAAATCCATTCAATAAAACAATAAATTAGTCTAATTAAACAATAATCAGTGTAATTAACTCTTTGAAATCAAAAGCCAGTGACAGCTGTGTTAGAGACCTAATATTCAATAAAAAACTGCCAAGCGAAATTCAAACGGCAAGTAAATAAAAAATAGAATAACTTACCTTCAAAGAGACTCCAAAGGGAATCCCCTGCGCTGGAATGGACCCATCAGCACGAGCGCGGCACTACACATACGGCGATTATGATACATCAATTTAAAAATATGTGCAACACGATGCAAAAATCTTTATTCATATACGTGCAATGAAAAGGTCACGCCCAATATGTGCCTCTTAGTGTGCAATGCATAGTGATCCCCCTGAACAACTGGGGAAGGGGGAACATGACCGCTGCCCGTGGATAGAGGGCTGGAATTATGGGGATGCAAAGTTGCAAGGAAAATGGGGGTTTTAAAAGGAAGAGGAGGGGGTGGGGATCCTGGCTGATTTTCCCACCCTCCCTCCCTGTTTTTTGTATGGACATAGTGTGTTTTTGTTTTGTCACAGCTTGTAGGATTCCTGTACACCCCAGCTGCAGGAAGGAGTAAGATGCTGAAGCGGTTTGGGGAGACTACAGTCTGGACGAGGCAAGTGCCGGCTGTTAGGGCTCATGGCAACAAGGGGAAGTGGAACTGTCTGTTGGGCTAATCACCCAACAGCTAACAGATTTTACAATGTTATAAATGGTTAAATAAAGCTGTGGCCGTTGCCCTTATCCACTAAGATGTGTCCTGTCTGTTTATTGGGGGGCCATGGGAAAGATATAGTCAGCGGTTGCAATTGATGCAAAAATTAAAAATTGTTCCCAACAATGATCAGCAATCACACTATTTTAGAATATGTAATAAAAAAAAAAAATCTCTGTATTAAATCAAATTACAGGGAATTAAAAAAAATAATCTTCATGTTTATATTACAGAATACAAATTTCTGAAGTGCAATGAAATGATAATACAAGTTTTCTAATACTTAAGAGGCAAAATTTGAATTTAGAGTTGAAAGAGACGAGTCCTTTCAAAATCAATGCGTTTTATTGCAAATAATGTCAAATGTCTTTAACCCCTTCCCGACCGCGGACGTATCAGGTACGTCTGGCAGAAAACAGTCCATAATGACCTTGGACGTACCTGGTACGTCTGCACCTATTTTGAGCTCTGGAAGCTCTGATAGTATAGCAGTGATGCTCTGCATGTGATGAGTGCCTTGAGGGGTCCTGGCACTCAGTGCATATATAATAATATATATAAAAAAATAAATATAAAATAAAAAAAATTATCAATATTAACTCTCCCCCCCGCCCCTTTTTCTAAAGGCAGTGAATCATGGGGCTTCTGGGGGCGTCCCTAGCATGCCGCATCATAAGGGGCAGGCTGGGGTCATCCAATCACAGCTTGCCCCATTAGCAATTTCATCCCAAGTGTGTTCCCCATTTCTCTGATTAGTGTGGATCTGCCTCCCTCTCTTCACTTGTGTTTTAGTGAGAGAGGGAGAGAGATCTGTGGTTTAGCTAGAGAGATTTAGGTATTTATAGGTAGGGATTTGTAAAATCTTGAGACCCAAAGGCTCTTTTCAGAATGATTAACCCCTGTCCTGCCAGTGCTCACTATACAGATCACAGGCTCTTGCACAGCATCACTTATTTTGCTGTCTGTTCATTTTTTCAGGGGTTAATTTTATTTTATTTTTGTGACAGGTCACTAAGTAAAGTGATTGTGATCATGTCACATGGGTTACGGAAGTCAACCGCGCTGAGCAGTCATATGCCACCCTTGCGCTAGAGTCTGACGCGTCTATGTCAGACTCTGACCCTGATTTTGACCCTGCCAGGTGCTCAGATACATCATCACTAGATACAGTGTCTACTGCTAGTGATGTATCTGGTGATGTTGTATCTCTGCCTGCTAGTCCCCCTGCCAGAAGGAGACGTGCTGCTCCAGCTGGCAGAACTGCTGAGGAGTGGGTAGTGCCTCATCGCCAGAGGCCAGACATCCCATCCTTTACTGCAAATCCTAGCATTAATTTGGATGTCACAGGATTTAGCCCTCAGCAGTTTATGGAGGTGTTTCTGGGCGATGATGTATTGGGGAACATTGTCGCCCAAACTAATTTATATGCCCATCAATTCCGAGCTACAAATCCGGACTCTTTTTTGTCAAAGCAGCAATGGGCCCCCATCGATGTGCCAGAATTAAAAAAATTCTGGGCATTGACTATGCTGATGGGCATCATAAAGAAGCCCTCCATCCGCTCCTCCTGGAGCAGTAGCCCCATCTGCTCTACCCCCATTTACTCCCAATGTATGTCGAGGAAGAGGTATGAAATGATTCTGCATTTCATGCACTTCAGCGACAACAGCCTGTGTCCCCCTAGGGAGCATCCCCAGTTTGACAGGCTGTATAAAATCCGCCCCCTGATTACCCACTTTGCTGCCAGGTTTGCAGAGGCTTATACACCTGGGAGGAATATATGCATGCATGAATCCCTGATGAAGTATAAGGGAAGGCTGGGATTCAAGCAGTATGTTCCTTCCAAGCGCTCTAGGTATGGTGTAAAGATGTATAAGCTCTGTGATAGCGAGACTGGGTATACTCAGGCCTTCCGGGTGTACGAGGGAAAGGATAGCCACCTTGACCCTCCAGGTTCCTCAAAACATATGGGAACCAGTGGCAAGATTGTCTGGGACCTGATATTCCCCCTGATGAACAAAGGGTACCACTTGTATACTGACAATTTTTATACAAGTGTCCCTTTGTTCAAGCTACTGTACTATTTTGATACAGTAGCTTGCGGCACAATTAAAAAGAACAGCACAGGTTTCCCAGGACAACTTGCACGCACCTGGCTACAAAGGGGGGAGACCTCAGCTCTGCGCCAAGAGGAGCTGTTGGCAGTTAAGTACAGAGACTAGAAGGATGTGTACCTTCTTACCACCATCCACACTGAGGGGACTGTGGAGGTCCCTGTACGTGGCAGAGCTGAGAGAACGAGGAAGCCAGTGTGCATCAAGGCCTATAACCGTTATATGGGTGGGGTTGATCTGGCAGATCAGCTGCTGCAGCCATACCTAATTATACGAAAGACAAGGGCCTGGTACAAAAAGGTTGCAATCTACCTAATGCAGATTGCAACCCACAATGCTTTCTTGTTGTTCAAAAAAGCAAACCCCGGGACGCAACTGAGATTTTTACAGTTTCAGCTCCAGATCATTTCGGGGATTTTGTACCGTGATGCACCTGCTCCCTGGGCGGTGATGGGAGAGAGCAGAGTTGGGGCTACACATTTTATTTTTAAAATTCCCCCTACTGCGGCAAAGCAGAATCCCCCAAAAAAGATGCAGGGTCTGTTCTAAGAGGGGGCAGAGAAAAGATAGTGTATATTACTGTCCTGATTGCCCTGGACAGCCTGGACTCTGCATTGGCGACTGCTTTAAACGATACCACACGCTGGTCCATTTTTAATTTATTTTTTAACATTTGCCGTTCAGTTGTTTTTTTTGGTGTCTTTTTTTTTTTGGGGTGGGGGGGGGGGGTTGTTACATTTACCCCGTGCATGGGGGGCATGGGTGTCCTAAGGAGGCCTTGCAGAAAACAACCCGGGGTGTTTTCTTGCAATAACCAACAACAGGCTCTCCTAAATCACAGTTAAAAAGTGGTGTGCGTGTGTAAAATTGAGGATTGAACAGTTACCTCCACACACGTTCTTCAACTACTGTGGGGTGTCAACTTTTCAAATATATGCACGCTCATGGCAAGAAAATACATTGGGATATCTGATAAGGCCCCCAAAAGGAAGATAGGCAAACAAGATATGTAAAATTTGAAAAACGCATATCAGACATTTTGCTATGCACCCCCCAGTGAACCCGACAAACCAGGCCCGGACTGGCCATCGGGCAAACCGGGCAAATGCCCGGTGGGCCGCAATGGCCACGGGCCGAGGCCGGGGAGATCCAGCCGGTCTATGCAGGGCCGGCGCTATCCGAGCGCCGGCCCCGCTGTGTTGCATGAAGGGCCGGTGGGGAGATCGAAGATCTCCCTCACCGGCCCACATGCTCTCAAATGCGGCCGCCGGCTGGGAGAGAGAGAGGGAGGGAGCCAGCCTGGAGAGGCGGACCCGGCGGAGCTCTAACTTGCAGCTCCGCCGGGTTTTTCTCGCGAGACCCGGGCCGTTGCCATGGCAACCGGCCCGGTCTCGCGAGAGTGAAGTCTAGCCCGAAGGCTAGAGTTCACTTACCACAAGGACCACCAGGGATGGATGTCAGCGCTCACCCCCCCCCTTCCAGGCTACAGGTAAGAAGGGGGGGGGGGGATATAATATATTTATTTTAAATAATTAAAAAAAAAAAAAAACTCAATAACTCAATATTGGCATTTACACAATACATACACAATCCTTGCAAACACACACATCACCCTCACCCAGCACCCAAACATACTCGCCCAGCACCCTAACATACTCGCCCAGCACCCTAACATACTCGCCCAGCACCCAAACATACTCGCCCAGCACCCAAACATACTCGCCCAGCACCCAAACATACTCGCCCAGCACCCAAACATACTCGCCCAGCACCCAAACATACTCGCCCAGCACCCAAACATACTCGCCCAGCACCCAAACATACTCGCCCAGCACCCAAACATACTCGCCCAGCACCCAAACATACTCGCCCAGCACCCAAACATACTCGCCCAGCACCCAAACATACTCGCCCAGCACCCAAACATACTCGCCCAGCACCCAAACATACTCGCCCAGCACCCAAACATACTCGCCCAGCACCCAAACATACTCGCCCAGCACCCAAACATACTCGCCCAGCACCCAAACATACTCACCCAGCACCCAAACATACTCACCCAGCACCCAAACATACTCACACAGCACCCAAACATACTCACACAGCACCCAAACATACTCACACAGCACCCAAACATACTCACACAGCACCCAGCACCCTAACATACTCACCCAGCACCCTAACACTCACACAGCACCCTCACATACTCACCCAGCACCCTCACATACTCACCCAGCACCCTAACACTCACCCAGCACCCTAACACTCACCCAGCACCCTAACACTCACCCAGCACCCTAACGTACTCACCCAGCATCCTAACGTACTCACCCAGCATCCTAACGTACTCACCCAGCATCCTAACGCTCACCCAGAACCCTAGCTCACACAGCACCCTCACTCACATAGCACCCTAACACACACAGCACCCTAATGATACCGGAGAAACTGACGGAAGCCAAGCACAGAGAGATGGACACAGGTTTCTTCAGGAAGGAAGAGATTCTTTATTGGATCACCGATCGGGACTCAGAGGGACTAGCGTCACCAAAATACAGCAAATTCTGAGCCCCGGACAATAGTGCAGGCTCCTTATATAGGCATATAACTCCTCCCATATTAAGCTCCACCCGCACATTCTCTTAACCAATCAACACAAATAAGAATTAACTTCCTGTTTGACCGCATGGCTTGTCCAGCACAATGGAGGAGGGGAATACTATATCCTGTATTCTTGCACATGCTCCGTACACTACTGATCGTATCTTGCCTCGTGCAACCAACTGATCGATACGTCAGCATATGCACGTACACATGCCACGTGGTAATCTCGGCCTACTAAATTTATTTTTACCGAGATTCCACCACATTCCCCCCTTTGATGCCTCTTGATATTTTACAATTACTTGAGGCATCACATAACCTTAGTTTTGCTTACACCGCAAGTTACCTTGAACCAGACCAGACTTATCTTATGATGTGAATCTTTTAACACTCATCTTCCTGCATTGGTTCTCCTTGATCTAGAGCCTTATACTTATATATCGCCATTATCTGTGCAGCAGCCTTCCTCTCTGCTATACTTCCTATCAGGCTTTGCACAGACCTAACTACTAAGGGTATAAGACATGGTAGGAGTAGACACAACAGTAAAATCAGTAGGACTCCACCTACCACTGCCTTAAGCCCTCCAAACCACTCATACCAGCTACCAAACCAACTACTTGGATTATACCCTTTCCATACCTGAGTAGGCACATGCGCTAGTTTAACCATATGGCTAGTAAGCTCAGCTATTGCTTGCCCTTCGTCATCTATTTGAAGACAGCAATTGCTTAGGTTAAACTTCCCACATACACCTCCCTCTACTGCCAAAAGGTAATCCAAGGCTAATCTATTTTGGTAGACTGCCGTCCTCATCCTGGTGTTATGCTTCGCTAGAAGATTGAGCGCTTGTGACGTCTCGTTGGTGATAATCTCAACCACCGCCTGTAATCTTATAATGCGGTTGAGCATATAAATAGGGGTTCTATAACCAAAGGTACCATCTTCTGCCCACGTGGCTGGCCCATAATAATCTATGATACGCTGGGGAGGCCATTCATTATCTTCCCAGGTGCCTATCTCTAAGGGTCCCCTTTTCTTCCTATGATTCACATCATACACTTTAACACCTAAAGTCTCACCTGTTTCAATCGGTAACAAGAAGAAGGATGGTTTGAGCATACCCAACACACATGCCCCTTCCCAGTCCTGTGGCAACTCCGAATAGGCTTTCTTACCACAGATCCAGTACAAATTTGCTGGGGCTCTCCAGGTAGATGTGATGGATAAATCAAACCACACATCCTTTAAACTGGCATATCTGGCAAACGGGTTAGATGGTTCTGAGACATTTGAAGCCGACCACCAAGTTGTATTCTTTGTATCATCATCATAAGCTTTTTGCCCTAGACAAGTTAATTCTCCTACAGAAGAATATTATACATTATTCCTTTCCTTGCTATGCAAACATAACCTATGATGGAGGTCTTTAATCTCCACTCAGATTTACCTCTAACACTCAAATGATAATCGGCTTGTGTAGATATTAGTTGGTCAACTGCCTCAGAACCGGACATTACCTCCTTTGCTTCCCAAGGCCATTGGTCTCCCATGTTAGTACCTCCACACACATAGCAGTTGGTAACATTAAGACTACCGGCAATACTTTCAGCTAGGTCAATGAACAGGTTTTTAGCGTTATGGGGGATCTTATTATCTATACTCATCTCTTCATAAAAGGAATGGTATACTTGATGAGTCTGGGAGGATACCGTATCAGTCTCTATTCCTATAAACAATAATGTCCCAGGATCTAAACCCGTCCCGTATATCTGAAACCCAAATAAATTTCCATACTTATCTAGGAACTTGTCGGGGTTATTAATAAGTATATGGACTGGGTTGCATTCCATAGACTTACAATAAGGGCTAGTCGGCAACTTAGTCACTATCATGTCTTTATCTACTGTCTGTCCCCAAGTCGCCCACCCCACACAAGACCAATATGGGCAAAAGTTATAGTCTTTATTTGGGCATCTAGGACTTACATATTTATTTTTACTACTGGGACAAATATATTTATCATTAGACCCATACGTCCTCTCCCATCTAAGATCCCCACATACATTCCACGGCTTTCTACCACTTGATATCGCTTTACACGCATCAAATAGCAGAACACCCGAAGAATGTACGGATTCTAACACCGTCTTGTTAATTAGGGTCCCCTGAGGATCTCCATTCCTGAGAGTCAACCAAATTGTACGAGGTTGATACTCTGGACTGAAGCACTTAGGTTCTCCTACTCCTAAATGGCACACACTATAGTCTATATTTAGGTATCTACATCTTGATACCTCTCCTTTACATTCGTACTGTGAATGCCAAATTAGGGTTTGGGAAATATGGTTACCTGTTCTCGTAGTCTTAATGCATACCTCACAGCTAGGAGTGTCGGTACCTCTACCTTCCTGAATATAAAAACACATATAAATAAACACAATCAAAAGCACATCTTTCGCCGTCATCCTCAGTCTTCGTCCGTGCGATGGAACCTCAGCTTCCAGGATGTGAGGGCTGCAGGGAATGGAGTTCTGCTCGTCTTCACAGGTGTCCCTTCGAGACTTTCCTGGCTTATACACTATGTGTTGGTAAGCGGACAGGCTTTATTATGGCCTTCTCACTCACACCTGTAACAATAAAATTTGTAATCCACAATAATTCCTCGTTACTCCGACTGAGTAGTGCGTTTCAACCGGATCTTGCAGGGATTCTCTGGATCTGCTGTAACTTGCCAAGAATCGACTGCTGCTGGTTTAACCCTGGAGTGATGTATCCACGGAGTTACTTCGGCTACTTTTATCGCTGTAGGGGTAGACAAAAGAACAACATAAGGACCTCTCCACTTGGGCCCTAACGGTACATTATTCCACTCTTTAATCCACACTTGGTCTCCTGGATGATAACTATGAACAGGGGGATAAATATTCACAGGTAATCTATCTTGTACCCATTTCTGTACCTCCTCCATAGTCTTACCCAACTCTACAACCTGCTGCCGGGTAATTCCTTCTCCCAACTGACTCAAATCCCCCCTTAAGTTACCAAGTACGGGAGGTGGTCGCCCATACATGATTTCAAAAGGAGAGAGGCCCATCCTTCTGGTAGGGGTACTGCGGATTCGCAATAGAGCTATGGGTAAGAGAACGTTCCACTTAAGTTGGGTTTCCTGACACATTTTAGCCAACTGGTTCTTAATAGTTCTATTCATTCTCTCTACCTTACCAGAACTCTGGGGTCTATATGCAGTATGAAGCCTCCACTTTATACCAAGCATATGAGTCAGTTGTTGTAGGCACTGGTGAACAAAAGCTGGACCATTGTCCGATCCTATAGAACAGGGTAGTCCATATCGGGGTATTATTTCTCGTAGCAGGAATCTTACAACTTCTCCTGCTTTCTCTGTACGAGTAGGACATGCTTCTACCCAGCCTGAATAGGTGCACACAATTACCAACAGGTAACGATGTCCACCCGATTTAGGCATTACTGTAAAGTCTATTTGTAGATCGGACATGGGGAGTCCCCCCATAAACTGGACTCCTGGTGGCTTTACTGGTCCTTGTCTTGCATTATTCTTAGCACACGTTACACATCTGCGTACAATGGCCTGAGTCAAGTTGGACAATCTTGGTATGTAGAAATGTTTCCTGAGAGATTCTTCAGTACTGTCTCTCCCAGAATGTGTCCCGTTGTGATAATTTTGGACAATTTCTACCGCTAGTGATGCTGGTATGACTATTCTTCCATCTTCTAGCTGATACCACTTGTTCTCCAAATACTTTCCCGGTTCAGTCTTTAACCACTCCTCTTCTTGAGCTGTATAAACTGGAGTCCATTGGGACAGTGGAGTTGGTATAAGAGCAGCTATATGCCCCACATACTCCTGTCTTCCTGATTCAGCAGCACGCTTAGCTGCACTATCTGCCATCCGATTCCCCTTGGTTACATCACCATCTCCTCTCAGATGCGCTCGACAATGTATGATACCGACTTCTTTCGGCTCCCACACTGCTTCCAATAGTTGTAGGATTTCGGCTGCGTATTTGATTTCTTTGCCTTCTGAATTCAGTAGTCCTCTTTCTTTATACAAAGCTCCGTGGGCATGAGTGGTTAAGAACGCATACTTAGAGTCCGTATAGATATTCACTCTTAAACCTTCAGCCAATTGTAACGCTCGTGTTAGTGCTATTAATTCTGCCTTTTGTGCTGATGTTCCTTTCGCCAGTGGCCGAGCTTCTATCACCTTGTCTATTGTTGTTACTGCATATCCTGCATAGCGGATCCCTTCTTTCACATAACTACTGCCGTCGGTATAATATTGAACATCGGGGTTCTGGATGGGAAAATCACGAAGATCTGGTCTACTTGAAAATACTTCATCCATTACTTCCAAACAATCATGTTGACTTTCAGTAGGTTGCGGCAAAAGGGTAGCTGGATTTAAGGTGTTTACAGTCTCTAAATGCACTCTTGGGTTTTCACACAACATTGCTTGATACTTGGTCATACGGCTGTTACTAAACCAATGATTTCCTTTGTAATCCAACAACGTCTGTACTGCATGTGGGACTCGTACATAAAGTTCTTGACCCAGAGTGAGTTTATCGGCTTCAGCTACTAGCAGGGCGGCTGCAGCTACGGCTCTTAGACAAGGTGGAAGTCCGCTGGCCACTGCATCCAGTTGCTTAGACATGTAGGCAACAGGTCTTTGCCATGATCCCAAGTACTGTGTCAATACTCCCACAACCATTCTTCTTTGCTCGTGTACATACAGGTAGAATGGTCGTGTGTGATCAGGTAGACCTAATGCTGGGGCACTCATCAAAGCCTTCTTCACATCTTCAAATGCCGTTTGCTGTTCTTGGGTCCATAAGAAGGGGTCGTGCTCTGTACCTTTGATGGCTGCGTACAGAGGTTTTGCTAGTATCGCATAGCTGGGAATCCATATCCTACAGAAGCCTGCTGCCCCCAAGAATTCTCGCACTTGTCTTCTATTCTTGGGTATTGGTATTTGGCAGACAGCCTCTTTTCTCTCTGGCCCCATAATTCTTTGACCTTCAGAGATATGGAATCCCAGATACTTGACAGTTGGCAAACACAACTGAGCCTTCTTTCTAGACACCTTGTATCCTGCCTTCCAGAGAATGTGTAGTAGATCGTGCGTTGCTTGCTGACATTTTTCTTTTGTAACTGCTGCTATCAACAAGTCATCTACATACTGTAACAATACACACTCTCCTGGGATGGACTCGAAATCCAGTAGATCTTGACTTAGAGCTGAACCAAATAGGGTAGGTGAATTTTTAAACCCTTGGGGCAGTCTTGTCCAAGTCATTTGGCGTTTTGAGCCCGTTACAGCGTTCTCCCATTGGAAAGCGAAAATACATTGACTTTCTGCGGCAATTCGGAGGCAAAAGAAGGCATCTTTGAGGTCTAAGACTGTGAAGTAAGTAGCCCCGCCCGGAATTAAAGCAAGCAGGTTATATGGATTGGGTACAACTGGATGTATACTAACAACCGCATCATTGACTGCTCTCAAGTCCTGCACAGGTCGATACTCATCTGTACCGGGCTTTTGAACAGGCAGCAATGGGGTGTTCCAGGGGGAAGTACAGAATTTTAGGATACCATACCGTATGAACTTATCCAGATAGGATTGAATGTTCTTCTTAGCCTTCTGCGGGATGTGGTATTGTCTTAGGCTTACTGGATAAACCCCAAGTTTTAGTTCAATTTTTATAGGTGGAATATTGCGGGCCAGTCCTGGTGGGTTGTTCTCTGCCCAAACTCCTGGTATGTTGAATAATGTCTCATCACTCCTAGGGTTTTGGCTAGTCAACACTGTATAAAGTCGCCACTCTTCTTCCTTTGGTACGGATAAAGTCATAATACCTGAAGGTCCATTAAACTTTAAAGATGTTGTTCCATTTGGTAGGAACGTAATCTGCGCTTGTAATTTTGACAGCATATCACGTCCCAGCAATTGGACTGGACATTCAGGCATATAAAGGAATTGGTGTTTTACTACGTGGCCTCCCAATGTACAGAGTCGACTTTTAAGAACCGGTTTTTCAGCACTTCTTCCAGTTGCTCCTATCACAGTAATAGTCCTTCCAGATGGAGGAGCAACTAGATTAGTCACCACTGAATGTTCAGCACCAGTGTCGATCATGAACGCACTCCTTTTTCCTCCTATTGATACATCGACCATAGGCTCCGCTCGACCAAGGGGGATGGAGCCCGGTCGGTATCAATAGTCCTCCATGACCGTGTCAGCCAATCCTACGAAGTCCCTACCTTCTCTATCGCGGGATCTTTGCGCTGCTGGAATATACCTGTCTTCCCTAACACTTCCTCTGTTCCCATTACTCCCTCTATAACCATTACTCCCTCCGGGGCCTCCTCTACCTCTCGCTCTGCCTCTAAAGTTTCCGTAGCCTGCCCTGGGTTGGTCTCTCTCGTACTGCTCTCTTTGCGGACATTCGTTCCTCCAATGCCCTTCTTCCTTGCAATACGCGCATTGATCCCTACTCAAAGGCTCTCTACTCCATCTATTATTGCCTCTATCTGGGCCCCGTTTATCTACGCCTGCGATCGCTACCGCTAGCATATCAGCCTTTTTACGCATCTTGCGCTCTTCCTCTTTCTTACTTTCTGTATCCCTGTTCATATAGACCTTATTTGCTACCTCCATTAGTTGGGTGATGGACATACCTGCAAACCCTTCTAACTTTTGTAGCTTGCGCTTAATATCTCCGTATGCTTGGCTGACAAAGGCGGAGTTAACCATTCGGGAATTGTCTGCGTCTTCCGGATTAAAGGGGGTATACAAGCGGTATGCCTCCAATAATCGGTCATAAAAGACACTGGGCGCTTCATCGCTTTTCTGGATCACCTCAACTGTCTTCGACATGTTAATGGCTTTCTTTCCTCCTGCTTTCATGCCAGCAATTATAGCGTCTCTATAGGCTCTGAGTTGAACCATATCAGCACCATTTACGTTCCAATCGGGATCAGTGTTGGGATAATGTGTTGCGGCCCATGCTGCTGGATTAGCTTGGTTCAAAACACGGGCTCTATCCTCTAGTGCTTTTATGGCTGCTTGATTTATTCTTGTCCTTTCCTCATTGTTAAATAAAGTCATTAGTAACTGCTGGCAATCAGCCCATGTCGGATTATGCGTCTGTACTATTGAGGTGAACAGATCAGTCATAGCTTGTGGTTTCTCAGTATACGAGGAATTATGGGTCTTCCAGTTTAAAAGGTCGGTTGTGGTAAATGGGACATATACGAAGACTGGGTCAGCGTGTGCCATTTGACCTGCGGCATCGATATAAGCTGACCCAGGATTCAGACGAAGAGGCATCTGATAGTGCTTTAATTGTTGGGCACCAATCAACTGTCGGGTTTGGATGGGGCTACGTAGAGAGGCGTCAGTCATGGGTTCCGGTCGGGGAGAGATAGGGTATGGGGATGTGGGAGGTTGGTTTTGGGAAAAGGTCGTAAATAAAACACTTCGAGCCGAGCTAGATGAAGCTTGACCGGAAGTCTGAAGTGGCGCCAAATCAGGATATTCGTTTCTAATGGGGGTGGGTTCTGGTTCCGGATGGGGAGATTTAGTACGAGGGGGGGTGGATCCTGTACTGGAGGAGGAAGCGGAAGTGGATGGGGGTAATGAGGGGAGGGCTGCAGGACTTCCTGCGTTTGCGTCACTTCCTCTTAACGGAAAGTAAGGGGGCGGCAAAGGGATCTCGGACTCAGGGGGCGTGTCCAAAATGGGCCTAACACCAGTCCTAGTGGACGAACAAGTCCTAGCTACCATGAGGCGACACTGCTCCTCGTGGCATGTCTGGAGCCATTTTGGCGAGTCATTTACGGCCTGTCTCCAACAGTCAATATAAGGAAACTGGCCGTAAAGTTCAGGCCTACCTGATACAGCCACGTGTAAGCGCTGTACCAGAGTTGGATCCAAACTGCCACGTGGCGGCCATGCCGCAACCAAAGTAGGCCCCTCCCTAGTGCACAAAGTAACTAAACGTACAGGAGACATCTTAACCCCAAAATCACAAGTTTTAAATCCCTTTTTAAAATTCTTCACCATACAACCTAAGGGATCCGGAATCGTTGACTGCGACGCACCCATACTTAACAATGGAACGTCGTCGACAACGAATACTATACACGCGTACTTATTCAACAGTCACACCCGTTTCCTCTGGCAACAGCACCACGTGGTACGGTTACCAAGTGAAACGTACACAATAACAATAAACACTCAGGGAATTCCCGTACACACACAGCTGTTACACCAGTCACTATATAATCAATATTATGCCCTTTGGCGTAACTATACAGTCACCCACGCTATAATTCTCTATATACGAATTACCCGTCTATAACACACCCCAGTAACATCGTCTTTTACAAATAGCGGTTACAGTACGGTTAGCATAGGTCAAAGCACAAGTTAAGGTCACAATACAATTATTAGTGGTTATGGTGTTAAAACATGCAATTGACGACAATGATTAGTACTTATATACAGTGTCAGTAAATATACAGGGTTATGGTACCGTGCACTATAATACAGCAACACACTATTAACACTCTCGCTAGACGGCTGAGCTCGCGCTATCTAACAAGATATACACTTTACTAAACAATCGTTAACACATTTACAATTCCCAACTAAACTATTGGCCAGTACCTTGAATGGACTACCTAAAACTATATACACCCGTTTTGGTTAGCCACACTGCCCAATCACCACATATATAGCGAGCTAGAGAACCGAATTTACACAGGCGCCTCTTAGTCGCACTATCAAAAGTCTAGTGGGTTCCAAATTTACACGCCTTCCCACTTAGCCCAGATAGGATGAGAACTAGCGAACCGAATTTACACAGGCGCCGCTTAGTCTCCCGGTCCCTCCGACCTAGCGAACGTAATATACACCCTAGAACGCTAGTCTAGACAAGACACCGGTGTCCGGCTAGGGCTATTTACACCAGGACCCCGCCTGACTAACCAAATCAAACGGTCTGACTAAAGAGCGTTCGATCGAGCGGTGCGCCTTCGCTCCTTCCCTCCGACAGAGGGGGCAGATACACAGATTCAAAACCCCTTTGGGCCTACCGCACAATCGGTATACCCCTAGTGGGTCCTGCCGTCTAAAACAGCAGTTGTCTTACCTCCTCGTTCCTGAACCTGAGTTCACACTCATCGACGGGGACACCCCAGCACTTCTCACGTAGAGGCCGATGATCTCCTGGACAACAGACCAGTGGCGCCGAGACGAAGGGAGGTCCACGCAGAAGTTCAGGGGTGCAGCCGTAGAGAACGTGGGCAAAGATAGACCGTCTCACGCCTCTGCCTCTCAGCTACCGTTGAACGATGAGTTTCCCGGCCAATGCACCAAATGATACCGGAGAAACTGACGGAAGCCAAGCACAGAGAGATGGACACAGGTTTCTTCAGGAAGGAAGAGATTCTTTATTGGATCACCGATCGGGACTCAGAGGGACTAGCGTCACCAAAATACAGCAAATTCTGAGCCCCGGACAATAGTGCAGGCTCCTTATATAGGCATATAACTCCTCCCATATTAAGCTCCACCCGCACATTCTCTTAACCAATCAACACAAATAAGAATTAACTTCCTGTTTGACCGCATGGCTTGTCCAGCACAATGGAGGAGGGGAATACTATATCCTGTATTCTTGCACATGCTCCGTACACTACTGATCGTATCTTGCCTCGTGCAACCAACTGATCGATACGTCAGCATATGCACGTACACATGCCACGTGGTAATCTCGGCCTACTAAATTTATTTTTACCGAGATTCCACCACACTAACACACACACACATCACCTTCGCACAGCACCCTAACACATAGCACCCACACACAGCGCCCTCACACACACATACTGCATCCTCCCACACACACACCACCTTCCCACACACACTATACTCCTCACAAATGCACACTACACCCCTCACACACACACAGCAGCCCCCAAACACACTGCACCACTCACACACACACTCACTAGATCTCCTATACGCACTCCTTCACACACACTAGATCCCCTACACACAGACGCTGCACCACCTACACACACACTACATTTCTGACATACACACTCTGGATACCCTATGCACACACTAGATTCCATTTAAGCAAACACATAGTGTCTCCATAAATGGGATACCGTGAGTATCCCAATTATGGAAACCCCTGAGACAAGTTTCAAGCAAACACAACGCAAGCATGTTATTAAATTTGCTTGCGCTGTGCAGAACAAATACAGGGCCCTTTTCTCATGCCCTGGAAGAGCATTGAACCAACATGCTCACTTTGAGATGGGGCGTGCTTGTCATTGGGAATGACAAAACACACCCTATCTGGCCCCGCCCCCTTTTCAGTGGGCCGCTGTGAATAAAAAATGCCCGGGCCGAATTTTTTCCCCAGTCCGGCCCTGCGACAAACGTATGCATGGGTGTTATCGCTGTACTCGGGAGATGATGCCGAGTACATATTAGGGTGTCCTTTGACAGTAACACCTAACAGGAGCTTAGAATCTATGCCCAAAGTAGAATGTGTGAGTGAAAAATAACACCACAAAAACTTTGACAGAGACTGGTGGTAGAATTAGTGCATGTAAAGTGTTGAAATGCCACCATGTGAAATGCCCTAGGGTGCGTACTTTTCAAAAACATACAGTTTGACGAAGGTGAATTACATTGGCCGGCTTCAGACATGTTCCAACTGGGACATGGGTGCATGATGGCCAGCTGTGTTTTTTTTTTTTTTTTCATCATATTTTACTTTTTTTATTCTAGTAAATTATATGATGTGATTAAAATAATGGTATCTTTAGAATGAACATTTAATAGCGAGAAAAATGGTATATAATATGTATGGGTACAGTAAATGTGTAAGAGGCAAATTACATCTAAACACAACCACTGCAGAAATGTAAAAAGAGCCCTGGTCCTTAACGGTAATACAATTTAAAAATGGCCTGGTCACTAAGGGGTTACACACAAACCCAAGCTAAAAATTATCATTGCTGGCATTTAAAAAAGCACGAATATATTCTTTAGCACTGTACAATTGGTCATAAAAGACAAAAGGTAAAAAGGACCTTACCTGTGAGCTGAGATATAGTATAATAGTCTGTGAGCTTACAATGTAAATGTTATAAAGGGATTTGAGACAAGAGTTCGCAAGCAGAATTTTGAGGTGATGGCCAGAGAAAATGGAAGGAAAGTTGCAGCTACTGGTAAAATGTAAAGAGAATGAGGAGGCAATTGAGTGAAATCTCAAACAACTAGAGAAGCATGTTATAAATTTAGATGGAACCAGGAAGGATGGATTAAAGAGCCTCTGTATTGCTGTGAGCTGGATTTGTGGATTTGGACCAAAGGAATAGGGATGGAGATAAGTTAAAGTTATACAGTTTGGTCCAAAATTCAGAGTAGGATATGGCAGGTAAATAACTTGTTAGTTGTTACAATATTGTTCTAGCAGGTCCATATAACTGGGTCTTGGAAGATTCATCATGAGTAATTTCAGAAAGGAACAATGAGTAAAAATAGTGGAATTTTTTTTCAAAACTGAGACAACTGTTTGGCGAGCAGATCATTTCAAGAAATTCCCCGATTAATTGGCTGCCATGTTCGATCAACCTTTCAGCTGACGATTATTTCCTGTGGGGATATCTGAAGGAGCAGGTGCAAACAGCGTACACTTGAGCAGCTTAAGGAGTATATGTGTGCAGAAATTTGAGCGCTAGAGCCTCAAACATTAACTAATGTTATGAACAATGCAATCGAAAGAGCCCGACTTTGTGAGGCGACAAATGTAGCTCATTTAAAAGAGGTCATCTACCATACCCAGTCAAACAAATCCCCGTCATTAGGTAATCAATCTATGCAATATCATTGAAATTGGTTCATTGATAAAAAAAAATAAAAGTTGGCACTCTCTGTATAAAAGGTATTTACAGCTAGGAGGAAAAAAAGAAATGGAAAGGGGGAGTGAGGGGGGGGGGGGCATTTGTTGTATACTATGGAAACGTTTACCAACCAGATTCCATCAGCCAACGTTGAATACATATATGTACATGAAATATTGGTGGAATACATGCACTGAAAATTGCAATCAGAAAATTGTCATTGACTTAATCAGGTCAGATAAGAGAGTTTGGCCAGAGTTAACATTAGGTTATTTATCAGTGAGTTTGGACATAGTAAAGTAGCAGGAAATCCTATAAATGAGATTATAGGTGGATTATAGGCTATAGCCTATATAAACAGTTTTATGTTCATTGTAATGTTGAACAGCACCTGCGGAAGACCATGAGCAGATGGTTGAAACGCATTGTGCACTTTTTATTTTATCTTGTTTTATATGAAGTAATACATTCTTTTTAATATATCTTCAACTCCTGGATCCTGATTTGAACTTTCCAATATACGGATAAATCAACAATCTGAGAATCCATTTGAAAGGAGAAAAAGCATCATTGAAAGTGGCATAAAGGCTGTATAAGTTCTGAGCCAACTTCTAATCGGCTCAAAAAATTGTGAGTGGTTTCAGCTCAAAATCTCCATATTATTTCACATTATATACAGATTACACATGTTCTGTTATGTTCTTATATTTCTGTATAGGTAAATTGTACCATGTGTTACCGAATACATCCTTCGTATAAATAGAAGGAAAACCTGCTATCAGTTACCAGTTAAAATATTATACATATATTACAGGTAACCAGTTTCTACCTTTTTGTGTGCACTTTTACCTTTATATATTTACATAGTTTTGTAGATATGGCAGGCAGACGAGTTGTACAGGTAAGTATGGAGCAGGTTTGTAAGTATTGCAGGATAAGCAGGCCAATTAAGGATATTTCCACAGGTTATCTCAGGAGCCAGGATATGAAGTATTTTCAGGTAATCATCAAACTTCAATGTCAAGGCCACTTGCTTTGTTGGAGGTGACCTTTTATAGCAGAATGATTTCATGTTCTACAGGTGAGAGTTGGAAATGACTAGTGGCTAGGGAGGCCACTAGAGGCGAGAAACAGGTACTGGAATTTAAAGTAACAGTATTAAACAGAAAAAGTCTTGCTAGTCAGGAGAGGAACCTGACACCCAGTTCCAAATGGAACTAACAGGCAATGCTTTATTCTTAACTCAGGGCTAGCCCATATGATCATTACACTTAGATTGCCGTGACAAACTTAATAAAATACAAATAACCAAAACATGTCATAAAACATACAGGGAATTATAATAACATATTTATAAAAGGATGGAGAAGACAATATTTAACACCAAATATCTCTCCTGCCTGCAGAATTAGCAATATGCAAATCTACTTTAATATGCAAATTAACAAGCCTTGCTATTCAGGTAGTGCATATTGACATATTCAGGACAGGAGAGCACACAAAACAATTAACAGTACACACACACGTTATAAACACCTGCACATATAAAGGGCACAGGGTGACATAGACATAGGAGCCATTTGGGAACCATTGTGAATTCCTTCTGCTCCCCGTGATGATGACTACCGTCAGAGTCAGTACTGATGTTAGCTGGGTTTGTGGGATGAGACCTGAAAGTTGCAGGAAGAGTCTCAGTATTGCTGTTACGTGCATTAAAGGCAAACTATTGTGCCAGGAAAACAAACTTGTTTTCCTGGCACTACAGTATAACTTCCCCCTCTGTCAAGCCCCCCCCCTCTCTCCCCCCCACCCCTCAGCTCCGCCCACTCTCCTCCCCTGCCAACGCCCTCCGGAAAGGGAACCTAATGTGTATGCGTGGCAATGGCATCATATAATGCTTTCCTATGGGGATTCTGGTGACGCTTGAAGTCCTCTCGCCCAGTGTCATTTACACAACCAAAAGTGGACTTCAAGCCTGAAAGTCTCTCTAATGGCTGTCTGGTAGACAGGCATTAGAGGAGGAGTTAACCCTAGCAGGTAATTATTGCAGATTATAAAAACTGCAATAATTACCACTCTAGGGTTAACCCCTTAAGGACACATGACATGTGTGACATGTCATGATTCCCTTTTATTCCAGAAGTTTGGTCCTTAAGGGGTTAAAGGTGATGGGAGTTTGCACCCAGACCACTTCAATGAGCTGAAATGGTCTGGGTGCCTATAGTGTCCCTTTAAATCTTTTAGGAAATGAAGAGATGCAGCCATTTAAGTGTACTGGTAAAACTAGTAAGAGTCTGAAAGAAAAATATCACTATCTTTATCAGTAGTAATAATATATAAATTATTAATACATTTTGTTACACCCTAAATGGAACCTCACTCAAACTTACAAATGATGTACAGTTACACAAAAGACACAAATAAATATACTTACATCCCTATGAACATGTGATTATAGATTTCAGAGTAGTCATTATAGTAAAGACAAAAGGGAATTGGGGGCACTCCCAGAACATGCATCTTGCAAGAATGGTGTTGCCGTAATGACCAAAATTTATACATAATACAGATTAAGTAACAGCGCACACATAAAAATACATTTCTAAATTATATAAGGATACTTAAAATCACCTATCTCAGCAAACAAATATGGGGATTCAGTTCCAGGGCCGTTTGAAGGAATTTGGGGGCCCCAAGCAAAACGGACATGGAGGCCCCCACATGCTCGCTCAAGGTCTGGGCCCCCCGGCGCCTGAACCCCCTGCCCCCCCCCCCCCCCCGAGTCAGCCCACAGGGATGCAGTGTCTGCAGGGCCGGTGCAAGGATTTTTGCCGCCCTAGGCAAAAGTAAAGTTTGCCGCCCCCATGTGACATCACAGTGCCCCACCCATATGATCTGCCATGTGAACTAACACAGTGCTGCAGTGCCGCCGTGTTTACAATAAAAGGCCTGCAGGGACAGGCTATAGACACCAGAACCACTACATTAAGCTGCAGTGGTTTTGGGGACTATAGTGTCCCTTTAATGTGAGGTAAATTAGAGATTAGTGCCACGAATAATATACTAGATTGCCTACTTACAACCAGATGAGGATGATGATGGGCTTCAGCTGCCGTCTGGCTCCACTGGTCTGGTGTAGAACAGGCTCTCTGGAGGCGGTTTGTAACTGTGGTCACAAAAATCAATGTTCTGGGAGAACGGGAAGCAGCTCCATATTTTGAGGGCCATTTACACAGCTCAAGGTCTGGGTCCCAGGGTCCACCTTCATGTTCCACCAATGAGTTTGTTCACAGGGGTGTGTGTGTGGGGGGGGGGGGGATGTCCTGATGTGTGTAAGGAATGCATTGTGTGAATCTGTGTTTGTATGTGTAAGGGCTGCAAGGTGAGTTTGTGTATGTATGGGATGCAGTGTGTGTGTCTGTAAGGCAGTGTTTCCCAACCCAGTCCTCAAGGCACACCTACCAGTCCAGGATTTAAGGATTACCCAGTTTTGTCTAAGGGGTTTTTAGAAAAAAAAAGAAAAAACACCTTAGACACAACTGGGTCACCCCTAAATCCTGGACTGGTAGGTGTGCCTTGAGGACTGGGTTGGGAAACACTGCTGTAAGGGATGCACTGAGTGTGTGGAAGGGGTGCATTGTGTGTTGCTGTGTGTAAGGGATGCATTGCTTGTGTATGTGTGTCTGTGTGTAATGCATTGTGTGTTTTTCTGTGTGCAAGGGGTGCATTGTGTGTGTGTGTGATGGATGTCAATCTCTCCCCCTACCCCCGTCAATTTCCTTCTTCTCCCCCCTCTCCAATTTCCTTCTTCTCCCCCCCTCCAATTTCCTTCTTCTCCCCCTCCCTCTCATTGCCTTCTCCCCCTCCAATTTCCTTCCTTCTCCCTCTCCCTCTCATTTCCTTCCTTCTCCCCCTCCCTCTCATTTCCTTCCTTCTCCCCTCCCTCTCATTTCCTTCCTTCTCCCTCCCTCCAATTTTCTTCCTCTCCCCCCTCCAATTTTCTTCCTCCCTCCCCCCTCAAGTTTCCTTCCTCCCTCCCCCCTCAAATTTCCTTCCTCTCCCCCTCCCTCAAATTTCCTTCCTCTCCCTCAAATGTCCTCTCCCCCTCCCTCAAATGTCCTCCCTTCCTCTCCCCCCTCAAATTCCTACCTCTCCCTCCCCTCCCTCAAATTTCCTTCCTCTCCCCCCCTTCGAATTTCCTCCCTTCCTCTCCCCCTCCAAAATGTCCTCCCTCCCTCTCCCCCCCACTCCCTCAAATTTCCTCCCTCCCTCTCCCCCCCACTCCCTCAAATTTCCTCCCTCCCTCTCCCCCCCACTCCCTCAAATTTCCTCCCTCCCTCTCCCCCTCCACCCACTCAAATTTCCTCCCTCCCCCCCACCCACTCAAATTTCCTCCCTCTCCCCCCCACCCACTCAAATGTCCTCCCTCGCCCCCCCACCCACTCAAATGTCCTCCCTTCGCCCCCCCCACCCACTCAAATTTCCTCCCTCTCCCCCCCACCCACTCAAATTTCCTCCCTCCCTCTCCCCCTCCACCCACTCAAATTTCCTCCCTCTCCCCACCCACTCAAATTTCATCCCTCTCCCCCCACCCACTCAAATGTCCTCCCTCGCCCCCCACCCACTCAAATGTCCTCCCTTCGCCCCCCCACCCACTCAAATTTCCTCCCTCTCCCCCCCACCCACTCAAATTTCTTCCCTCCCTCTCCCCCCCACCCACTCAAATTTCCTCCCTTCGCCCCCCCCACCCACTCAATATTCCTCCCTCTCCCCCCCACCCACTCAAATTTCCTCCCTCTCCCCCCTACCCACTCAAATTTCCTCCCTCTCCCCCCCACCCACTCAAATTTTCTCCCTCGCCCCCCCTCCCCACCCACTCAAATTTTCTCCCTCCCCCCCTCCACCCACTCAAATTTTCTCCCTCCCCCCTCCCCACCCACTCCAATTTTCTCCCTCTCCCCTCCCCACCCACTCAAATTTTCTCCCTCCCTCCCCCCCACCCACTCAAATTTTCTCCCTCCTCCCCCCCCCCCCCCAAATTTTTTACCCGGCGGGCGCGCGAGGGAGCACTCTCCCTGGCTGAGTGCTTCCTCTTCAGCTCCCTCGCGCGCCGAATACTGATGCCGGAGCCGGAAGATGACGTCATCTTCCGGCTCCGGCATCAGTACGGTGCGCGAGGGAGCTGAAGAGGAAGCACTCAGAGGAGAGTGCTCCCTCGCGCGCCCGCCGGGTGTCAGCAGGGCCAGCCTCTGGGGGGCCCTGAGGTGACCGGCTGCTGGGCCCCCCAGAAGAAGAGGCTGGCCCAGTGGGAACATACCGGGGTCGTAGGGCCCCCTGCGACCCGGTATGTTCCCACTGAATGTGGGACCCGGACGACCTGAGCAGTCCGGGCCCCCCAGGACCCATGCCCCTGCCGGCTCTGCTTGGGGCCCCGGGCCAGTTCGGGGCCCCAAGCAGTTGCTTGTTTTGCCTGTCGGCTAGCGACGGGCCTGTTCAGTTCCACCATATGGCCATATTGTGTTAAGCCCACGACTACTTCACAGTACCCCAAAATCTGTGGGTCCTACACTAATTTCAATGTGGGACACACATTACATAGTCCTAGCGCTAAATAAGCTGAAATTTATTTAAAATCTGTTGTAAGATCATTGTGAATATATATAATTCGAAATGAATGTCATAAACACAAATTCAAAAAAATGCAGTGTCTATACTAAACAATTAAAGTAATAGCACTTTGATGTATATACTCACAATGCAAATTATATATCTCCTCAATGAAAATTATGATTGAAGAGACATTACTATCCCAAACCTCCTCAAATATATACCTGCTGTCACCTCCAAAGGGGCCTCTGAAGCTGGGAGGCTGGGTTGGGTGCTCAACGCTAAAGGAATCTGGTGTGAATTCCAAACTTTCATAGTAAAGACAAAAGGGAATTGGGGGCACATCTGGAAAATGCATTTGGCAGGAATGGTGCTGTCGCAGTGACCAAATATTATACATAATACAGAATTTCTAAATTCTATAAGGCTGCTTAATATCACCTATCTCAGCAAACAAATATGGGAATTCAGTTCCAACGTATGGTCATGAGTGGTTATAGGGTCACGAGTGCCCAGGCATTGTTCCACAGTAAGACAACTTACCTGCGACCCTTGGGTGCCCGCTGCCACATTCACTATATGCAGTTTTCTCCTGCAGGAGAATCCATATTGTTCTTAAAGCAAAGCAGGGCCAGGCCGGATGAGAGTGTCAGCAAAGGTTACTATGGGGCAGCACCAGTATACTCCTGGAACCATAACCCCTACATAGGACTGTAGTGCTTATGGTGCTTGAAGCATTTCTTTAAATTAAAAGTAAAATTGCAAACTGTACTTTAAACAACTGCACTATACTGAAACTCTAGTTTTGAATGAGAATTAAAATTGTCAAGGGCAGCCACAAAGATCACTTATGACTTAATAACCACCCTGCAGCCATTTGATCATAATCTTAAATAGTTGTCAGATAAAATTAGTTTTTGCTTTTTTTTCAAGAAAATATATTTCCTGTTTAGATATCAGTTGGTTATTAATCTCAGGCTTTGGTCTGACATTTATGCTGCAAGATGTTTTTGTGTGCTTTCTGAAGCAAATAGCACAATCTGCTCAAACGAACACCTGTTTAATATCCACACAACACTGAAATATTCTTGAGAAACATTCTAATAAGCTTGTAAATATTTTCTGTTTCTAGTGAAATACATATTTATTAAAAAAGTTTACCAGTTATAATTCTTAATATATATTTTCATTCTATATCCAGCAATCCAATATGACATGACTTAATCCCTGGTCCTAGTAAAGAAATGGAATTGAGGGCACTACCTAAACATGCATTTCTCAGGAATATATTATAAAGTGACACCCTTAAATCTTGAAGTGGAAAAACACACCATATGGGAATCAAATCCTAAAGGGTAATTTATCTATAGGGTAAAATATTACAGGATTCCTCCCAGTCCTCACAATATATACAAACATGCTCTGGTTTAGCTGTAGAGGCGTTTGGCAGATGCCAGATTCTCTATCATCTCTAAAACATTTGATGTGCCTAAAATCAATACACATTTGTGAGTGCAACTTTGAAAATATCGCTATATTGTGTGTTAAAGGGAAACTCCAGTGCCAGGAAAACAATCTGTTTTCTTGGCACTGCAGCCCACTAACCTTCCTCAGAATAAAGGTACTAAAACCAATCAGAAATGCTGCACAGACTCAAATCACCATAACCACTTCAAATCACTGACGTGGGCATGGTGCTTGGAGTAACTATTTAAACATGTCAGTAAAAATGAAACACCATCAGGAAACAAGTTATTCCTTATTTTAGTGACAAACGTTAAGTATTATCCCTATTTTTCCAACTTGTCTATTGACTGTTGACTCATCTCTACACTATGCTGCTTAGTAAATAAATTCCCTGGTTTTAAAGGGATCAAAAGATGTGGCTCGATGCAGTAAGAGCCAGAGAATGAAGACAATGCTATTTTGTTTCAGATATATGTTTTCTTTTATTCTATGTCTTGCTTTTGTATACGACTAATGCCAATGTGCTGACAGCTAAACTTTTAAAATGATGAAGTGATTTGTCACAGTCAATAATCTTTAGCTACTAACACAGGCACTCCATAAAAAGTCATCTTATATAGTTAAATGCATAAATGACTACTGAAGCTACATTAAGGAAGCAGTGTATCAACATTTATATGACAGGTCAAATGCAGATTCTCGATGGAATGCCACATTTAATGCATATATATCACATGGAAAAATTGTAATTTGTAAGAAATTGCAGAAATATTCTTGTATTCTCCCGTTATTATCATAGCATTATATTTTATAGAATACTGTTCTCTATCTACATTTGTTGTTGCTCAGATAATGAAAAGGGACACTTTACACACCTAAAGCGGTTTAGCTCGTTTTTTTTTTTCTAAAGTGCAGATTTCAATATGAATTTTTTTTTTACTTCTGAAACTGAACCTTGTGACAGCCCCCCTGGCTGTCAATCTGACAACCAGACTTGCAATTTCCTCAGCTGCATTGAGTAGTCTGTAATTGTACACAAAATGTCTGGGCTGTGGAAGAAGGAGAGGGCTTGAAAAACGTATTTGTATGTTTTGCTTTCTTTAGATATACTGCAATAAAATATTTGTATGTTTTGCTTTCTTTAGATATACTGCAAATAAAAAATGCATATTTGAATACACGCATGTTTTCATTTGTGATATATCTATGAAATGTTACAAAATTGGTAAAAATATATTCCATTAGAGTGTTCCTTTAGTTTTATTGATTGTAAACACTATGCATAATAATATGAGGTGCAATGTTGGGTCATATCTTAAAAAAAAAATAAAAAAAAAAATGCCTGAATATTCAAGGTAACAATTATTTTGACAAACAAAAACTGACAACATTATAATAAATTAGTGACCCTCAAAAAAGTAAAATGTTAAATTTACATCATGCATAATGGAAAAGTAAAGTTTACCCAGAAAGGTTGAAAACATCGTTAGTTCGGATCATTACTAATATTTATCTAAAAACATGGTTAGGGCCACCCGATGGAAATGAAGATCATCAGCAGAGTGGGCCTGGTAACAGCGCAACCGGGCCCCCTCTGATGATGTCAGACGCTGGGAGGAAGTGACTGCCCCGGTCACTTCTCCCAGCAACTACCGGGAGCCGCGCGGGAGGAAGCAGAGGGAGTCAGAGTGGGAACTCTGACTCCCATCAACCTGAGTCAATGGACCCCAGGGAAGTCACCTTCCTGCACCTAAAAGGTAGGTAATAGGAGGGTGACTAAAATATTTTGCATGTGTTTGTGTTAGTGTATGTGTCTCTGTGTGTCTATGTATGTTCTGTGTGTATGTATGTGTGTCTGTGTCTGTATGTATGTGTGTCCAGGGCCGGCGCTACCATAAGGCGGCACAGGCGGCCGCCTTAGGGCGCTCCGGCCCAGGGGCGCAAATGTCCAGGTGACCGGCAGGAGAGAAGCACACAGCACTCCTCTCCTGCCGGTCACTTCTTGTAGCGTGACCGAGCGGCGGCGGCAGCATCCCCACAGACCAGCCTTTCTTCCTGCATCATGCCGCGGACTGTGTGGAGGGGGCGGGGATATGAACACGTCATATCCCTGCTCCCCGCGTAGCACACAGCCCGGCTGGCTCCTTGCAGGAGCCGGAAATACCGCCCCCTCCGGATCTGCATGGTTGGAGCTGCGTGGGAGAGCAGAGAGGAGGGGCTGGGAGAGGAGATCAGCCCATAACTCCCAACTACCTCAGCCACATCTTCACACTGGATTCCAGGGAAGCCACCCTCCTGCACCCAAAAGGTAGGAAACAGGAGGGTGGCTATAAAAGTATATATGATTAGCATATGTATGTGTGTGTGTATCTGTGTGTGTATCTGTATGTCTGTCAGTGTGTGACTGTGTGTGTATCTGTATGTCTGTCAGTATGTGCATCTGTATGTCTCTGTGTGTAGGTGTTTGTATCTGTATGTCAGTGTGCATGTCTGTCACTGTGTCTGTGTGTGTCAGTGTGTGTGTGTGTGTGTGTGTATGTTGTCAATCTGTGTATCTGTATATGTACCAGTATATATATATATATATATATATATATATATATGTGTGTATGTGTATCGCAGTGTTTGTGGCAATGTTTGTGTAAATGTGCATACATCTCAGCAGTAAAACGCCAACACTACATACAAAGACACCCCTGCATTCAAACGTCAACACAACACACCCCTACATTCACATAAACATACTCCATACTGTATACAAAAACATGCTTACATTCAATTACATAAACGCTGGCCTGAGATGTAAATATGTACATGTGACTGCATGTGTGACTGCTTGTGTCTTTATGTCTCTCTATGACTGTATGTCTGTGTCTGTATGTCTCTGTATGACTGTGTCTGTATGTCTCTGTATGACTATGTCTGCATTTATATGAGTTTACCTGTAAGTGTAGATTGTTTGACTGTCTGTATGCATTTGTTTGTTTGATTGTGTGTCTGTATATCTTTGTCACTGAGTGCCTAAATAACGGTCTGTATGCCTGTATGATTGTGTGTTTCTATTTTTGTGTCTTTGTGCATATATGTATTTTTGCCCATTTATCTATGTTTGTATGGGAGAAAGAGACAAAAAGGGGCTGGGGGAAGAAATAGACATAGAATGTGGCTGGTGGGGAAGTAAGAAATAAACAAGAGGGGTTATAAGAGACACACTAAAGGGGGTGTAAGAAACAAAAGGGCAAGACATTAAAGAGAGGGCATATGAAGCACTAAAGAGGGTAATAAAATCAAAAAGGGGCTACGAGACTCAAAGGTGAAGATGCATTTTTTTGTTTGGGGGGCAGCAAAATGCATCTTCGCCTGTGTAGCCAAAAATCCTTGCACCGGCCCTGTGTGTGTGTATGTGTGTCTCTGTATGTGTGTGTGTATGTGTGTGTGTGTCTATGTATGTGTCTGTATTTATCTGTGTGTGTGTCTGTGTGTCTATGCATGTGTCTGTATGTATATGTGCGTGTGTGTGTCTCTGTGTATTTGTATGTGTGTCTGTATGTATGTGTCTGTGTGTGTATATGTGTGTCTGTCTGTGTGCATGTCTATGTGTGTGTGTGTGTGTATGTGTCTCTGTGTGTATGGATGGAGGGGCCCCATGGATCAGTTTTGTCGGGGCCCCATGGATTGTGTGTACGCCACTGGACAGAAGCATTCAGTGTCTGTGTTAAAATCAGTGCTTTTAACATTCGAACCCTGTACAAAGTAATTTCTTGGCATAACTACCACCTCTTGATATTCTTTTATACTGTTTTAGTGGGGATAGAGAACCTCATCCATTAGGTTTTTTGCTGCCCACATCGCTCCACTCTCCCTTCTCAGCACTCCCCTACCCTATCTGTATTTGATTTCGAATAAGCACTAATTTGAACTGAAATGGAACTGACTGCATCCAGCAGGATGCACATCTACAAATGATCATTCACTTGCTTTTTGCAAGTGATCGATAATTTGAAGTACTATTTACACGCTTGAAGCGCTGACAGCCAGCGGGCAAATAATTAAAAAAAACAGTGCCAAGGTTAATCGTGTGGCAACTGGCTAGCTCTTGCTACCCCCACCCAAGGCTAGCTGGTGAGGGTATTTAATCAAAGAAATGTGGGGACATCGTAAAGTCCCCTACTATCCTCACCCATTGAGAGCGGGTGGGGTTTGCAAAATTTATACTGGGGACCATAGTATCCCCACCCATCATCGGCATGTGGGGGCTATTATTATATAATCTATTATATAACCCCTAGTGTCCCTAACCCAGCCCCCAATGTACTGGTAGCAGATGTGGGCTCTAATATTAATATACTGGGGGGACCGAATATCCCCACCTGAGACCCTATCTGATGACTATATGTGGAACATCTAATAAAAATATTCAAGGTGGGATCTACTGTTCCATCAAGCCCCCACCCATGGGTGGAGCTTGGGGGCCTTAAACAAATATACAATTGCCATTTTCTGCACCCCGCCTGTAAAAATAAATATATATTTTAACTATCTGAAGTCTTGTTTCTTGTAAATTTTCTTCTAATCTTCAGCCTTGAAAAACGGCCATATTAAAAAAAAAAAAGAATATTGCAACGCAACTTTTAAAACTAAAATGAAAAACCATATAAAAAAAACCTGCGGAAAAGTTAAAAACCTGACACAAAAAAAAAACAGATCTATCTTTGGGCTCAGCTCAGAATGAGGTTTCAAAGTGGGAAAATATGTTACAAAAGGTTTTCCATGCTTTGAATTCTCATTAGAGCACTCTGATTGGTTGGTTTATAAGCCAACCAGTCAGTGCCCTGTCATGAAAGTCTCACTTCTTTCTTTCATGCAAGCAGCCAGATGTTTTTTTCCTAATTTGGAGCCATTCGGATTATAATGAATAACCCTGTCTATCAAAACATGATACATTCTGCTAACTTTTAGCTTTAAACCAGTAATCTTCTCTTTATACCATCTGACCTATAATTGCTCTGGACAAATCCATGGATTTATTTTGAAACTTTTGTCTTTAGCTGCACATGTAAAATTCACTAAAAGCACAAGTAAAAATCACAAGATTTAAAACTATGAATATTTTTTTCCCATTTATAAATATTAATGCTTTTAGTTTTATGTATACATATAGGCTTAAAAAAATCCTTAACAGTAGTATTATGGTTACGAGTCTGCTTTCAGAGACTCTCAATAAATCTGAGGAAATTCAGTGGAGCAGATTAAGCAGTAATTATTGCAGTTAGCATGTTTATCTCCTAAGTTAAACATTATTGTAGGATTCATTGATATTGGTGTGCTGTGGACCGAATATCTCCACCTGCAATTTACCCCCTATAATGCCCACTTGTTACTTGATCTGTTACTAAAAGAAATGTTGAGTAGCTATCCCCTAACCATCGATTATCTTTTGGATAAATATATATCCAAGTCCACAAGGGGCCAATGTTGAAGCTTCGAAACATGCCACATTTAAAGGGACACTGCAGGCACCCAGACCACTTCAGCTCATTGAAGTGGTCTGGGTGCTGTGTCCCTTTTGAACCTAGTGCTGTTTACATTGCAGCACTAGGTCTGCCCTCAATGGCTGTCTACCAGACATCCACTGGGGCGCTTCCCGAATCGTAACAGACTTTTGGTTCATTATCTGATGCTGGACATCCTCACGCTCTGCATGAGGACCTCCAGCGTCAAATTTTCACCATCGGAAAGCATTGATTCAACGCTAGTAACGGGATGGAGGAGGGGGCGAAACTTCTACCCAGCACCGAGGGACATCAGTGCTGGGATAAAGTGAGTACATAACCCTTTATTTACCCGGGGGGGGGGGGGGGGTGGTTCAAGGGAGGGGGGGGCAGAGGGATTGGTAGCCAGGAATACAGATTTGTACTTCTGGCACTACAGTATCCCTTTAAATTATTTATTGCAACGACATCTGCTTAATGTCTCAGGAATTTGTTGAGAAACATCTGATACTACCTTCTTTTCAAATCAAATTTATTGAACACGTTTGAAAACTATGATATTTACAATACATAACAGAACAATAGAAAACAATAATTAGATAACAAATTCTTCTTAGAATGACACTAATATGCAGAACGTTTCAGGATTACCCAATTCTATACCAAAGGGAATACTGACAAAACCTGGACAGTTGGTGTGCCTTGACGATTGGAATGAGAACAACTAATATTAAAGTGTTCTTAAAAGTAACAATGACATTCTGTTTTTTTTTTTTTCTTTTTACTGTATTTATTAACCTCCTTCCCAACATACCATCCTACACTTAGTGGGTAGTGATGTACCGAACTGTTCGCTGGCGAATAGTTCCCGGCGAACATAGCGTGTTCGCGTTCGCCGCCACGGGCGAACACATGGGCGGTTCGATCTGCCCCCTATTCGTCATCATTGAGCAAACTTAGACCCTGGGCCTCACGGTCAGCAGACACATTCCAGCAAATTAGCAGCAGACCCTCCCTTCCACACCCTCCCACCTCCCTCCCAGCATCCATTTTAGATTCATTCTGAAGCTGCATGCTTAGTGAGAGGAGGGAAAGTGTAGCTGCTGCTCATTAGATAGGGAAAGTGATAGCTAAGCTAGGGTATTCAGTGTCCACTGCAGTCCTGAAGGACTCATCTGATCTCTGCTGTAAGAACAGCACCCCAAAAAGCCCTTTTTAAGGCTAGAACATCAGTCTGCTTTTTTTTTCTTCTGTGTAATGTAATTGCAGTTGCCTGCCTGCCAGCTCCTGTGTCAGGCTCACAGTGCATACTGTGTCCATTTGCCCAGTGCCACCACTCACTCACTGGTGTCACAATAGCTTAAGCTTGACATTTAAAAATAAAAAACATTTTTTCACTGTAATAAATTGAATAGCAGTTAGTTGTCTGCCAGCTTCTGTGTCAGGCTCAGTGGATACTGTGCCCATTTGCCCAGTGCCACCACTTATATCTGGTTTCACAATAGCTTATGCTTGACATTTAAAAATAGATTATTTTTTTTTCACTGTAATAGATTGAATAGCAGTTAGTTGCCTGCCAGCTTCTGTGTCAGGCTCACAGTGGATACTGTGCCCATTTTCCCAGTCAGTGCCACCACTCATATCTGGTGTCTATTTAGTGTGCTTTTACAAAGAAAAAAAGTTTTCCAGTGTAAGCGAATAGCAGTCAGTGTCCTTAAAGCGGGTGTGTCAGGCCTTCAGCGTGTGCTCTGCAGACCCCTGCCAGTGCACTTTGACAGTTGACACTCATATATGGTGTCTCTATAGCGTGCTTTTACAAAGAAATAAGTTTTCCAGTGTAAGCTAATAGCAGTCAGTGTCCTTAAAGCGGGTGTGTCAGGCCTTCCTTCAGCGTGTGCCCTGCAGACCCCTGCCAGTGTACTTTGACAGTTGCCACTCATATCTGGTGTCTCTATTGCGTACTTTTACAAAGAAAAAAAGTTTTCCATGTAAGCTAATAGCAGTCAGTGTCCTTAAAGCGGGTGTGTCAGGCCTTCCTTCAGCGTGTGCCCTGCAGACCCCTGCCAGTGTACTTTGACAGTTGCCACTCATATCTGGTGTCTCTATAGCGTGCTTTTACAAAGAAAAAAAGTTTGCCAGTGTAAGCTAATAGCAGTCAGTGTCCTTAAAGCGGGTGTGTCAGGCCTTCCTTCAGCGTGTGCCCTGCAGACCCCTGCCAGTGTACTTTGACTGTTGCCACTCATATCTGGTGTCTCTATAGCGTGCTTTTACAAAGAAAAAAACGTTTTCCAGTGTAAGCTAATAGCAGTCAGTGTCCGTAAAGCGGGTGTGTCAGGCCTTCAGCGTGTGCCCTGCAGACCCCTGCCAGTGTACTTTGACAGTTGCCACTCATATCTGGTGTCTCTATTGCGTACTTTTACAAAGAAAAAAAGTTTTCCATGTAAGCTAATAGCAGTCAGTGTCCTTAAAGCGGGTGTGTCAGGCCTTCCTTCAGCGTGTGCCCTGCAGACCCCTGCCAGTGTACTTTGACAGTTGCCACTCATATCTGGTGTCTCTATAGCGTGCTTTTACAAAGAAAAAAAGTTTGCCAGTGTAAGCTAATAGCAGTCAGTGTCCTTAAAGCGGGTGTGTCAGGCCTTCCTTCAGCGTGTGCCCTGCAGACCCCTGCCAGTGTACTTTGACTGTTGCCACTCATATCTGGTGTCTCTATAGCGTGCTTTTACAAAGAAAAAAACGTTTTCCAGTGTAAGCTAATAGCAGTCAGTGTCCGTAAAGCGGGTGTGTCAGGCCTTCAGCGTGTGCTCTGCAGACCTCTGCCAGTGTACTCTGCCACTCATATCTGGTGTCACAATAGCGTGCATTTAAAAACAAAAAACTTTTTCACTGTTATAGATTGAATAGCAGTTACTTGTCTCCAAGCGTCTGTGTGTCAGGCCTACAACGTGTACTCTGCCAACCTTTGCCAGTTCACAGTGCCACTTATATCTGGTGTCCCAATAGCTTGCATTTAAAAACCAAAAAACTTTTTTCACTGTTATAGATTGAATAGCAGTTAGTTGTCTCCAAGCGTCTGTGTGTCAGGCCTGCTCATCTGCCCACAGTCAGGTGTCTGTCAAGGACATGTTTGAGCGTAAGAAGCCAATGTCAGAAAGTCACCCCCTTGCCCGGCGTCTGACAGCTGGCTTGTCTGTACTATTAGCCCGCCAGCTTTTACCATACAAGCTGGTGGAGTCTGAGGCGTTCAAAAAAATTGTAGCTATTGGGACACTGCAGTGGTAGGTACCCGGCCGAAATTTCTTTTCACAAAAGGCAATCCTCAACCTGTACTCGATTGTGCAAAAGGAAGTAATGGCATGTCTGGCACACAGTGTTGGGGCAAGGGTCCAACTGACCACTGATACCTGGTCTGCAAAGCATGGTCATGGCTGGTATATCACCTACACTGTGCATTGGGTAAACCTGCTGACGGCTGCCAAGCATGGAATGCGTGGCTCTGCAGAGGAGTTGGTGACACCGCCACGACTTGCAGGCAGGCCTGCTGCCACCTCCTCTACTCCACCTACTCCATCCTCTTCCATAACCTCCTTGGATGAATCCTCTTCTGCTGCTGCGTCTTGCTCCACATCAACGGCACCCCCCCAGCTCCCCAGGAATTATTCCACATCCCGGATACGGCAGTGTCACGTCGTCTTGTATTTGACTTGCTTGAAAGCAGAGAGTCACACCGGACAAGCACTCCTGTCCGCCCTGAATGCACAGGTGGAAAAGTGGCTGACTCCGCAGCAACTGGAGATCGGCAAAGTGGTTTGTGACAATGGAACAAATTTGTTGGCGGCATTGAAGTTGGGCAAGTTGACACATGTGCCGTGCATGGCACATGTATGTAATCTGATCGTACAACGCTTTGTGCATAAGTACACAGGCTTACAGGACGTCCTTCTTGTCTCTGTACTTAACTGCCAACAGCACAACAAATAGTGCGCCACAATCAGCCACTTTATTTCTTAAGGAACACACTGCTCTGAGATAATACCCTTCAACCAAAGACAGAGACAGTAAGCTGAAGCCAGAAAAGGGGTTGAATGGTAATCTAAAAGGGGGTAACCCTAAATATGTAACTTTAAAACATATGAACTCAAAAAATTGCCATTGTAGTGTAACTCACTACTTTAAGGTAAAACCAATTCCTTTTTATTTATTAGATTAAAATGAAATTACCCACATAATAAAGAAAGGAAAAAAGGAAAACTGTACCAGGGTTAGAAAAACGTGATTTAATAAAGTGATAACCACTGTGGTTTATAGTCTGGTTCTAAACTTGCTACAAATAAATTATGCACTTGTTCAATTTGATGTAAAATTAAATATAGTTGCAAAGGGACAGTCCTTGTATCAAAATTAGACACAATATATTGGAAAATTTGTAGCACTTTAGTATCTCAGTTACTTCAAGTAGCCAAAGTTTAGATAAAGATACAGACTGTTTAGGGAGATCATTGCACAAGTAATTACACCTTGGGGTATTTAATAGAGGTCCAGCATAAAAAGTGTATTTCAAAAGCCTTCTTGTCTTCTTGTCTCTTGTCTCTTGTCTCTTGTTTTTTTTCAGTAGAAACAAGATTAATAAAAGAAAAGGAGATTTTATGTGTAGAATTCCAACAACCATATTGTTTTTTTAAAATCCCATAATCCCATAGGTGATATCACACCACATATTAAAAATCATAAGGCGCAGCAAAGCTGGTACAAATTCAATCTCTCTTCAGTTCCGTATTTGCTGGAAGAGGCAGAGACAGTAGGGGATATTCATCCAAGTGTTCTTTTTTATAAAGTAGTGCAAAAATGAAAAAGGAGCAGAGTCACCAATAAAATGTACCTGCTGATTCCTCTGGTTTCATTTATAATGGCCCTACATATAGTACTCTAGACCATTATTTAGAACAGAATACTTAAAAAAAAATCTCTCTCAGTGAATCAGCTCCTCTCCCAGGATATGTCTAAAAGAAGAGAGGCTGTCTGGGTATGCAACTTCCAGTAACATGCAGAGATGTGTGTGTACAATGGGTTTAAAAGTAGCCTAACTCAAACTCAGCATGAATTATATTATCTATGTAATATAGGCTTCAGCTTTATATATCTTTTATATGGCATTTTAAAAATTGGGTTTACGGCTATTCTACATAATCTACCTGACAAATCGAAGGTTAGATGGTCATGTAATGTAAGAGTCACAAAATTGAGAATTCTATGTGAATTTGAATAATGCTTTTGTGGGATTTTGGGTTTCGCTGTTATGTATGATACATTTTCATATGATGTATGTGGCCAGCAAAGGTGCAGACCAAATGAACTTAGCACTGGACCACAGAAAATATAAATCAACCTACTCCCTGACCCAAGGTCACAAAAGAGAGAGTGAGGGGATGCATTTTATTGAAATTGTAAATATATATATGTAAAAAAATTAAAAGTTGCTCACCCATCCCCTTTATGCACACACAGTATATACCACGCCACACTATACCCCCACTGTCCCCCCCCCCCCCCCACTGCTGTTTTTGTCGATGATGGTATTTTATAGTTGCAGATATGGTCTGGCAACTGTCACCTCTCTCATTCCTTACTGGGTTAAATAAAATTAGACATTTGTTAATAATCTGAATTTGGCCAATTTGGAGAACGTATTTCTCTTGATAGCATCTAATGGATAGACTCAAATATGTTCTTTAGAATTACATAGGCAAAGAATATTTATAGGCATTATTGTCCCTTGACAGTCCATGATAATACAGTTTACAGATTTGTCAATGTAAACATTGTGTTGCTAAATGCTAGAGAGATGTAATTAGATGGTTTCTGTTGAAATTAAAAATAGTACACATGACAAACTTTGATTAAGTATACAGAATGCCTACCACTTAAATTGTCTAACCTACTCCTATATTTTGCGTATCAGATGCCTTAATGACATCCATGTGTTGCTCTGAGAATAGTGAGCCATAAATAACACTGCACAACCTATATTTAATGTTAAATGGAACATTGTTTAGACATCAAAAATACAGATGGCATGAGAAACATAGAGTAAGCTTTAAGACAACTGCTGCGCCCCAACAAGCTATATTAGGTGGAATGCTGTCTACACTGTGCAATGAGAATTGTACCTGTAGATACTGTTGGGTTTGTAATACTGATCAACATTGATGGTGAAGTTGAAACTAATCAGATAAAATGCAAGTGTCAAGCTTACTATAGTTTTGTCAGGATTACAAGTTGATCCAGCACGCAGTTCTGTGTCACACCTAGGACTAATGATAACGTATTACCGGACCTTAGAATGGTAGGACTTAACGTCTCCACGAATAGTCAAAATACTTGCCAAGGTCAGGGACACAGAATCAGACACATGGATGAGGGAAAGCCAAAAGTACCAGAAAATCAAGATCACGAACGCATTCTCGGATAACCATAGGCATGAAACCACGACAGGGCACTGAGCAAGAGGAGAACTGGGCCTAAATACCCGTCCTATGAATCCGATTGGCTGTAACTGGCCTTTAACCCCAAAGGCAATTACCAGGCTTCCATTTGCATGATTGCTGCTCAGCATAAACCCTCATGTGGCTTTGATTGCTGCATGGCACAACTTTTCCTGTCAGGACAGTAATGTTGCTTCCCACAACTTTTCCTGTCAGGACAGTAATGTTGCTTTGCACAACTTTTCCTGTCAGGACAGTAAATGCCATTAACCACATTTTTATGTGCGGATGAGTACGTGACAAGTTTATGTTTGTTAGATTTAAATGTAGAACCTAGATTACAGTATAATCTAAACTAAAACCTATATAAATATACATTTTCTGAGAATCCTTATACAGTTAAATTAATATTTTGATTATATTTATTTTAGTATAATTCCTAATTTCTAATTTTAGGTCAAAATAGACTAATTAGATAAATAAATGCTTTCAGGATGGCTGCCCTGGCCTTAAATTTCATATTCACATTTAATTCACTTGGAATTCTCACTATTGTGAATAACCCTGTGAGAATTATTTTCTAGGTTTCCATTTTATGTGTGTGAAAATTAAATTGTATTGAAGGGATTTGGGATGTATTATAATGGGCATAATTTCTATGCTTTATTTGTGAATATCAGTAGTGAATACCAAAACGACTTTTAATAAGGTGAAAATGTGAAATTTATGATGGGAGTGACAGTATTGAACACTGCAAATGTGCTCTTGCATAGGCAGAAAAAAGCTACTATAGTCTTGTAGAACATCTAGTGACTTTAAAAACATTTAATATTGTGCTGTTTTGGAGAAGTGGGATATTGGAGTAACAAAACTGGCTTAAGCTTCAAATTAATGTATATATATATTTTTCTTTTTCAACAGTCCCGGAGCAACCTAAATCAAAGCACCAAAAGGAAGGTATGTGCTGTGTTTCTTTTTATAAAATAGTTTCCCTGGTTAAGAAGGGTTTTATGTGACTTTGTTTCATAGACCAGCATAATGATATTACACAGTTATTAATGGTAATGATGGAAATGTGGCAATCATTTTGGGACTGCTTTGTGTGGGGGATTGTTTGTGATGTATTTTGGGGTGGCAACCTCTGGTTTATGTGTATGAGAACAGCTACTGATTTTGTGTGTGTGTGTATAGGGATGCTTGTTGTGTTGTATTTGTGTAGGTGGCTACTTGTTATTTTATATGTGTGTATGTAGTGTGGTGTGTAGGGAAGCTTTTAGCATTAAGAAAAGGAACGACTACAGAGTTAGAAAAAACTAGCTCTGGAGTCAAGCGGACTAAATGGGCAACATACATGGGCATAACCCAGAACGATATAAACTAAGAGAGAAAAAGGTCCCAAGTATTAGGGTAGATGGAAGGGAGAGCACGAGTCCTGCTTCCAAAGACCACTAATCGAGGGTGTGCCCATACAGGAGGGTACACAACTAACTAAAGTCCCATGGCTGAGTACATAAAGTAAACACAAGAAATAAAATAAAATAAAAAAGTCTTTATTGAGAAGTTAAGTTACTAAAAACCAAAAAATTGGTAACCCAAGAAGGTGCAAGCAAAATGTGCGAAAAAAAGGGGGGGGGGGTGGGGGGAGAGGGGGTATGTATATGGAAAAAACGTGCTACACACACAGGGTCTCAATCGTTAAGTAAAGGTCACATAGGTATACCCCTCAGAAATAATATACTATGTGTGAAGTATATTACAGGGGGACCATACAATAGCCAAGGGCTAAATATAGCACAATGAGAATCAGCGGTGGGCTGGCACTAGTATGAGCAGGCAGAGATATCAATATGCGTAAATTAAGCTCCACTGCGTTAGTTCAGCCTAGTAGCGTGCCACAGACACCTCTATGGGTCATAGGGGGAGCAGACCCGTGGTATGAGCTGCCCTCCTAGTAAGGATAACGGTAATGTCACCTATATAGCCATAGAGGTGCCTCTAGATGACCCCCATATTGCAGTACATATAGGAAGATAGGCTCCCCTTATATTAAGCTAAGAGCCCCTCTTTAGTAAGAGCGTAAGGGGTAGATTACCTAAACTCCTAACTGTATTATAAACTCAGAGTGCTTAGTAGCCCTATCTAAAAAGATATTGAGTTCCAGGCTATTGCAATAGGAGGTATAGGCAGAGGATTCCCTAGAAGGCAAAATCCTAGGAGGTTAGTAGGTAAATCAAAGCCCTACTATTGCTGTTCGGCATGCAAGCCGGGCAGAATCCAGCCCTAAATCTAGTGACCGCTATAAATCATTTCGAAGGCTAAAGGGGAGACCCAAAAAGGGTGAGTGAGAACCCCAAACCCCAGCGTCTAGCTCTTAGTAAGAGCGTAAGGGGTAGATTACCTAAACTCCTAACTGTATTATAAACTCAGAGTGCTTAGTAGCCCTATCTAAAGAGATATTGAGTTCCAGGCTAATACAATAGGAGGTATAGGCAGAGGATTCCCTGAAAGGCAAAATCCTAGGAGGTTGGTAGGTAAATCAAAGCCTTACTAATACTGTTCGGCATGCAAGCCGGGCAGAATCCAGCCCTAAATCTAGTAACCGCTGTAAATCATTTCAAAGGCTAAAGGAGAGACCCAAAAGGGTGAGTGAGAACCCCAAACCCCAGCGTCTAGCTCGACGCGCGTTTCGGCGCTATGTGGCGCCTTTGTCAAGAGCAGTGAAAGCTACTCGTAACCCGGCTTGGTTTATATGAGGGAGAGCCCGCCCCTCAAAGTGCGTCACGCGGCCAATCTGGTTCCGCCGCGTCACTGAGGGGGGGGGGGGCAGGTGTAAGACTGGCAGGAAGCAAATTGCCGACCGAGATAGAGAAGAGGCGGCTGCTCGCTAACTGCCACGTCACGGAACGGGAGGGGCTACTGTTGCCTGGAAATAAAGCATATTGTTAATGTTGCAATGTAAGGCAGCATAATGAGCCCAAAGAAACAGCATGTTGCCTACAAAGTTGCTCAGTGTGATCACTGAGTTTGCCGATGATCACTTGAACGGCAACTAGGCAACATGTAACGGAACAGGCAACGGAAAAGGTCCCAAAGTATTGTAGACACATGTACATGAGCCCAACATATTATGATAATATAAATGAAGCAGGGAATAAAATCCCCTGTATAGAGTTGGGGTCCTACAGTGTGCTGAGTTAGATACAGTGACAATATGACCTTCCTGGGTGATAATTATATTGAGAGCAATGGGAGAATATATATAAGTTGATAAAGAATTACCAGTAAAAAAGTATGAAAGTGCATACTAATAGTCATAGTCTAGAAGGATAAACACGTCTATAGGGCTGACAGGGAATAGGAATTCAGAGAAAGGGGGAGAAGGAAAAACCTTCATTCAGACCCCTAGGGCTTAGGGTGCTGAGTTGGTAGATCCAAAAACATTCCCTTTGTCTAAGGAATCTGTCATAATCTCCCCGTCTTGGATTCTTTTTAACTAATTCCAGACCGCAAAAGCGTAACTCCTTGGGATCGCTATTGTGGTGTTCACGGAGATGTCTTGAGATGGGGTTGTCAGTCAGATTTCTACAGGATCTAATATGTTCCTGTATCCGTTTCTTAAAAGGGCGGAATGTTTTGCCCACATATTTCTTATTACATCCGCAGGTCAAGAGGTACACAATGCCAGCCGTGTTGCAGTTGAAAAATGAGGTTATTGCGAATTCTTTTTTCCCCGAGGTGTCCTTCACTTTTTTGGAGTCCCTTTTTATGAACTTACACGAGATACATCTCCCGCATCCAAAAGTTCCAACCAAGGGGGTCTGAAGCCATGTTCTAGGGGGAGGTCCTGTTTTCAGATGGCTGGGAGCCAGTAAGTCCCTAAGGTTTTTGCCCCTCCGGGCCGTGATAGTCACGTTTGGTGCTAGTACCTCTTGTAGGTGTGAGTCATTAGTCAGAAGAGGCCAGAACCGTCTGAGAGAGTTTTTAACACTCTCCCAGCCTGCATCATAGGTTGCAATGAGACGTATAGTCCCTTTGGTATCTTCTGAGTTCTTCCGTGTCTTGTCTGTAATTAGATCGTTACGGTCTGAATTGAGGGCTCTCTTATATGCCCTCTTAAGGCATCTGTTTGGGTATCCTTTCGCTTTGAAGAAACTCCTTAGTTCACTTGCCTTGGCTCTGTATTCTGAGATGGAGCTACAGTTGCGTCTCATCCTTAGGTATTGCCCTGTTGGGATACCTAATTTGAGAGGGATCGGGTGGAAACTGTCCCATCTCAGTAGGTTGTTAGACGCGGACGGCTTACGGTAAAGGGTAGTTTCTATTTTGTTATTGCTTGTAATGGAGATTGTTAAATCTAAGAAGTTTAGATTCTGATCACCAAACTCACTTGTAAATTTTAAATTTTCATCATTGATGTTTAGGATTCGTACAAACTCCTGGAACTCCTCACAAGTCCCTAGCCACACCATAAACACATCGTCGATGTAGCGACGCCATAGATAAATCAGGGGAAGGTATTGTGAAACTCCTGTCTGTTTAGATAGGTTTTCCTCCCACCATCCTAGGTGGAGGTTAGCGTACGATGGGGCACAAGCTGTCCCCATCGCAGTCCCCCTGATTTGGTGGTAATATTTATTTTTGAAGGTGAAATAGTTGTGTGTAAGGATGTATTCGAGGAGTTCCAAGCACAAACCGTGTGTGCTGAGTATGTCTCCCCTCTTTGTTCTAAGAAGTGGCGTATGTGTCTAATGCCATTCGAATGCGGGATTGATGAGTATAAAGCCTCAATGTCAAGGCTGCAGAGTTTGGCCGAGGGCGGTACTTCGAGATTAGATAGAAGAGCCAGGGTCTGCTTAGTATCTTGCAAGTAGGATGGAAGTTTTTCAACCAAAGGTCTTAAGATTTTGTCTAGATACAAGCTCCCATTTTGAGTTAGATTCTCTATGCCCGAGACGATCGGGCGACCCGGGGGGGATGTCAGACTTTTGTGTACTTTGGGCAGGCAGTAGAAGGTTGCTATCTTAGGGTAACGGTTGAGGATGAACCCATATTCATCCTCTGATAGCAACCCTCCACTGCGGCCTTTGTCCAAGATTTCCTTGTATTTGTTAAGGAAAGCATTGGTGGGGTCCGAGCCTAGGACTTTGTAAGTATTCCCATCCTCTAAGACATTGAGTACCATTTCCACATATTTTTGAAGGTCCAGGAGGACAATATTGCCGCCTTTGTCTGCGGGTTTCAGGATAATTTTGGTGTTATTTTTGAGGGATTTTAGTGCTGATTGTTCATTACTCGACAGATTCATGTTTGGATAGAAGTCTAGGGATCTAGTGTCTAGTTTGTCAATCTCATCTTTCATGGTTTCTAGGAACAGATCAATGTTGCGGTAATTTCCCAGATATGGAGTAAATTTACTCTTTTGTTTGAGATCAGTGTATTTTAGTTGACTGGTCTCATTGTTTTCTTCCCATAGATCCATGAGAGTCATGAGGCATTCGTATTCCCTGGTTGACATGCCATGGGATTGAGCCTTTTTTTCTTTATTGATAACGTGGAATTTATGGAGGGCGAGTTTACGGGCGAACAGGTGGAGATCTTTGACCCACATGAATTTATTAAATGGAGGCACTGGTACAAAAGATAAACCTTTCCCTAATAGTGAAAGGTGATCTTTGTTGAGGACCTGTGTAGATAAATTAATAACTCTTAGGTCCAGATTCAAGTCCTTGCTGGGGGTCAGAATCTTCTCCTGCCATTTCCCCTTCCTCTGCTCCCTTCTCTGTTCCGTGTGGAATACCTGTTTCTGCGAGTTTGTATGCCATCTGCGTGGCCCATCTCTAAAAAATTAACCCCTTTCTTAAGTATCCCTTTAGGGTTAGTGTAAATGGGGGTATTCTCGATTTGTGGCTGGGAACCGGATGGGACACTACTAGTTAGATCACTGTCCGTGTCAGAGGACTCGTAATCTGATGTCAGATAGTTGTCAGAATTGGTCCTTACTCTCCGGTTAAACTGACCATACACATTGTTGGTTTGGTAGTCTTTAGTATCCCTAATAAATTTTTGATGTTTACGGATTTTGATGTTGTTTTGAAACTTGTCTAGATTGTTTTTAAGTCTGGACTCAAACTGCGTAGATTCAGGGTTAGATTGGTATTGTCGAACTATAGCAATCTCTTTCTCCAAGTTGGAATTAACTTCTAGTACTTTTTCTTTCTCAAATTTTATTAGGATTTCCATAAAGTGTTTAGAGCATGTTCCCGCTGCAGCCTCCCACTCTTTCATCAACTCAGCGTTCTCTGTATGAGATGATGGTACATTACGGACTCTCAAACCCCTGGGGATCATCTCCTTCTTGTTATAGTTCTCAAGGGAAGAGATCTCCCAGCTAGATTTAATTTGTTTTTTATAGAGATTCTGTAAGGTATTGAAAGACTGGTTTATATCAGGAGCAGAGGAGGAGTATTCTAGTTGTTCTACTGAAAATACATTCTCTGAATCCCTACACCATAGGTTACTGTCGGGTTTATTAGACAGGAATCCTGCCATAGTGTATCCGATATGTATAAGAAGACGTGTTCAGTGCAATATTATTAACTGGTAATTGAGTTAGTCCTGGTACTAAAACCACAGAATTAAATAGATATAAGAAAAGGAACGACTACAGAGTTAGAAAAAACTAGCTCTGGAGTCAAGCGGACTAAATGGGCAACATACATGGGCATAACCCAGAACGATATAAACTAAGAGAGAAAAAGGTCCCAAGTATTAGGGTAGATGGAAGGGAGAGCACGAGTCCTGCTTCCAAAGACCACTAATCGAGGGTGTGCCCATACAGGAGGGTACACAACTAACTAAAGTCCCATGGCTGAGTACATAAAGTAAACACAAGAAATAAAATAAAATAAAAAAGTCTTTATTGAGAAGTTAAGTTACTAAAAACCAAAAAATTGGTAACCCAAGAAGGTGCAAGCAAAATGTGCGAAAAAAAGGGAGGGGGTGGGGGGTGGGGGGAGAGGGGGTATGTATATGGAAAAAACGTGCTACACACACAGGGTCTCAATCGTTAAGTAAAGGTCACATAGGTATACCCCTCAGAAATAATATACTATGTGTGAAGTATATTACAGGGGGACCATACAATAGCCAAGGGCTAAATATAGCACAATGAGAATCAGCGGTGGGCTGGCACTAGTATGAGCAGGCAGAGATATCAATATGCGTAAATTAAGCTCCACTGCGTTAGTTCAGCCTAGTAGCGTGCCACAGACACCTCTATGGGTCATAGGGGGAGCAGACCCGTGGTATGAGCTGCCCTCCTAGTAAGGATAACGGTAATGTCACCTATATAGCCATAGAGGTGCCTCTAGATGACCCCCATATTGCAGTACATATAGGAAGATAGGCTCCCCTTATATTAAGCTAAGAGTCCCTCTTTAGTAAGAGCGTAAGGGGTAGATTACCTAAACTCCTAACTGTATTATAAACTCAGAGTGCTTAGTAGCCCTATCTAAAAAGATATTGAGTTCCAGGCTATTGCAATAGGAGGTATAGGCAGAGGATAGTTGTGTACCCTCCTGTATGGGCACACCCTCGATTAGTGGTCTTTGGAAGCAGGACTCGTGCTCTCCCTTCCATCTACCCTAATACTTGGGACCTTTTTCTCTCTTAAGCTTTTAGCATTTGTTGCATATTTGGGAAAGCTTCTTGTGGTTGTTTATGAGTGGATGCTGCCTATGGTGAGGTTGCTTGCGATATGTGTGTCTCCTTATTGTATACATGTGTGTATAAGGATGTTGCTTGTGGTATTATGTAGGGTAGGCTGAGAGGACTATCTTTTGTTGTGTGTGTAGAGGAGCTCCCTGCTTTCATATCCTTGTATTATTTTTATTATTAGTTTATAAAAAGTAATATTTTGCAATAATCCATTGCTATTTTTTGGGGTAAGGGATGGTGTATCATTCCTGGTGGTCTAGTGTGTGAAGCACATAGTCTACCTCTCATCACGGTGCATGTTTTGTCTTGAGCTCCTGAATGAATCACATAGCTGGATGGGTAGCATGATCTGAGTCACTGATAAGTGCCAAGTGTGAGGGAACACTAACAATGACGTATGCCCAATGCAGGGACTGACCACACACCAGTGATGGAACTAATGTAGAGAAGTCTCTGGTGCAAGAAATGTTTTTGGGTGGCCAAAGGTAGATTCCTATCTGTTGTACATCTCCCACAATTCTTTGTCAGCTGTGAATCTACCATTTGACCATTATTGCAGGATTTCATTTCTGGATAGTTATTGTGTGTTTGAATGTAATTATGTTTTTGTATGGGGTGTTTAAATGTAGGGGACTATTTGTGTGTAGTATTGGCATTTGAATGCAGTTGTGTGTTTATATGTACTGTTGCCACTTGAATTCAGTGCATATTTGTTTGTAGTGTGTTTGAATGCATGGGTGTTTGTATGAGGTGTTGGTGTTTGAATAAAGGGGTTTGCTTGTGTGTCGTTTTTGGTATTTACATGTAGCGGTATGTTTGTATACAATGTTGGTGTTTTGTGTTTGTATGTAGTGTTGGTGTTTGATTTGCACAATGTGTTTTTATTTAGTGTTGGCACTTGATTGCATGTAGAGTGTCAGAATTGGGGTAACCCTTACACACAAGGAGAAGAATATTAGTCAAAATAGAAGAAATAGCAGGATACATATATCGGACCCTAGAGTGGCCGGATGTAACGTATGCCTAAAAAGGCGAGATATCATAGTAATAAAGGATTCCTAGTTTAAAGAATATAGAGGTACACAAGAACGAGAAAGGTCAAAGGGATAGAGAGTATCAAAATACAAAACGGGAGGGGGGAACAGACTCGCCTGCGTAAGGATCGGGTGCTACCTCAAAGGCTGCATGGACCCCCACTTGTCACTAAATCTGACCTCATCAATATGGTGTCGGATCTTAAGGCCTTCTTCACCTCGGAACTGGCTGTGTTGAAGGAAGAGCTAATTACTGTCACAGTGGTTATGGGCCACTGAAGAAGATGTCCACGACCTGAAAATAAAGCAAGGCTCCACTGATTCACGCTTGCAGGAGCTTACAGCAACATGTACCCAGCTGAGTATGAGGGTTGGACACTTGGAAGACTCTGCAAGACAGCGCAATGTGATGGTGAGGGGGATCTTGGATACTGTAGATGCCACTGAATTACCTCAATTCATTCAGATGCTGTTCTCCACAACCCTGACGCCTAGACAGGCAAAAGGACTGTCGCTAGATCCCTGGCCGCTTTTGCAAAAGCCCCTGCAACTCAAGATGTCATCTTGTGCTTTAAGACATGCAACGACAAAGAAGGATTTATGAGTGAGAGGACAAACCCGGTATACGTTTGAGGAACACTTGCTGATTTTCTTTCAAGATTTAAGTCGCCAGATGCTGCAGTAGAAGTCGTCTGTTAAAGGGGTAACCTCCCAACTGAGAGCTGCCGACATCCTATATAAATGGGGAAACCCAAGAGCACTCATCGTTGACAAAGATGGCCATCAGCACCGACCGACCTCACCATCGGAAGCTCCGACATTCCTGCAGTCATTGAAACTTACCTCGACGACGAGTGCAACCACCAAATTGGTGCATCACTGGTATGTTGCCAACATTGTGGTGTTCACCCCATTAGGATCTAGTGCTCCAGGGTGACCGGACATAACAGTATTTATTGCCCACATAGAAGCATGAAGAGTTGCAGAATCACAGTTCTCTGCTTCACCATACCGTTTATGTTTAGTTTTTTCTATATTTCTGTTGATATTATTGACGTAATATATACTTACATTTGGTATTGTACCTCCATAACATACTTATGGGAGACTCTGCACCTACGTGTACTCATACATTTGAAACGGAAAGGCCCTAAATTGCCTACACATCGGCACTGCACTAAAGTCGCCACCCACAACCCCCTTGAGTTCCGGGGATATGGAGCTCATTCATCCTGTCATATATTTCATGTGCCTGAGGTCTGATTAGTAAGAGCTGACTATATATTTGTCAAGGTACCTTATGTGTTGGCACAGGCTATGCCACACACTGAAGCCATCCTGCAGGATGTTGGGGACCTTTCCAGTAGTCCCTCTCCTGTTTCCAGCAGTCCTCGCACCGGTCGCATTAGCCCCGCCCCTTATTATGACGCGGCACATGTGCGCCGACGTCATGACACTAATAACGTCATGGCCCGCCAAAACGTTCAAATTCTAATGTCCATACGATTTAGAAGAAATAGCTCTTGCTTTACAGACTTTGATAAATCGGTCTACCTCTGGACAAGATGAAGGTCATACTCCTTCAACAGCCCTTCTGCCTAAGGGGCTTGAGGTAGCTACTGTTGGAGCCTCGTCCCATGCCAAACCACCATTACGTTATTGTGGGACACAAGAGGCTTGCTGTGGTTTTTAAAACCAAATCAGCATCCCCTTTGAGCTCCAGCCACGCTCTTATCCTACAGCATCATAATGCTGCTAATGGATAGAGCATTGATATGGTCAAATCCTCTCTGGGAATATGACAACCCACTGGTGTACAATTATGTCGCTTTCGTGGAAGCGTTTAGACGTACATTTGACCCAATGCGGCCAGGTCTCTACTTTGCCTTAGGCAAGGAAACAGAACCTTGGTGGAATATGTGTCAGGATCGGGACAGGGATCCAACACGCAGAGTACAAACAGGTACAGGGTACGTATACCGGACCTTAGAATGGCCGGACTAACGTACGGAGAGTATAGAGAATGGTCAGAGACAAGCCGAGGTCGAGGGAACGAGAGGACAGGTAAGCGAGGAACAAGCCAGGTCAAGGATAACAGAGGTAAACAGAGTAAGTCAAACAAGCCGGGTCGGAACCAAAGGGATAACAGAAAATACCAGAGCACTGTGTGACTAGACAGGCTAGAACCACGACAGGGCAATGAGCAAATGGGAGAAGCAAGTGTAAATACCCTGGCTCGGAGGGAGAGACACGACTCCGACGAGATCTGATTAGTCTCTAAAGGATTGAGTGACAGGTCGTTCCGGGCTGGCGTCCTGACGTCGGTTTCCAGACGTCCTGCTACAAAAGGAAGAGACTCCCTCGCGGCCGGCGTTTATTTGACCGGGAGGACCGCGAGGAACAGAGGAAACAGCCCGTCCGGATGGATAGACGTCTAAGTCTCTGCCTCTCTCGGAGGTAGAGACCTCAGGTACCCTGACAGTACCCCCCCTCTCAGATACGCCCACCGGGCGGAAGGAACCGGGACGAGATGGGAAGCGGGAGTGAAATGCCCTGCGGAGACGAGGAGCATGAACATCCTCTTGAGGTATCCAACTCCTCTCCTCAGGACCATATCCCTTCCAATCGACCAGATATTGTACTCTCCCCCGGGAGATTCGAGAATCGATAATAGAGTTGACCTCATACTCCTCCTGACCCTCCACCTGAACAGAGCGAGGAGAGGACGTCGTGGAGGAAAATCGGTTGCAGACTAGTGGTTTCAGCAATGAAACATGAAATGAGTTAGGGATGCGTAAGGCAGTAGGAAGAGCTAGACGATACGCAACAGGGTTAATCCGAGTCAGCACCCTGTAGGGTCCAATATAACGAGGAGCGAATTTCATGGAAGGTACTTTTAGACGGATGTTTCTTGTACTCAACCATACTCTATCACCTGGAACAAACACCGGAGCCGCCCTTCTACGTTTATCGGCGTGTTTCTTAACCAGCATAGAATTGTGCAGAAGAATTTGTCGAGTCTGACCCCACAACTTCCTCAAATTGGCAACATGAACATCAACCGACGGTATCCCTTGGGAAGGGGAGGCCGAGGGAAGAATAGATGGATGAAAGCCATAATTCATGAAGAAGGGGCTTGAATGAGTAGAATCACAAACGAGATTGTTGTGTGCAAACTCCGCCCAAGGAATCAAACCAACCCAATCGTCCTGGTGTTCAGAAACAAAACAACGTAAATATTGTTCAATTTTTTGGTTGGTGCGTTCAGCAGCTCCGTTAGACTGAGGATGATAGGCAGAAGAGAAATTCAATTTGATACCCAGTTGAGAGCAGAAGGACCTCCAAAAACGGGAAACAAATTGGGAACCTCTGTCAGATACAATTTGGGAGGGTATCCCATGTAAACGAAAAATCTCCCTAGCGAATATCTCCGCCAATTCGGGTGAAGACGGGAGTTTAGGCAGAGGGACGAAGTGAGCCATCTTGGTGAATCTGTCAACCACGGTGAGAATGACAGTCTGTCTTTTAGAGATAGGCAAATCGACAATGAAGTCCATAGCTAAACAGGACCATGGTTTCTCTGGAACCTCTAAGGGATGCAGAAATCCACATGGAAGTGTATGAGGTTGCTTAGTCTTAGTACAGACCTCACAAGTATCGATGAAATCTTTAATATCCTTACGCAAAGCAGGCCACCAGAAATCTTTGGAGATTAAAGCATACGTCTTGCGAATGCCAGGATGCCCAGCTACCTTGCTGTTGTGGAAACACCGCATCACTTCCAGTTGGAGAGCAGGAGGAACGAAGTGTCTATCCCCAGGAGTCTGTTTAGGAGCCAGATGTTGTAACTCCATGATCTCGGCAAGCAACGGAGAATGAATCCTGAGATTCGTGTTAGCGATGATCTTACATTTAGGAACTATCGAGGAAAGAACTGGCTCAACTATAGTGGACGGTTCATATTGGCGAGATAAAGCATCGGCTTTGGAGTTCTTAGAACCAGGTCTATAAGTAAGCACATAATTGAAGTGAGTCAGAAATAGGGACCAACGAGCCTGCCTGGCTGATAGGCGTTTAGCCTCCCCAATATAGGACAAGTTCTTGTGATCTGTTAGAATAGTAACAGGATGTAAGGTCCCCTCTAATAAATGCCTCCACTCCTTAAGGGCCATAATGACCGCTAACAGTTCCCTGTCTCCGATGTCATATCTGCTTTCAGGACCAGATAGTTTCTTAGAGAAAAACCCACAAGGGTGTAACGGTTTGTCCACCCCTAACCTTTGTGACAGAACAGCCCCTACTCCCGTCTCAGAGGCATCAACCTCGAGTAGGAACGGCAGAGTCGTATCAGGATGAACCAAAATTGGGGCAGAGGCAAAAAGTTCCTTGAGCGTCTTGAAAGCAACAAGAGCCTCAGTAGACCAGGTCTTAGTATTAGCCCCTTGTTTGGTCATATTGGTAATAGGCGCAATAATAGAAGAGTATCCCTTAATAAAGCGCCTATAATAATTAGAGAAACCAATAAACCTCTGAATAGCCTTGAGTCCCTTAGGTAATGGCCAATCTAAAATAGATTGGAGTTTGTCAGGATCCATCTTAAAGCCTTCCCCAGAAATCACGTACCCAAGAAAGTCTATCTGAGACTGGTCAAAACTGCATTTCTCCAATTTACAGTATAGGCCATGTTGCAGAAGTTTGAGCAATACCTTTCTGACTTGTCTGTGGTGGGTCTCAATCTCCCTAGAGTGTATAAGTATGTCATCCAGGTATACAATGACACAATCATGTTGAAACTCCCTAAGAACGTCATTAATCAAATCCTGAAAGACTGCCGGAGCATTACAAAGACCAAATGGCATAACCGTGTATTCATAGTGACCATAACGGGTATTGAACGCCGTCATCCAACCGTGTCCATCCTGGATTCTCACCAAGTTATACGCCCCTCTGAGATCTAACTTGGTGAAAATTTTAGAGCCCTTTAAACGATCAAACAGCTCGGTAATCAAAGGAATGGGATAGGCATTTCTGATGGTTATCTTATTCAACCCTCGGTAATCAATACAAGGTCTCAAAGTGCCATCCTTCTTTTTAACGAAAAAAAAACCAGCCCCGGCGGGGGAAGCGGATCTCCTAATGAATCCTTTTTCTAGATTCTCACGAATATATTCCTCTAGAACTGAGTTCTCTTGAGTGGATAGAGGATATACATTGCCCCTCGGAGGCATAGTACCAGGTAAAAGCTTAATTTTACAATCAAATGACCTGTGTGGAGGTAAGGTATCGGCATTCTTCTTGTCGAATACTGCTTTTAAGTCCTGGTAGATGAACGGTATCTGTCCCTCTGTAGACTGAGTGGAACTACCCGGTGTGTTTATTACAGCCAATGGGGAAACCCTGCGTAAACACTTCTCCTGGCAGCCCTGACCCCATGAGAGTATCTCCCCTAACTCCCAATCGATAATAGGGTTATGTCTTTTTAACCATGGGTACCCCAGGACTATGGGGACCGAAGGGGACGAAATGAGCATAAGTGATAAGTTTTCCTCGTGTAAGATACCAACAGTTAAGTTAACGGGTATAGTCTCACGGGAGATAACAGGCTCAAGCAAAGGTCTACCATCTATGGCCTCAACGGCCAAGGGTGTATCCCTTAACTGGGATGGGACAGTGTGTTTAGTAGCAAAGGCTTGGTCGATAAAATTCTCAGCAGCTCCGGAATCTATCAAAGCCATAGTCTTTAGTACTCCCTTCTCCCAAGTTAAAGAAACTGGTAGCAGAAGCCTGTGATCTTTATAATTATGAGTAGAGGACAAAATAGAAACACCCAAGGCCTGTCCTCTAGAGAAACTTAGGTGCGAGCGTTTCCCGAACGATTAGGACAATTCAGGCGTAAGTGACCTCTGACTCCACAATACATGCATAATCCCTCTCTTCTCCTGTACTGTCTCTCTTCTTCTGAGAGGCGAGTATTGCCTATCTGCATAGGTTCAGGAAACAGTGAGGTAGTGGACTCAGGACCTTGAAATGCGGGAGCTAATTTACAGGAAGGTCTAAGGTTCCTCTCTCGAGTGTTTTGTCTCTCTCTTAAACGCTCATCAATACGAGAAATGAACGAAATTAAATCCTCCAAATTTTCAGGGAGTTCTCTAGTAGCAACCTCATCAAGGATTACGTCTGATAACCCGTTCAAAAATACATCAATATAAGCCTGCTCATTCCACTTAACTTCTGACGCCAGAGACCTGAACTCTAGTGCATAATCCACGAGAGTTCGGTTCTCCTGTCTCAGGCGCAACAGTAATCTGGCTGCATTGACCCTTCTACCAGGGGGGTCAAAAGTTCTTCTAAAGGCAGCTACAAAGGCATTATAGTTATATACTAACGGGTTATCGTTCTCCCATAGTGGGTTGGCCCATCTCAGAGCTTTCTCAATGAGTAAGGTAATAATAAATCCAACCTTTGCCCTATCTGTTGGATAGGAGCGAGGTTGTAATTCAAAGTGGATACTGATCTGGTTAAGGAAACCACGACACTTCTCAGGTGAGCCACCATAACGTACTGGTGGTTTAATACGGGAAGAGGCACCTACAGTGGCTACCTCTAGGCCTGAGCTCACAGGAGAAATAGAAGTAGTACGCGTCTCCTCTGGCGAGTTATTAGCACGAGACAATAACGCCTGTAGTGCTAGCGCCATCTGATCCATTCTGTGCTCCATGGCTTCAAACCTAGGATCAGAAGGACCAAGCTGACTGTTTGTACTTGCAGGATCCATTGGCCCTGTCGTAATGTCAGGATCGGGACAGGGATCCAACACGCAGAGTACAAACAGGTACAGGGTACGTATACCGGACCTTAGAATGGCCGGACTAACGTACGGAGAGTATAGAGAATGGTCAGAGACAAGCCGAGGTCGAGGGAACGAGAGGACAGCTAAGCGAGGAACAAGCCGGGTCAAGGATAACAGAGGTAAACAGAGTAAGTCAAACAAGCCGGGTCGGAACCAAAGGGATAACAGAAAATACCAGAGCACTGTGTGACTAGACAGGCTAGAACCACGACAGGGCAATGAGCAAATGGGAGAAGCAAGTTTAAATACCCTGGCTCGGAGGGAGAGACACGCCTCCGACGAGATCTGATTAGTCTCTAAAGGATTGAGTGACAGGTCGTTCCGGGCTGGCGTCCTGACGTCGGTTTCCGGACGTCCTGCTACAAAAGGAAGAGACTCCCTCGTGGCCGGCGTTTACGTGACCGGGAGGACCGCGAGGAACAGAGGAAACAGCCCGTCCGGATGGATAGACGTCTAAGTCTCTGCCTCTCTCGGAGGTAGAGACCTCAGGTACCCTGACAGTACCCCCCCTCTCAGATACGCCCATCGGGCGGAAGGAACCGGGTGTAGCGGTACTTACCTTATCCGGGGGCCGGACGCGGTCCTCTCTTCAAGCCGCGCGCGGTCCTGCGGCTGCACGAGCCGCGCGCGGCTCGTCCGACTGTTCAGACAGGAAGGCGGGCAGTGACCGCGAGAAGCGGTCACGTGTCCCGCCTGCAGCTAAGAGCGCGCCGCGAATCTCGGGCGCGCTCTTAAAGAGACAGTGGGAGCCTAAATTGCAAAAAGGCTCCCATTGGCTCCTGTCATGCCAATCACCCCATACACTTACCTGTTGGGGGAGTGGTAGTGACAGGAGCCAATCACATTAGTTTGAAGGCTACTTATACTTACCCTTTTCCCTTAGTTCCTTGCCCTATCGTGGTTTCTGCTACAGTTCCCTTTAGTGCTTGTTGTGTTCAGTTGTGTTTCTCCGTATTTGACCTTGGCTTTGTATTCTGACTTCGTTTTCGCTTTATCCTATTCTGTACTGTTTGCCGGCTTGCTGATTCCTGTGTACCAGTCCCCGGCTAGTTTTCGTTTACGCTGTCTCTTTGTGCCCTTGACCTCGGATCGTTCCTGACTCTGTCTTATCCTATTACGTCGAGTCCGGCCACTCTAAGGTCCGGTAGACGTATCTCTCCTCTGTACTGTCTTCTGTTAGGCTGGATCCTGCGTGTAGGGGTATATACTCGTTACATTACGATAGGGCCATGGACCCCGCAGATTTAGCTCAACAGATGGCGACCCATGAGGCTAGATTTGTAGAGCAGGATCACCGTATGGATCAAATAGCTCAGGCTCTCCAGACGCTCTTAGCTAGAACCATTCCAGCAACCGCACCTAACCCTCCTGCACCCCTGCTTCCTGAAGTATCGACTATGCCTAACGCTACAGCACATTTAACGCCTCCTCCTAGGTATGGAGGGGATTCTAAGACATGCAGAGGGTTCATTAACCAAATAGAGTTTCATTTTGAAATGTATCCACGTTCATTTCCCACAGAGAGGTCTAAAGTTGGGTTCTTTATGCACCAACTTACCGACAAAGCACTTGAATGGGCAAACCCTATTTGGGAGGCTAATGGACCTATGGTGCATAACTTTCACAGTTTTCTAACAGCTTTTCGCAGAACTTTTGATACTATGAAAAGGTCTAAGAATGCCGCTAGAGCATTAATGAGGGTTAAACAGGGTTCTAGGTCTGTGGCTGATTACGCTATACAGTTTCGTACCCTTGCCTCACAGGTCGATTGGACCAATAATGGGTTAACTACGGCCTTCATGGAAGGTTTATCAGACTCTATATTGGATGAGGTAGCAGCTAAGGAGCTTCCTATTGCCTTAGAGGACCTTATTGACTACCTCATCGATATAGATAATAGGATTCGTGACAGGCTCTATACTAAGAACAGGAATAGACGTTTTGTTACACCTATTCAACCCAGAGTTAATATACCGGAGAGTGTTAAAGTATCTGAAGAGGAACCTATGCAATTAGGGGTTGCCAAACTCTCAGATACTGAGAAATTACATAGGAGAAGGGAGGGACTCTGCCTATATTGTGGTAAGAGAGACCATATGGTAAAGGAGTGTCCTCTGCTCCCGGAAAACTCTCGCACCTAAGACCTTATAGGGGACTGGCCTTGGGTGTGATTTCTAAGTCTCCTACATTGCCTCCTAACCGACTGCTTCTCCCTGTTTCTTTACATATGGGAGAGAGTTGTATAGTTGAAAACATAGACGCCCTGGTTGATTCTGGGGCAGCCGAGAACTTTATAGACTCTGGTCTTGTAAAGAGAAACAATATTCCCATCAGAGAGAAGGAGATACCCTTGGCCGTTGAGGCCATAGATGGTAGACCATTGATATCTCCTGTTGTTACTCACGAGACTACACCGCTACACATGTACACAGGGGTTCTACACTATGAAACCATTCGGTTCCAGGTCATCACCTCTCCCTCTTCACAGTTGGTGTTAGGGTATCCATGGTTACGTGCCCACAATCCCATTTTTGACTGGGAGACAGGGCAGATAAAATCATGGAGTGAAGCCTGCCATGAGTCATGTACTATTGAAGTCACGCCTGTGAATTCTATTAACGTTCCTACTGTTCCTCCTTTATCTACGACAATACCCTCTCAGTATTTAACTTTAAAGACTGTCTTTGATAAAAGAGAGGCTGACAAATTACCGCCTCACAGACCCTACGATTGTGCTATTGATTTGTTGCCTGGTACTATACCTCCTAAGGGCAGGGTGTACCCCCTATCGGTTCAAGAAAACCGTGTCATGGAGGAGTACATTAAAGAGTCATTAGACAAGGGATTTATTAGAAGATCCTCTTCTCCGGCTGGAGCGGGGTTCTTCTTTGTATCAAAGAAAGAAGGTGATTTAAGACCTTGCATTGATTATAGAGGTCTTAACAAGATCACCATCAAAAATGCTTACCCTATACCTCTAATAACAGAATTGTTTGACAGGCTCAAACATGCTACGGTATTCACCAAATTAGATCTTAGAGGAGCATACAATTTGATACGTATTAAAAAGGACCACGAATGGAAGACAGCCTTTAACACTCGGTCAGGTCATTATGAGTATACCGTCATGCCATTTGGGCTTTGCAATGCCCCAGCAGTGTTCCAAGAATTTATTAATGATGTCTTAAGGGACTTTATTCACTCATTTGTTATTGTGTACTTGGATGACATTTTAATATATTCTACTGACATTCACGCTCATCACAGACATGTTACAACAGTTCTGAAGACCCTTCTTGCTAATGGTCTTTATTGCAAATTAGAAAAATGTCTATTCGACCAGTCCGAGGTCCAGTTTCTAGGGTATTTGATTTCCGCCGAGGGTTTTCGGATGGATCCCCAGAAGCTCGCTGCAGTCATAGAATGGCCTCTGCCGCAAGGTCTGAAAGCCATCCAGCGTTTTCTGGGTTTCTCTAATTATTATAGACGTTTTATCAAAGGTTTTTCGTCTATAGTAGCGCCTATTACTCGTATGACTAAAAAGGATGGCAATACACGTGTCTGGTCTACTGAGGCACTTCAGGCTTTTGACTTTCTTAAAACTACGTTCGCCTCTGCCCCTATTTTACAGCATCCTGTCCCCTCATTGCCATATATACTTGAGGTTGATGCTTCCGATATAGGGGTAGGTGCTGTCTTATCCCAAAGAGAGTCTCCTGACAAGCCATTGCATCCTTGTGGCTTCTTTTCTAAACAAATGTCCAAGGCAGAGAGGAATTATGATGTGGGTAATCGCGAACTCCTTGCTATCATTTTAGCACTCAAAGAATGGAGACATTTGCTAGAAGGAACTAAGGATCCTATTCTCATATTTACAGATCATAAGAACCTATCCTACCTTAGCGAAGCTAAAAGATTGTCTTCAAGGCAGGCTAGGTGGTCACTGTTCTTGTCTCATTTTAATTATATAATCACCTATAGGCCAGGTGACCGGAACACCAAAGCGGACGCTCTGTCCAGACAATTCGAGACTATTGACAAACAGGAGATTGATGTCACTCCTGTCATTCCCCCAGACAGGATAATAGCAACTACTATATTGTCTATTTCCTCGTCCCTCTTGCAGGCCATACAAGCGAAACAAGGCATGGCACCCAGCGAGAGGCCTAATGATAAATTGTTCGTTGACATTCCCGAGAGACGGGATATTCTGTCACTTTATCACGATACTAAGACTGCTGGACATCCTGGTATTTCCAAAACAGTGTCAGCCGTTTCTCGGTATTTCTGGTGGGATACCTTACGTAAGGATGTTACTGACTATATAAGTGCTTGTACTACTTGTGCATGTATGAAAACTTCTCGTAGAGTTCCTTGTGGGCTGTTGCATCCGTTGCCCGTTCCCGAGAGACCTTGGTCTAATCTATCAATGGATTTTATTGTTGAATTACCCCCTTCGAATGGTAACACAGTCATCCTAATGATAGTAGATCGGTTTTCCAAAATGGCTCACTTTGTGTCTCTTCGCAAGTTGCCCACTTCCAAGGAATTGGCTCTTATCTTCGCTAGAGAAGTGTTTCGATTACATGGTATTCCCTTATCTATTGTATCCGATAGGGGTAGCCAATTTGTTTCCAGGTTCTGGAAAGCCTTTTGTTCGGAGATGGGTATTTCCCTCTCATTTTCTTCCGCTTACCATCCCCAGTCTAATGGAGCTGCTGAACGTGCCAACCAGTCTCTTGAGCAGTACCTCCGTTGTTTTGTGTCTCACCATCAGGACAATTGGTCTGACCTGCTTCCTTGGGCTGAATTTGCTCGGAATAATGCCACTCATGATTCTTCCGGCAAAAGCCCTTTTTACGTTGTCTATGGCCAGCATCCCGTTGTTCTTCCGGCTGCATTCTCCTCACAGGGCATGCCAGTTCTGGATGAGCATTTGGCTGGTTTGCGTAATACTTGGGAGCAGGTTCAGCGTTCTTTGGTGGACTCTGCTGCCCGCCAGAAGGCTCAGGCTGACAAGCATCGCAGAGCGGCTCCTTCCTATGTTGTGGGGGACAGGGTTTTGCTTTCCACACGGAATATTCGCCTCCGGGTGCCTTCTATGAAATTGGCTCCCCGCTTCATTGGTCCTTATCGCATTATACATAAGGTTAATCCCGTTTCTTATGCCTTGGGTCTGCCTAAGAATCTGCGTATACCCAATGTATTTCACACCTCTTTGTTGAAGCCTTACGTACGCAACCGCTATACCCGGCATACTCCCCCTCCCCCTCCTGTCTCTGTGGAGGGTCATGAGGAGTTCGAAGTATCTGCTGTTATTGACTCTCGTTTTCTTAGGGGTCGGCTTCAGTACTTGGTACATTGGAAGGGTTATGAGCCTGAGGAGCGCAGTTGGATTTCTGCGGATGCTGTTCATGCTCCCCGCCTTGTACGTTCTTTCCATTCGCGTTTTCCTGCCAGGCCTGGTCCTGCCCGCCCGGAGGGCGTGTCCTCAGGGGGGGGTACTGTAGCGGTACTTACCTTATCCGGGGGCCGGACGCGGTCCTCTCTTCAAGCCGCGCGCGGTCCTGCGGCTGCACGAGCCGCGCGCGGCTCGTCCGACTGTTCAGACAGGAAGGCGGGCAGTGACCGCGAGAAGCGGTCACGTGTCCCGCCTGCAGCTAAGAGCGCGCCGCGAATCTCGGGCGCGCTCTTAAAGAGACAGTGGGAGCCTAAATTGCAAAAAGGCTCCCATTGGCTCCTGTCATGCCAATCACCCCATACACTTACCTGTTGGGGGAGTGGTAGTGACAGGAGCCAATCACATTAGTTTGAAGGCTACTTATACTTACCCTTTTCCCTTAGTTCCTTGCCCTATCGTGGTTTCTGCTACAGTTCCCTTTAGTGCTTGTTGTGTTCAGTTGTGTTTCTCCGTATTTGACCTTGGCTTTGTATTCTGACTTCGTTTTCGCTTTATCCTATTCTGTACTGTTTGCCGGCTTGCTGATTCCTGTGTACCAGTCCCCGGCTAGTTTTCGTTTACGCTGTCTCTTTGTGCCCTTGACCTCGGATCGTTCCTGACTCTGTCTTATCCTATTACGTCGAGTCCGGCCACTCTAAGGTCCGGTAGACGTATCTCTCCTCTGTACTGTCTTCTGTTAGGCTGGATCCTGCGTGTAGGGGTATATACTCGTTACACCGGGACAAGATGGGAAGCGGGAGTGAAATGCCCTGCGGAGACGAGGAGCATGAACATCCTCTTGAGGTACCCTGACAATATGCCCTTGAATTCAGATCGCTAGCATCCGAGGTTGGTTGGTACAATCAAGCCTTTGTAGATGTATTCCTGAACGGTCTGTCGGATGCTTCCAGAGAACCTAGAGGAATTGATAACGTCTATATCACATACAGATGAAAGAATGAGGTATAGGCAAAATACCAGAGATAGACCTAGAAGGGCTTCTATTCATATGACTTCTGTACATAACAACCCTGACTCCATGTCACTAGATTTACCTGAGCCCATGCAATTGGGAATGACTATGTAAAGCGAGGCAGAATGACAATACAGGAGAAATGAGGGACTGTGTCTGTACTGCGGGCAAAGAGGACATCTCCACCTAAATTGCCCTAGCAGACTGGAAAACGCTTGCATCTAAGTCCTTATGGGATACAGGCCTTGGGTGTTTCGTCTTTGTCCTCCATAACGAAACATAAAGATCACAGGCTTCTTGTTCACATCACCTTAAACTGGGATAAAAATATGATTAATACTATGGCCTTAAAAGATTCTGGCGCAGCAGAGAACTTCATAGACCATAATTTGGCCACTGAGAATTCTCTTCCTTCCCGGTTAAGAGCTACACCCTTGGCTGTTGAGGACATAGATGGTAGACCACTCCAGGTACCTGTGATTACACATGAAAATACCAGTATGATGATAGTAGTGTTATTTGTGTGCTCCAATTAATTACTTCCCCAGTTTTCCCAGTGATGCTGGGGTTCCCTTGGGTAAGGAAATATAATCCTACTATCGACTGGGAAAGAGGCGATATTGTTTCTTGGAGTACCAATTGTCTAAAGGGGTGTATCATGAAGGTACAGCCTATTCACCTTATTAATGTTTCTACCATGTTTCCTTTATCTATGGAAGTTCTGAAACAATATTCCTGCAGCTCCTGTCAGCTCTCTCCTCCTCCGCGCCGTCCGTTCAGCACCTCGGTCAGCTCCCAGTGTAAGTCTCGCGAGAGCCGCGGCTCTCGCGAGACTTACAGTGTGAGCTGACAGAGGGAGCTGACCGGACAGCGCGGAGGAGGAGAGAGCTGACAGGAGCTGCAGGAAAGGTAAGTAACATCTCTGCAGCCCCCACAGCCCCCCCCACTGAACTACCAACCCCACTGGACCACCAGGGAAGGAGCCCTCCTCCCTGGCCAGCTAGCAAGCAGGGAGGGGGGACGAAACAAAAATAAATTAATAATAAAATAATAATTAAAAAAAAAATAACATTACAAATAATAAATAATAATTAAAAAATATGAAAATAATTAAAAAAAATAATAAGTAAATAAAAAAAATTATGAAAAAAAATATTAAAATTATGTAAAACAAATAATAAAATTGCCCCCCCCAAGGCTCTGCAACACACACACACACACACACACTGCATTCATACACACTGCACTCATACACACACACTGCATTCATACACACACACACACTGCATTCATATACACACTGCATTCATACACACACTGCATTCATACACACTGCACTCATACACACTGCACTCATACACACTGCACTCATACACACTGCACTCATACATACACACACTGCATTCATACACACACTGCATTCATACACACACTGCACTCATACACACACTGCACTCATACACACACTGCACTCATACACACTGCATTCATACACACACACTGCACTCATACACACACACTGCACTCATACACACACGCTGCACTCATACACACACGCTGCACTCATACACACACGCTGCACTCATACACACGCTGCACTCATATACACACACGCTGCACTCATATACACACACACTGCATTCATACACACGCTGCACTCATACACACACACTGCATTCATACACACACACTGCATTCATTATATACACACACTGGAAATAAATATTCAATTAATATAATTTTTTTAGGATCTGATTTTATTTAGAAATTTACCAGTAGCTGCTGCATTTCCCACCCTAGTCTTATACTCGAGTCAATAAGCTTTCCCAGTTTTTTGGGGTAAAATTAGGGGCCTCGGCTTATATTCGGGTCGGCTTATACTCGAGTATATACGGTAGTATATAGTATATCTTGATGATATTTTGATATACTCAAAGGATAAGGAGACACATCACAAACAAGTTAAGAGGGTGTTGACTCGACTTTTACAACATGGTTTATTTTGTAAACTAGAAAAAAAAAAATTTGACCAGTCCTAAATAGGTTTTCTGGGTTACGTGATATCAGGAGAGGGGTTTGCTATGGATCCCAAGAAAATGGATTCCATACTCAACTGGCCTTTACCCAATGGACTTAAAGCGATACAGAGATTTGTAGGTTTCTCTATTATACTATTATACTATTATAGACATTTTATTAAAAGTTTTTCATCTGTTGTTGCTACAATAAAGAATTTGACTAAAAAGGGTGTTAATCCCAAAAGGTGGTCTCCTGATGCCTTGAAAGCTTTTGAAACCTTAAAAACATTGTTTGCATCTGCTCCTATAATAGTCCATCATGATCCTAACCTTCCTTTCTTACTAGAGGTTGATGCATCTGAGACTAGTTTAGGGGCTGTTTTGTTGCAATGCAAAAACCATGAACAACCCCTTCATCATTGTGGCTTCTACTCAAAAAAGCTATCCAACACAGAAAGACGATATGACAAAGGCAATAGGGAACATCTTAAAAGGTACCATACATCTGGTAACCATCTTAACAGATCATAAGAATCTCTCCTATATTGGGGAGGCCAAACATTTGTCAGTTAGACAAGCCCGTGGGTCCCTTATCTTGGCTAGGTTCAACTACGTTTTGACGTATAGATCTGGATCGAAAAACTCCAAAGCGGATGCTTTATCTCGACAGTTTGAACCACTTATCAGTCCTAAGACCAATGTATTCACTGTTGTTCCTTTACAACGCATCATTGCCAATACCCGTATTAGTATACAGTCTCCCTTTGTTTCTGAACTCATAGCCAAACAAACCCTAGCTCCTAGAAATATCCATGATGGCAAACTGTATGTTCCTCCTGAACACCAGAGGGAATTACTGCTTTGCCTTCATGACAGTAAGATTGTGGGCCATGTTGGTATACGCACAACCTACGATCTGATTTTTAAGGCGTTTTGGTGGCCATCCTTACGAAAGGACATCAGGGAATATGTTTTAGCCTGCTCTGTCTGTGCTAAAACCAAACTTTCCCATACTCGTCCTTGTGGTCTGCTTCAACCCATTGACATACCCAATAAACCATGGGCCAGCATAGCTATAGACTTCATTGTTTATTTACCAATATCTGGAAAGAAAACAGTGATATTGACTATATTAGACAGGTTTACCAAGATGGCACATTTTATATCCTTGCCCAAATGACCCTTTCACTTGAATAAACTACTATCTTCGCTAAAGAGGTATTTTGTATACATGGTATACCCCAGGAAATAAGTGAAAAGAAAGGGAGGATCGGAGGTAGAGACGGTCTCATACCTCACGAACCAGACATTTATAAATAGAAGGGCAACCCATAAATAAAAAATTAAATAATTAAAAGACTATTTTAAGTAAGTATAGTATAAAAAAACCAAGAATTGTAGATTCTACTAGATAGGTACAATATATTACAAGTACTCTTGAAGCAGGAAACAAAAAATTAAAAAATGAATAAATAGTGCTAACAATAAATAAAGTAAACAAAAAAATGAATACAGTATTGCTGAAATAATTGGGGGAGGGGAGGAGTACTGACTGCAAATATCGCAGTCAGAAGATAAATGCTTAGGGAAGTAGGAGTATAACCAGAAAAAGAACTGTAAAGACAGGTAATATCTATAACATGAAGTGCCTTCGAGGGCACCCCTTAAAAAAGTGTAAACCTCCATCTCCTCCCAGAATCCGAAAACTGTATAGAGTAAAGAAAACTAAACTCCTTCCCCGCTTCCCCAAAGCAACCAAAAATTAATATTGAAATAAAATAAAGATCTAATCAAGCTAACATCACAGCGTGGTGGCTTGTCTAAAAGTTAGAATATAGCTGCAGCATCATCCCTAATCTCACTGCTGACCACTGCTCTAAACTGTCCCGACATGCATTTCACCAAATAATGGCTCTTCCTGGAATTGCTACTTCCTTCCATTTGGCACAGTGGGGGCACAAGGCCTGCATGCTGCTCCATTAAGTGGGAAGACAGAGGCATGTGTGGTTTCAGAAGTTGGTGGGACAGAAGTTGCTGGCGATACCACCACTACTTTCCTTCTAGGCACAGGGACAGTAAAATGCATGCATCTTCCACTGCACCAGAACTACTTATTCCAGTAAACTTAGTCTCTCCTACACTCTTTGTGCCCCCTCCGTCCTTCTAGCCCATGTGGTCTGTAAGCTGGTAGAAAGTGACAAAGAATTTACTTACTCCTAACACTGACTGCCAATATTAAAGGGGCCCTAACATGCTGCTAAAGTGATGCAGCACCTGACTGGGCCCCTGATCACACCAGCCTGTCTATTGGGTTTGCTCTGAGTGCATTGGCTACCCAATGGGCCTCCAAAGTCTGTGGGCCACGGTTCAGTCGCACCGGTGGTAGTTCCACCACTTCCACACACTCCCTCACAACAACAATTGTCGATGAACTTGTTGATTGACATTCCACCTGCCTATGTACCTGCAGAGTGCCATCTTATGCTGACACTACAGCTAAGTATATAATTTGACTTATGGTAGCATCCGCCCTACTTGTGATGAAACAGCTGCTGTGTAAAACACTTTCATGACCATGCAGCTTGAAATGAGAATTACAGTACACGTTTAAATCTATTTAAGGGCAAAAGCTGGAAACTCACTAAATACAAAAATGATTGGTAAATGAATTAGTGTTACTAAAGAATACAAATAAGAGCAGCCAATAAGCAAGAAGAGTGCGGGTGGATTGTGTTAAATGCAATCTTAGTTGGTTCCTTTTTCCAAATGATTTAATATTTTTGGATACATTTTTAAATTATTCAATATTGTAAAAAATAATAGCATTTTGTAATATTTAGATTTTTTTTAAATATATTGATATATTCTTTTATACACGGTATAAGTTTTTGATATTTTGATATGTTGAAAAACTCATTTGAAAAGTTAACCAAAAATATTAAATTATTTGGGATGTTTATTCATCAATATTAAATCGAGGCCTAAGTAAGAGAAGATGTTATATTTAGAAATATAAATGAAACCTTGAGGGACCAGAAAACAGGGAGGAATAACTCTACCCTGTTAACGTCTCTTAGGTAGAGGATGGTCACCTAGACTGGGTAAAAGGGGGTAACCCTAGGATAATAAGACAAAATAAAACAAAACAAGACGTTATATTGGTATATTTAGAAACCTTGGAAGTGCTGAGCTTTTAAAAAAATATTCATACAATGCACAAATAATTTTTATGCTCTGATTGTAAAGCAATTTTTAGGTTACAGAAGTACTTTGAGAACCAGTGTAAAAGTGTTGAGTATCCCCTTATTTAGAATTATGTAATTTAAATTGCTGTTGAGTACATTTCTTTTTGTTAATGCCTAAAAATCATGATGCAAGTTTTTCCAATATTGCACTCGTATTGTGCAGTGCTGGCAATTAATTTGATTGCAGAGCCGGAGCAATGTAGACGATTGCGGCCGTATCTATTGTTATTGGTTTTATCTCACAGGAGATGGCATTTGTAAACAATTTATCCTTTTCTTCATTACGTTATTCTTTTTTATAGATTTTTCTCCCTCATCAAAATGCAAATGAGTGTGCCCTCAGACTATGCATACTGCACATTTCAAAATTAGGATTTTTACCATATGGCAAAATATGATCCTTTTTATTACTACAAGACTTTCACGTTAAGTCATCTATGTTTCTTTGGTTAGCTGATGCTGAACATCTTTACATTTATATGCTTCATTATGTACACCCTTTTGTCCCAGAGCAACCTGGATTCTTGTTGCGCAGATTCAACAACATGATGGAAGAAACGTTTGATCCACGCTGACATGATGGCATCAGACAGTTGTACAGGATTGTTGGCTCACATTCAGGCTGTGACTCTCCCCTTTCATCTATATATAGAGAACATTTCATGGTACCAGTTTGAAATAATGTGCACTTTGTGACACAATGATTTATACTGCTCTGTTCTTTTGAACAAGGGTAGGCAACCTTTGGCACTCCAGGTGTTTTAGACTATATCTCCAATAATGCTCCTATAGCTGTAATGCAGGCAAAGGATCAGGGGAGATGTAGTTCACAACATCTGGAGTGCCAAAGGTTGCCTACCCCCACTTTAGAATATGGGTAGACTTTGGCCATAAAGAGTTACACATCATCATCAACAATACTCAGAAATAATGTGGCATTTAGTTAATGATGAGTTTGGATTATGGAGATTAATGTGTGCCAAAAAAATATTATTTGCCATTACACAGCATCAGACAACTGGGACTGTTGGTAGACGGCAGGATTAATTCATGTATTCATGTTGCTGACTACAAATTCTGACTCAGCAGCAAAATTTGTCATTCCAATCTATTTTAATCTTACATTGTACAGTTTTGGGAAACATGTGCCACATGTAAATAGAGCTACCTCTGTGCCGTTCTTCTGTTTGGTATAACTTTTTATAGTGGGGATGTTAGGTATACATTTTACACATTTGTAAGTCTTTGTTACCAAGCTTGATGATTACAATATTTTAATAAAAATATTAATAATAAAAAGTCAATAATTTGCCCCCTAAGAAACAAATTATCCAAACAGTCCCGAATATTGACTAGCAATACAACTCACACCACATCACATGGACTTAACTTACTATCTGGATGAACTACAACTACGTTATCAGGATAAAATAAAAAATCCACCACGGTGTGGTCCAATATGTCGAAAATGTATTAGTATTAGAAGAACAAAAGCACGTACATTGTTTTGGCCTACACCTTAATCATGTACATTTCAATGGTCTACTGACTAAATTACTTTAGTTTACTTAATCAAAATCTAAGCATTGTAGAAAAAGTTCATTTTTAGCAGTTGTCTTCTTATTTATTAATACAACTGCATTTTTGTATTCATGGTCCGCACACAAAAAAGGAGTGGTATCTACAAACACAAACACAAGGCCCATGGATACAATTTGGGAAGCTTCTTGCTGGGCCCTGTTGGAGCAGCAGCTGGCAGCTGAAATACCTTTCAAATTGCAATACTGTTACAAAGTAATATAAAAAAGATGTATTTTGGACTCACAATAAAAGAAGATATAACAGAAAGAGCGATGTGAACCTGGAAACCATTAGGACCTTTGTCAAGCCCATTTGGTCCCATACTGGTGTAATAAAGCTCTTTCTGTGAAATATTTCCGTTAAAAATTTCCGTTTTGCGGGTCCATGATTTGTTTTGAGCATTTGGAGGAATATTGAAGGTACCTTGGAACACTGCACCCGGAATTACCTATTATTGAGTGCTGCATCCCTTATCTTGTCATTGGGTTTGGACCTGCTTTCTGGTTTGGTTTTAGAATGTTTCCGGTCAAAAGCAATCATGTATTTTCATGTTATTACCACTTATAAAGATGGTACTTCATTTGAAAATGTAAAATATATGGGGAATTCTATAAAAATAAAATGTGATTTACGAAATTCAATATATTGTTAATATAAGCAAGTGGATAAAGAATTTGTGCTGCTTCGTCTTGATATAGGAAGGAGCATTTGCATAATATACATAAGAGGTATGTAAAGACGTTATTGTATTCCTCAATGTATCCAAGGGAGCTAATATTACAATGGAAAGTAATGGCTGCATATGGTGCCAGGTCTTAAAATAAAACTGCTGTGAATAAATAGTACAGTCCTAGGATGATTTTTATTATAGAGGTAAATCTTATAAAGAATTCACAAGCAGTACATGCAGACCACAGAGAGTGTGCTATTTTCAGTAGCATCTCATGTTGGTAGAAAACCTGTCGTCTTATAAATCTCTTTGGCACATCAATTTAGAGCCTTCCTAACAGGCAGGTGCTTGTGGGTCTTCTCAGCTTGTGGCGCATTATGAAAATGTAACAAGCTCTGATATGGAAGCATTCCAGCTGCTGAAACTCCGAGCTCTTCATTATGGGCTCATCAGTCCGACGTGCCCGCAGGATTGTAATGAAAGTACTCCCAGTGAAGTGTGTGAAACACACAGAGTGATGAGGCCTCCATTGTATTCTCTTCAATGCTGCAATGTAAATTTCATTTTCAGAAATAGAACTCACCACCTGAAATCATTAAAAACATCTCTCATTTTATATGAAAAAGCTACATTGACAGTTAATTAGATGTAAAGATTGCAGTTTTGATTTACCATATCCCTAGCTCGGCAACTGGGCCTTAACCATAAGTGATTTTGGCAACACGCTTATGTCCCGTGGTTATAACTCATCTCACGGTGTGGATTGCTGAGGATGCATGATTAACATACATAAGGACTTAAAGCATGTTACGAACTCTGGTTTATGGTTTGATTAAACAACTGGAAACAGGAAAGAGGACTTTATAAATCATTGGCACTGGTGTACATTATCTCAGGATATACCAAAAGACTGTTTGGCTGGTGGATCTACATAGTGTGTAGACCAGGGGTCCTCAAACTGCGGCCCCCCAGATGTTGCTGAACTACAACTCCCATGATTCTCTGGCTATATATGTAATTCAGGAGAATCATATTTCAGCAACATTTGTGGGCCGGAGTTTGAGGACCCCTGGTGTAGACACTCAAGTACAGGATAGGCAATAGAGTTGTAACTTTAACCTTTAAGGACATTCCCTCATCATTGGCTATTCCCTTCAATGGATGGGTGAATTAAGTTGTTAGTAATCATAAAAGCTGCCTCGTGAGTGGCAGGTAGAACAACTTACCTTAGGAGCCCTCTGAATACCTTGTCTAGTATATGTTCATTTGTGTATAAATGGATATAGTGTGTATTTAACAGGTAAATAGTGATGTCCCGAACTGTTCGCTGGCGAATAGTTCCTGGCGAACATCGCTTGTTCGAGTTCGCCACGGACGGCGAACACATGCGCTGTTCGGTCCGCCCCCTATTCGTCATCATTGAGTAAACTTTGACTCTGGCCTGTACCTCACAGTCAGCAGACACATTCCAGCCATTCAGCAGCAGACCCTCCCTCCCAGACCATCCCACCTCCTGGACAGCATCCATTTTACATTCATTGTGAAGCTGCATTCTTAGTGAGAGTAGGGACAGTGTAGCTGCTGCTGATTTGATAGGGAAATTGATAGCTAGGCTAGTGTATTCAGTATCCACTACAGTCCTGAAGGACTCATCTGATCTCTGCTGTAAGGACAGCACCCCCAAAAAGCCCTTTTTAGGGCTAGAACATCAGTCTGCTTTTTCTTTTTTTTTCTGTGTAATGTAATTGCAGTTGCCTTCCTGCCAGCCAGCCTGTGTGTCAGGCTCACAGCATATACTGTGCCCACTTGCCCAGTGCCACCACTCACTCACTGGTGTCACAATAGCTTGCATTTAACACAAAAAAAAACTTTTTGGACTGTAATATAATAGCAGTCATTTTCCTTCAGTAGTGTGCGTTTCAGGGTCTGCCAGGGCACAGTGTCACACCAGTGCAACTCATATCTGGTGTAACAGTAGTGTACATTTAAAAAATAAATAATTTTTTTGACTATAATAGATTAAATAGCAGTTAGTTGTCTGCCAGCGTGTGTGTCAGGCTTGCAGCGTATACTGTGCCCACTTGCCCAGTGCCACCACTCATATCTGGTGTCACAATAGCTTGCATTTAACAACAAAAAACTTTTGGGTCTGTAATATAATAGCAGTCAGTTTCCTTCACTAGTGTGCGTTTCAGGGCCTGCCAGGGCACAGTGTCACACCAGTGCAACTCATATCTGGTGTAACAGTAGTGTACATTTTTAAAATAAAAATACAATTTTTACTGTAATAGATTGAATAGCAGTTAGTTGTCTGCCAGCGTGTGTGTCAGGCTCACAGCGTATACTGTGCCCACTTGCCCAGTGCCACCACTCACTCACTGGTGTCACAATAGCTTGCATTTAACAAAAAAATACATTTTTGGACTGTAATATAATAGCAGTCAGTTTCCTTCACGAGTGTGCGTTTCAGGGCCTGCCCAGTGCCACCACTCACTCATATCTGGTGTCCCAATAGCTTGCATTTAAAAAAACCCTAAAGTTTTTGGACTGTAAGATAATAGCAGTCAGTGTCACGATTCGGGGAACCTAACACGCTAACAGGTCACAGAAAGGAAAAGGCGCAGTACCGGTCCTTAGAATGGCCGGGTTAAGCACACCAAGAATAGTCAGGAGACAAGCCGAGTAAGGGAAGCCAGAAAACAGGAGAATGTGAAACAAGCCGAGGTCAAAGGGATGGAGAATACAGGAGAGTCGGAGGAACAAGCCAAGTAATCTGTAACCAGAGAGAAACACAAGCAAACAGCAATACAGGTAACCAAAGACCACAACAGGGCACTGAGGGACAGGAAAGGTAAGTATTTAAACCATGTGGTTAATTCTGATTGGATAACTTCCAATCAGAATGAACAATCACACGTGGGAGATATCTATACCTCCCACTGTGATTGTCATACTGTGACTTTAACGCTGGGTCATGTGGCTGACCCCGGCGTTTACATAAATGTGCGGTCTCCCAGCGTGCAGCGTTATATACGCTGCCGCCGGGAGACGAGGAGGAGGATGCGAGCGGCGTCCGAGGCTGTGAGGACACCGCTCGCCAACAGGCAAATGAAGGGGAGACCGTGGGCGGCGAAGAACCAAGGGTGAGTGCTGCAAGCGGCTTGCAGCCTTCCCTCACAGTCGCCCGTGGGACCCTGACATTAACTCCCCCTTGAGGACCGCCCGGAGGGCGGGAAGCCGAAGGCTTCAAAGGAAACCGCGCATGAAAGGAGCGGACCAGAGAGGGTGCGTGCAAATCAGAGACAGAAACCCAAGACCGCTGCTCAGTACCGTAACCCTTCCAATCCACCAGATACTGCAACTGACCCCGAGAAAAACGAGAATCGAGGAGAGCAGCCACCTCATACACGTCACTAGAGACCGCGCGGAGGGAGGCGAGGTGCTCGTCCAAAGTAGGCATTCCCTTATCGGAGAATACACGGGGAAGGACAGAGGGTTGGAACCCATAAGCAACCATAAAAGGACTTAAGCCAGTAGACGAATGAGTCACAGTATTCCTGGCGAATTCAGCCCAGGGAAGAAGATGAGACCAGTTGTCTTGGTGTGCATTCGTGAAGCAGCGTAAATGCAACTCCACAGACTGATTGGCCCGTTC